>NW_024962335.1:7864482-8124831 GCF_019238085.1 Lagopus leucura
TCTTCTCTTCTCTTCTCTTCTCTTCTCTTCTCTTCTCTTCTCTTCTCTTCTCTTCTCTTCTCTTCTCTTCTCTTTTTTTTTTTAGAAACTAAAACGTAAAGGGAAAAAGTCAGCGTAGAGCATTTGTAAGGAGTTCAGACTTCCATACAAATATTAATCGTAGAGCAATGTGTAAAATATATATGGCTGAAGCAGCTAGAGGTAGCCTTACTCAGTGGTTTTACTCCCTAAACACATTATTTCATCTTTGATATGTGCCCTTGCAGAATTGAATTATTTTGGTAATTTCTAATGAAGTTTTTTAAAAGTCACTTAACTGCTTATAAATATTACCACATTTTAAAAATGAGAATAGATTAGCAACATCTCAATTTCTAATACTGAGAATTAGAAATTGAAAAAGAGAGTGGGCATGTTCTTTCACATGTTGTTGCAGTCCTCTCAAGGGTTAAAACGAACCTGAGACAGTTAGAAAAATAAAACCAGAGCTGCTATTACAAACTGGGACAGATGTAGGAGGCCAGGTTTCCTGTGGCCCATTTTCCAGTTTCCTGGCTGCAACCTGCAGAAATAAAGGAAGCTGAATGCGAACGTGAATGAGAACCTAACAATGCCCCACGTCGCACTGCTCCAAAAAATGTTCTGCTCGCCAGAATTAGGGTACAAAAGCAGTAAATGGATGCACAAAAAATATACACGCATTTCCTGGACTGGTTGAGAATGAAGAATTCGGCATTTGTTATGGAGAAATGCTGCGTGCTTGCAGGAGCACTGACTTCCCTGTGAGAGCAGTGTAAATGGAGGTGTGTGCCTGCTATAGCCGAGTGTAAGAAAAGGAGCTGGATCTTCCACAGCTGCTTTGGCTGCAGAAGGAAAAGGCTGTGTTTTTCAGACGTCAAGTGACATTCATTTCCGTGCCCTGAGTCTGCGTCTTAATCCTTTTCACATACACGTCTGATCACCAGCTCTCTGTGACTACCTAAAGTGCATAATGCTGGCTGACACCTTCCTCATTTAATTGATCCCCAACTGAATTTTTTCTGCCCCCAGGCTCCCCTTGCCCCCTCTCCCACCCATCCATCCCCCCTCTACCCCAAGTGCCGTGCCCTGCTTTATGGCTTGGAGCACCAGGTGTATTCTGCAAGCCCTCTGAAGTCCCAAGGAGCTGGTTATGATCCTCATGCTTGGAATGATCTCTGGTTTTAGGCTTCAGAGCTTGTTTGTATAGATTGTCCAGGATCAGCAGAATGTCTCTTAGGCCGCAGAGGAGCTAAATGTTGAGTGGGGATAAAGGATTTCAGTTAGGAGGCCTGGCATGTCTGGGGGGAATGAAGGACGAGTGTGCAGCTGTAAGGTGCTCTTTCTTCATGTGGAAGCTGAGGAACTGCGCAGGCATCCATAATGCTACAGGGCTGCTTTCTGGCTTCCTTGCCTTCATCTAGCTTTTCTTATGCAATAGTCTTACAAAACTTAATGCTTCAAAGAGCGTTCTGCTTATCTCACTGCTCATGTCATTAATCTGATAGGGAACTCCTTCTTTAGCTAGCTTTGTCTCTGAGCCTCCTGGTTTTCTGATGCCTGAAGATGGCTTGCATATTTGTTTAACTTTTTCCCAGTAGATAAATGACTTATTTTTGAAGCCTTAATGCCACCTTACTGGCATCTTATCCCATAGAATTTGATGTGTATTGTCATGGTCAGGAAGTAGCAACGCAGCCCATCAGCACGCACGTTTCTTTTGTATGTCTGAACCATTTCTAGTGTGACTTAGATAAAGTTTTCACTGTTCTTGCTGGTACTGGTAGAAGCCGGTCTCCTTACACTGAGCAGAGAGGCAGGCTTTGGCTTCCCTCGCTCCCACCTATCACTGTGTAGGAAAATGAGATCTTGGGTAGGATGCCCTGTGGATGCCTGCCCTTCAGGGAGGCCTTTCAGTGCTGACTTTGTTGCTGCTCCAAGTTCATGCATATCAGTCAGGAAACTGAGGAGTTTGTTTGAAACAAACAGGGGCAGTGTTGGCAGCACAGGTATCTCGAGTTGCCTTCTTCACACACCGGTCCTGAAGGTAACATCTGACACATGGAGGTAACGTTGTGTCACACTGGCGTGCAGTCGGTAGGATTCATACAGGGGTACATTGGAAAGCACGCACCTTAGGAATGCAGACAGGGTGTTAACATGGTTGGCTGTCACCGTTGCCTGAGAACTGGATTTTCAGACCTGAAACATCCTTTGGACGTTGTATGCACTTCCAAGTGTAATTCATTTCAGCTCAGCCTCTGATTTTGTTTGCATCAGTGATAGTGAAACGGATGACAAAGTAAAATTACCATACTATTACAAGTCCAGCGGATTTTGTTTCCTGAGCCTCAAATTCACTGTATAAATATTCAAAAAAGAGCAAAGTTGCAAAACCACGGTAAAAATAACATGAAGAAATAAATTCTGACTCTGTTGTCTATATGAGGTTAGTCTTTCCGTGGCACAGAATGTATGTTTCTGTTCCATAGGTTGCCTGTTTCATTCTGTACCATAAATGAACGCCACTAAATAACTGCTTTTTAAAAACTATTTTTCTTTTAGCCCATGTAAACTCAGTGTATAATTCCGTGTATTATTTTCTGCCCAGCATTCAAATCCTGTGCAGAGCACAGAAGTAAGAGGATTATTTATTGTTACATTTCAATACTAATAGTTGAATGAAATATGAAATATGAAATACATGCCTCATAGGAAGTGACCACATTCCTATACGCATTATGCATATTAAGGAGAAATACAGGATTCCTTTTCAATCAGTAGAAGTTCAAAAGAAGTAAAAAATATATAAATGATGCACAAAGTTTTCTGATGATTTCTGATTCTTCCCAGTTACAATTTATAATAGCTTAGTGGTTAAATTACATGGCCTGTAATGCTTCTTTCAGATAATTGTACTAATCCACCACTCAAATCGGGTGCATGTGCACTGTGGGGCCATGTTGTCCTCCTAGGGGGAGAATGAATAATTTGTGAAACCCCAAAATGGTGCCCAGAAAGAAAGGCGAGCTTCATATTGTGGTTGAGCTGATTGGAAATCAAGAATTTTGGACCATTTGAAGAAGAGGATGCGAGTTTCTATTAATCCCCTACAAATTGTTTTAGGGAATGAAAGCAGGGCACCAACATTAACACCAGTTTACCACCTACAAAGTAGTTCATTTGAAATGCCAAAGCCTCTTTTGTCATAATATTTAAGGTTTTACATCATCATTTATGCTGACCACAAAGTTTCCATTTAAGGTGGTTACAGCTGGGAATATTCAGTGCTCAGCACTTCAGAATTGATGGCATCAAGTTGGATGCTTGGAAGAAAAGGGGCATATGAGTAATGATCATCTGAAAATGTAATTCACCTGATTTGCTTCATGCAGGAATTATGCATATATAGTTGCTGTAAGCTTGTGAGCAATATGGGAAGCTTTACATAGGAACTCTGTGGCAGACAGGGGTTGGAGTGCATTGCTGCACAGAGCTCTTTTAATCTCATTTCAGTATGCACAAGCTTGGCTTGTATCCAAGAGCAGACTTATACAGGTACCAATTATGCACACAGATACCGAATTTTTAGGTGTGCAGGTTCTGTATGAAGTCTATTCAGAGCCATAAGCATGGAGACCTGACTCACAACTTTCACTGGGCAAAAGATAAGGCAAACAGGTTGGTGAGGAGCTGACTAAATTGATGCCCTGGATCATCTGGATGCACCTGGATTGCCCCCAGAGGTCATGCATGCTTCCCAGGTGGTTGAAGAACTGGTCAGGACCCACCTTTTCCTTTAACAATGGTTGCAGTCACCTTTTATAGATGTTGCTCATTGGAAGAAGCCTCTCCTTTGTTACCAGGATGGTAGCACTGAGTGGGTGCCTGTGTAGGATGTTCTGCTCACACAGCCTTGTGCTGATCCACCCACAGCTGAGTCATCCTGAGGCCCACACTTGGTGAATACAGAGGAATCCAAAACTGTTTACATTTGAAGAGGTGATAAGCATCGAAAAATAGGCTCATGATGGTAAGTGTAGTGCAGTGTTAGCTGTAGGTTACCCAGTGAGGTTATCTTCTTAGCCAGAGGTGAGTGGGGATGAGAGAATCTGCAGCAAAGTATGCTTTACTGTGAGATCAGTGCCACCTGAACTCTCTGAAGAGGCATGATTGCTGATCATCTGAAAGAAGATGTGATTAATAGTCTGGAAGGGAAGGATCGCATCTCTGAGGACTGTTCTGAGGAATGTCATGGAGGTGGAGCTGTTGGTGATTGTATAACTCTCCCATCTTTAATTTCCTCAGTAGCAAAAGAGCCTGGGCAGCGACAGGACAAGGGACGATGGACACAAGCTGGTACATGGGAAGTTCCATCTGATGCTCAGGAAGAGCCTCTTTCCAGTGAGGGTGACCGAGCGCTGGAACAGACTGCCCAGAGAGGTTGTGGAGGCTCCATCTCTGGAGATATTAAAGATCTGCCTGGATGCTTTCATGTGTAAAGTATTGTAGGGAACTTGCTTCAGTGGGGTGGTTGATGATCTCCAGAGGTCCCTACCATCCCCTTCCATTCTGTGACATTACTTACACAAGTCTGTAGCCTAGGACACTTGTAAGCATTTTTAAAAAAATTTTAAAGGAAGTTATTTACCACTACTAACAATTTTCTGGAGTAAAAAAAGTTCTGTTTATGATTTCTTGTTCAAGTAGGGCAATATGATTCAAGCTGAAATGATGCAAGTATCTCTGTATAATATATAGTGTATAGAAACTGATTGTTTTAGAGTCATGTGTCTGCATATACCTACCGTGTGTGGTAATGTACATATTTTTCATTAATATTTAAAGCTTTGTAATGTATGTGTGTGCCAGATGAATAGGGCCACTTTAATAATTATGACATTAGAGATGAATGATCTATAAAGAATGCACTTAACACTTGCACAGATGGTGTAATTTAGAAGAACTTAATACTAAAGGTTGTAAAGCAAATATGTAACTTCCAGGTATATTTCTAGCTGAATTCTAGCTGAATATATCTTTCTTGCCTTACCCTGGCTATAAAGTGATAAAAATAATTCAACAAAGCAAATGTAAACCCTTTGAAAGTGCCAAAGCAGCCATAAGAGGCAGTTTTGTTTCAAGAATACCTAACAGCCCTGTGAGGCTTTGCTATCTTGTGAAGGTGCTGTGAAGTTGTGTTACGCAGCTGGCTGTTGTAGATGTTTGTCCTTCTGTCATTCCCACTGCATTCTCAGTCATGTAGAGAAATGAGGCTTTTGTAAAGATAGTAACACCATAATTAATTCTGCAAAACCTTGTTTGGCCAGTGGAAATTGTTTGGAGCAAAACTCTGAATTCTGTTTTTCTGCAACACTGCGACCTTTTCGAGTATCTTTACCTTGTTTTTACCAAGTGAAGTGTATGTCATTTATTTTCCTTTTCAACTAGTGCGTGGTGAAGACAAGCATACAGCAGCATCTAGTGAGTTAGTGAGAGAAATAAAGGGTTTCTGTAGCTCTGGGCAGACTGAAGAGGGAAAGCAGTCCCCTGCTGCACTGCTGCCTGCAGGGATAGCTGGAGGTCTCCTGCCCTCTGGTGGTCAGCACACCAAAGGCAAGGTGAGGCAGGGATCCTGATATGTGAGGGTAATATACTGGGAACCAAAATGAACAGGGAGATTAAAAATCAAGAGTTTGTTTCGATAAAGACAAAAATAGCTGTTGTTACACAAAGTTAAGTAATAACTGACCCCATTCACAGCGGCGTGAATTGACCCAGTAGTGCTGGCATCTCTGAATCTGCATTAGTTAGAGATAATGTAGAGTCATAGGGTGGTTGGAAGGGACCTTAAATATCATCCGGTTCCAGTCCTCTGCCATGAGCAAGGACACCTCCCACCAAGGTCCCATCCACCCCGGCCTTGAGAACCTCCAGGGATGGGGAATCTACGACGTTCCAGTGCCTCACCACCCTTATAGTTAAGAACTTCGTCCTTATACTTGATCAGAACCTATCCTTTTTCTGTTTAAAACTGTTATTCCTTGTGCTATCACTGCTCTCTCTGACAAAGAGTCCCTCTCCAGCTTTGCTGTAGGCTCTTTAGGTGCTGGAAGGCCACAGTGAGGTCTCCTTGGAGTTTTCTATGCTTCAGGCTGAGCAACCCCAACTCTTTTAGCCTGTGTTCATAGGGGTACTCCAGCCCTCTGATCATGCTTATTGCTTTCCTCTGGACCCACTCGAACAAGTCCATGTCCTCCACATGCTGCAAGCCCCAGAGCTGAACAGTGTTCCCAGTAGGGCCTTATGATGGCAGAGTAGAGGAGGAGAATCAGCACCCCCCACATACCCAAATTGAAAGTCAGAAGCGGCCAAGAAAAAATGATTTAAGATAGTATTAAACGTGCTGAGGCTGCCAGTGTTGTTGAAAGTGAGGGGAAATATTTTCTAGCTCTGTAGTTCAAAAAGCCAGTTGCAGCTCTATCTTTATTGCAATAATAAGTTGTCTTCAGTGCTAAGAGGCTCAGGTTCAGGAGTATATGTGCCTGTGCTGAACTAGGATTTATTTATTCTTACATTTATTCTTCTCTTGCAGTGCCTGAAAAAAACTTTCATCATGCCTGCAGAATAGGTTGTAGCTTTAGAGCTGTTTAAATTGGCTGACAGGAACAGCAAGAACCATTTGAGGCACTGCAACAAGCAAAAGGTATAAAGGCTGTATGAAATAGGGAAGGTAGGCTGTGGTGGGAAGGGGAAGTGTGGTTTCTGGTCCTCAAAACAAAGGAACTTCTCCATTTTTTCCTCATCTTTCTGTTCTTCTTGGATGGGGGAACATCCAAGTTTAGTATACCTGTCATGACAGTAAGTAGCAGTTTTGCAGTTGCTTCCAGCATGGGTTATATAAAATCTGTTTTGTTTGTTGTACATTCCTTTCAAAGGTAGCTGCATGCACTATGGTGTAGACCTTGACTGAAGATGACCCTGTACCATCTAAACTAAGTGGGCAGTGCTTTGCTGAGTATTTGCTGTATTCTTATATGTCTCATCATAGCAGTGCAAAATATACCGAAACGGGAGTTTGAGACTTGCTGGTCTTATGGAAGTTTGGTTGTGAACAGTGTGGTTTCCTTTGCTAAATTATGTCAGATGATTCTTACCCAGAGCTTATCACTGAACTGAGTGTTGGCTGAAACACCTGCTCCCAGATGTTTTTCACACCGTTGCTCTCCTTTGTCCCTTGTAGGTATGGAGAGTGCAATCACACTGTGGCAGTTCCTTTTGCAGTTGCTGCTAGACCAGAAACATGAGCACCTGATTTGCTGGACGTCTAATGATGGCGAATTCAAGCTACTCAAGGCAGAAGAAGTGGCTAAGCTGTGGGGACTCAGAAAAAACAAAACTAATATGAACTATGACAAGCTGAGCCGAGCGCTCAGATACTATTATGACAAGGTAAATTTTGTTCTTCTCATGCAGACTAAGAAAGTAGAAACACTACCGTTTAACATTTCAACCCTGTTGTGGATACTTTTTAAAGTTCTCCCAATTAGTTTTTACAGCAGACACTACTTCCAGAGGCAATTGTGGAGGTAAGAAGGCAGCCAAGATGGACAGGAAAGCACTGCATGCCCATTTCTGGGGGCAGGGGTGGGGCGAGGTTTTGATTTAGGCTTACGCTTACTGATGCTTTTGTATGCTTCTGTGTTTGGCTACCTGATATTTTCTGTAGCTTTTGACAATAATAAAATAACTGTTGATAACAGAGAGCTGTTTGATTATTGGAGCCTGCACAGGATCTTCAGAATGCAGGGAGGTGGTAGAAAGCAGTGATGCTCCAGTGCAGCAGGTAGTGGCAGCTATGCCAGCAGGTACCCCCTATGCTAGAGCAAGGAAAGAACACACAGACAACCCAACAGCATAGAGGGTGGGCATGAGTTTTCAAAGTTTTTGTGGGACACAACTTTTGGAACCTGGATGCTGTTGGCCTTTGCTTTAACTTGCTTGAGCTTCGTAGTAGATTTTCTTTTTTTATAATTGTATTGGATCATAATGCTAATGTGGGAACACAGCATTGAAAAACATTTAGAAATATTTTGACAGAGCAGCATTACCTTGCAAGAATCTCTGTGTAGCTCATCAGTTGTTAATGCTAAGCATTTCCAAGGGTTGGGAATTTTTCCACTATATTATTTTAGGATACAATCCACATTAGCTTCCGCAGTAGTCAATCTTATATGTTGTTGTTATTTAATTAGCATTAATATATGTGAATGAGCAGTGATGTGTTTAACTGGATGAAAGTGCAGAGTAAGAGTAGCAAACAGACAAGCAACCGATCAGATGGTGGGTGTCAGAGCAGGGCAGCGTTTGGGTATATGTGCCAGGTAGCAGTTTCATGCTGAGCTCATTACAGTTGAAGACTATGCTTGCAGTAGGATGTTAGATTTACTCTGACTTGTGAATTTATCTTCAGGATATCTGAACTCAAAATAATGGGGTGTATGCTTTATTGTCTAATTTATTTGCCCTTGCAGAACCTGTTGAATTTTGCCCCTTCTTCATGCTGACAAAAAGGCTCAGAAATACATCTGTGGAGGTTTGATAGAACTAATCAGGCCCTAAGGAGTCAGCATTGTTCTGGCAGCAACCTCGTAACTGGCAAGCTGTGTTTATTTGCCCCTCTCAGAAGCTGGTGACAGATGGGTGGTGTAGGCACGTCCATTTTCAACCTGTTTTTAAGAAACTGAAATCTGGAAGAAAAACTTGACCATACTAATCTGGAAGTATTTAGATCAACCAGCTTGCTTCTGATTTTCAGGGATTGTGACCATGCTTGTAATCTAGAAGAAGTCAGTAGAGGGTACTGTTGGCTGGCACGTGTGAAAATCAAACTTGTGCAGAATAGTGGGAGTTGGTAAGATGACTCTCACTCTCTTGAAACCATCCTTCACTTGGACATTTAGTCCTTGGTCTTATTCTTTGACAGCAGCATGGTGGCAACAGAATGCAAAGATGAGAACAGGGAATAAGCAGAATTTGTGTTAGATTGCTGCAACAGAAAGATGTTTGAAGGCAGTCTGAGATGTGGCAGGGTAATAAAAAGACAGAGTTACAGAGCACAACTTTTGAGCTGCTAAAATAGCTAGCATATTCACCTTATGCAATTTCAGATTTTACCAAATTCAAGGAGTTCACAAATTGTTTCCAACCTTTTTTGGATGACATTTTATTGTTTCTATTAATATTAAATCATTTTGGAATTATTTCCCCTTAAATGGATGCTTTTAGTAATATGTCTGAATTTTTTGTTTTGACTGTTCCTTGTTATTCTTGAAGATTACATTAAAAAGAAGAACCATTAGAATTTTGTGTATTAGAAAGGAATACTTCACAGCCATGCTTAGTGGTCTGTTCCCATCTTGGTTTAGAGAAAGGACAGTGAGGTGAGATTATATGGTGAGTTAAACTGATGCTCAACACAGTTATGGCATGTGTGCTACCTGCACATGGTAGGGGAGCTTGATGCTGCAGGACTGAACTCGGAATACTGTTCTCATGCATTATTTGTAGTGCACTAAATCTTGGAGGCACAGTGTGACTGGGCAGCCAGTCCAACACAGCAACCAAAACCCATGTTGATTGCAAATTAACTTTGTGCAATTTTCTGACCAGCCTTTTTGTTCCTCACATTGGAATTTGAAAGACTGTATGAAACTGTAGGAATTTTTTAGATGCAGATTTAGAGCTCTAAGTATTACAGTAAAATGTTTTTAGTATTCTGTCTGCCAGAAGTCGGATTTTTCCACTTAACATCTTTCAAAGGTGGCCTGGCTTAGAAGGCACAAAGGGATTCAGAGGACACCGCAGCGGCTGTTCCAAGCAGCTGCTATGATGAATTCCCCTTCACAAAGTGCTAAAAAGGCTTCTGCTCAGCATGGGGAAATTCGCTTCACTATTTGACTCCAGCCTCTCCAATTATAAACTTAACTGGGATCAGTGGGGACAGAGAGCCTGCTGGTGGATGAGCAGCACATGCAAAGTACAAATACACCATTATTGACTGAGCAGGCACTGCTTGAAAATAGGGGACAAGATATTTGTAGCACTCGTCCTCTAAGATCTCTCTGATCTCTTCAAATCAAAGGAATGTAATGGCTCTTTACTTGAGCCTCCCTTTCTCCTTATTCTGTTTCTGGTTGCTTGCTTGCTGCCACCCCCTTCATGCACACACCTTTGTCATCTCTACTGTCTCCACTACTCACCATCTGCCAGAGAAGTGGCTGTATGGTCTTCAGCATGGTATGGTTGTTGCTCACTGTTCTTACTGCTGCTTTCTTGACCTATGTGCTCTCCTCCATTTGCTAATTTTATCTAGGTGTAGCACAGGGATTTGGGCCATTTTTTTCAGTTCTGCAGCCCAGTGGAGTTCATAGCTCCTTGGCGGAGAGAAGGATAAGCTATTCTTTCTCCATATATTATGGCCTTGTGTATCTACAGGGTCTTCTCCACCTTGAACTCCAATGATGTGGCAGCATGTGAGTTTGAGGCAAGTGCATTGATCTTTGAGAGGTGATGGTGGCCCATGGGCTGGGCCTTCCTTCCTTGGGCCACCCTCTGCTGCTGTATGCGGCTGACACCAAGTGAGTTTGTCTTTGAAATTATTCGCTGTGGAGAAATAAAAGCTGATCACTGGATAAGTGGGGGTTTATAAGCTCTGCCACTGTGCTTGGGGGGAACGCTCGCTTGTTAAAATTCATCATCTGATTCATCTGAAGTTAAAAGTAAATTAATTCCAGTGCTGGAGAAAAATAACACAATTAGGGCAAGTTCCTTAGCTTGGCTTTGAAGCAGATGATGTGCTGTTGAGGCTGATGGCTGGGTTTATGTTAAATTCACATATAAAGCACCCCAGGAAATGTATGGTGTGGCATGTCTCCGTTTGCTGCTGAGATTCTGGTTGCTAAAGGTTTGTAGATAATCTGAAGACTTTCCATTTCCTGCTTCATTTGTTACCCAAATTTGCCTTCACTCTTTGTGTTTAATGCATTTCCTGTGTTGCCTTAACAGAGCAATACACAGATGACAAATAGCACTAAGGGAAGGAATCCTGCACAACCTACAATCTGAGCATCTTCAGTTCCCAAGCAGAGTACTTTTTCTTGGTGTTCAGAAACAAAATCCCAATTTAAGAAGGATTAGTACTTTTATTATTGTTGAAGTTGCCCAGTTGCTTTCTTATTTGCTGATAACTGAAATGATGGATACTTTTTGGGATTCTCTATAGAGGTTTCCAGACTGCTAAAGTTCCCAATGAATATTTCAAGATGACACCATGTGATAAAAGTTTTGAGGGACAAATCCAGGGAACTGCATCCAGATATCCACATCAATAGGATGTTAGAGTTGTGGAAGTCACGTCTTCAGAAGTTAGGCAATGCAGAAGTCATAGTTCCCTGCATAATGTTTGCATGAGTTATGCTGCTTTAATTACACAATCGTATACCATTGCAACAAGCAACTATTCAATATTTTTGAGTCCTCTCTGAAGAGCATGTGCCCTGAGGCTTTACTCAGTGACTGCTATTCAGTCTGTCTTCTGAAGACAGAATAAATCATTTTAACTTCAGTTACTGGCTGCCCTCTTTTTAGATATAGAAGGCAGCACAATGTGTAGTACATAAATAACATGCATTCTTGTTTGTGCTTGCTGCAGCAGAGGGGACAGTGCTTCTCAGGTACTCAGAGGCTTCTGAGGTGCCCTCAGCCCTCCCTTCCTGCCTGTAAGAACACGTCAGACCCCATACCCTGGTTACCAGTTCTGGTATTTAATGCCCAAGTGTGTGTGGCAGTGTGGAACAATTCTCTTGGGAAAAGGTCCATTGCTTGGTCTGCTTCCAAAATTTCAGGATATAGAGTGAGAGCAGAAATTATTATTCTGCTTTTGTTGAAGTCTTGAGTTTTATTCATGGAAAGATGGCAGTGAAACTATAGCAGTATGATGGCACTAGGTTACCAGCTGTATGCTTTGTAGTGGTACAGGTGAGAGGGGTCTTAAGGAAGTATTTGAAGGAGCATTAGGAAGTAGCTTTTTGGAGAATTAAAAAGAGCTCCTTTTGAGAGTGGCGGGTGGAAGTCAAGTAATACTTTATCTGAAATAGCATAAAAGTAGTTAGTTGATGCTGTCCTTCCTGAAAGATGAGAGTAAAGAGTATGGCACTGAGATAATGGGTAGAGGAGAAAACCCAAGAAACTCCCAAAAAACAGTGGTGAACGGTGGCCTGGCCAAAGCCGGCTGGCAAGAGAGTGGTCTGTGTGTCCCTGGTGGAGGTGGGTGAGGAAGGGCGGATGTCCAGCTGCTAAGAGCCTTGCTCTGCCAAAGGTCAGAACAGGTGCATGATTTAGTAATACCTGTGCCTCTGTCACAAACTTTACAGAATTTGGCATGTACACATGCAGCATAATAAGCACAAAGGCATGAAGTGTGATGTTAACAGTCTGCCTGCCTGCACGTGCTGATGTCCTGTGTTTTGGAGCGTTTCAGCCACAGCTGCCTTCTGCCAGCTTACATTCTTCAGACATGGGAGTGTGAATATTTCCTCCTGCCTTGTTTTTGTAAAGGTCACAGTAATTTTGCCATTTGGAAAGAGGAGGCGATTATTTCATCTGCAGGTTCTGGTAGAATCCTATTCAAGTGGAAGACAGGGTGGAGAACTCACAGCCAAAGTGTTGCCGTGGATGTTGCATCCCTGGATACTCTCAGAGCTTGGGAACTTGCCACACGTTAAAGTGGGAACTAAGTGCAGCAGCTACAGATCTTGGCCCTTCTTTCCCAGGCAGGGTCCTTTCAGTGCCTAGGGGCAAGTTCATCCCATTCTGCCACAGGTTTGGGGATTCTAGGCACCCTGATTATAGGTGTTTATAGGGAAAAGTGTCCCAGTCTGTCTTCGTGTCCCTTGACCTCCTTAGTCTGAAGTTCTGCTGGGAAGCAGGTCTCTGTTCCAGCTGATGCTCCAAGTGGCTCCTGCATACTTGAGAGCTAACAGGCTTGAGCCAAGCTGCTAAAATCCTGATGTTGTGTTGAGAGATAGTTACACCTTAGCTCTAAATGACTCGATCAGGAAGTGTGGACATAAGTCAGTGTAAAAACTTCAGCCACATTACAGCTTGGTTTCAGGTGCAGGAGGAGCCATGCCACCAATCCTTTGGCATCCAGCTCACCTGGTCTGTGGAGGAGGACAATCCCTATCCCTCCAGGTTGGAGCACGTGGGGCCCACCTGCTCTGAACTGGTCTTTAGAATGCTGTGGGCAGAGTGCCCGAAGCGCTGTGGTGCAGATATGCCTGAGCTCCCAACACACTGGTGGGGGCAGTGCAGCCATCAGGCAGCAGCACCCAGCTGGCATCGGAGCCTTCAAAGAGCGGTGTGATGCCAGGTAGGATACCTAAAAAATCCAACCAATGGCACAAAGGGGCAGGAGGAGCACGTACACCCACTGGCCTGCCACTGAGAGGCCTATTCTGCCTGCAGAAGCAGTCAGTATCAGGAAACCTCCTTTGCTCTTTGAAACTGAGCCCTGCTTGTCATGGTGCCTGTCGCTGTCCTCCCTGGTTGGAACCATCTTCTGCAGCTCAGAATAATTCTGACAGATCACCAAAGTGATGTAAAAATAAGCTGCTTCTTAACCTTCACATCAGTCGTTCATCAAAAAATGCTTGAAGTGACAGCGTCATTTGAGAGGCAGTTAATTAATTTGTGTCCTTATTTTCTCTTAAATGCTGATGGAGATTTCCTGGGGCTCTTCATTTGAGAGAAGCCTGCAAAGTGCTCGAGGGGCCTACACTTGAATCCTTTTCATCTGCAGCCATCATTAAGTAGGCTTGCTGCAGGCATATGGAGACAGAGGAGCTGCACTCAGAGACCTTCTGAAAATATGTTTAATAATGATGGAGGATATATAAACTCTTCAACTCATTTGGCTGCCTTTTATAGCAGTGGTTCCCTGCTTTAAGTCTGCGTCCATCTACAAGTTGCTCTGGTGCTTGGTGGAACAATAACTCTTAAGAGGAGAGATTATTTTGAACTAAAATGTATATATTAAAAGAAAGAGACAAACCAAAATCCAGTTGGGATGTTTCTTCTCATGTGTGAATAGTTAGAAGGTTCTGTGTTTATGATAGTATGTAAATGAAACGGTACAGAAGAAGTGCATTCATCTGATGTTTCACCTAATTAACAGAAAAATCTAGGCCAAGGCCAAAGTCATGGGAATTAAAGGTACGCAGATATATTCCATGGGCTAAATATACGTCCTGAACTTTAGGACTGCAAAAATAGGCACTGAGGGATCAGCCAGGTGGGCAGAACATGCGTTCAGCTCGGCCTGGGAGAGAGCAGCTCTGTGCTTCCAGCCTGAGCTTGCCAAAGTTGGTTCTCCTCCTGCACCGTGCATCCGTGCTGCAAACTTGAGAAGAAACTTTCTCTGTGCTGCAGCTCTGAGCTGGGGAGCAGATCTCTTCCTGAGATTCATTTTGTATTCAAGAAGGTGTCTGAATGAAGTGCCAGCCAAGGAACGTTTAGATGTGGTACTGAGGGACGTGATTCGTGGGGAAATACTGGTGGTAGGTGGACAGTTGGACTGGATGGTGTTGGAGGTCTTTTCCAACCTTAGTGATTCTGTGACCCAATACAGAAGTGCGTACTCCTCTCTCCCCAGATCAACCCTGCTTTTGTGGCAGAAAAAAGATGTTGTTCAGGCTCTGTGAGCACCCAGGATTGAGCCCTGTCCATATATAAATAGGGAGGATGCTTATGTTCCTTTTTTTTTTTTTTTTAAAATGAATGTGTGTTTTCTCAACTGTTCTGAGAATCTGTGCCTGAATGAAAAACAAATAGCATTTTAGGAATAATGTAAATGTTCACATTCCCTTGTGTATAGCAGGGCAGGTCTGGTTGTAGAGTGCAGGCAGGAGGGGCTGCAGGCGTGTGCCCCACAACAGGATCACTGCCTGGGGAGAGTTTTTAAGAGGAGGCTTCCAGACAAACCCTCTACCAGGGGCTTCAGGAAAAGTGAGATCACTTGAAATCTCAAGAAATAGTGCCCTTTGTTTCTCTGAAGGCCCTGAGCGGGTGGAGGAAGCCTCAGTGCTCCTTTGCTCTTTGTGTTTGCTGTACTCCGTGCCTCCATGATACTGATCTTCCTAGCGTCTGCTTTTGTATTTGCAGAACATCATCAAGAAGGTGATTGGACAAAAATTTGTGTACAAGTTTGTGTCCTTCCCTGACATTTTAAAGATGGATCCACACGCCGTGGAAATCAGCAGAGAGAGCCTTTTGCTGCAGGACAGCGACTGTAAGATGGCCGCCGAGAGCAGGGACGTGCACAAGCACAGCTTGTCGGCTCTGAAGAGCACAAGCCGCAACGAGTACATCCACTCCGGCCTGTACTCCTCCTTCACCATCAACTCTCTGCAGAACCAGCCAGACCCTTACAAGCCAATCAAAACAGAAAAACCGGAGGAGAAGTCGGAAGGAAGCACGCCGGTCGAGGAAGTGCGGACTGTTATAAGATTTGTGACAAACAAAACAGACAAACAAGTCATGAGGCCCATGGTGTCATTGCCTTCCACCTCCGAAACAGCAGCTGCTTCTGCTTTTCTCAGCTCACCCGTATCAGCCAAAATCTCTTCCTTAATGCTACCCAACAGTGCCAGCATCTCATCTCCATCATCATCCTCCTCCAGGTCGCCGTCGCTGTCTCCCACCTCACCCCTCCCCTCTGAGCACAGGAGCCTCTTCTTTGAGTCCAGTTGCCACGACTCAGATTCCCTCGAGCCGCTGAACCTCTCCTCGGGCTCCAAGGCGAAGTCGCCATCTCTTCCCCCAAAAGCTAAGAAACCCAAAGGCTTGGAAATCTCAGCCCCACCTATGGTTCTTTCCAGCACCGATATCGGTTCCATTGCCCTCAACAGCCCTGCTCTTCCTTCGGGATCTCTGACTCCAGCTTTCTTCACTGCACAGGTATGGCTGGCCAGCCTCACGTGCTCTTTCCATAGCCAGCTCTCTCTCAGTTTGGCCAAGGGTTTTAGTGCTCGGGGCATGTTGTCAGCCACTGCCAGAGCGATGTGAGGAGAGAGGGTTCCTTGTGGCACTGCACCGCTGGGGTTTCCATGTGGTTGTGGGGAGAATGAAAGAAAGGGAGGACAGGGTTCTTGTAGGTTGGAAACTGAGCATAGGTACTGTGAGGTGCTTGGTCAGAGCTCTGTGCTAGGTGTTGCAGCCCTTGAAATTGTGATATTAGGTTTCAAACAGGGAGTAAGTAAAAAATCTGGTGGATGTCCCACCAGACCAGGCTGTAGGGGCTCTGAGGACCCTGATCAGCTGTAAGTGTCCCTGCTCACTGCAGGGGTGTAGGACCAGATGGCCCTTAAGAGTCCCAACTCAAACAGTTTTATAATTCTGATTGGTGTCTACGACAGGCTTTTAAGCCAGCTTTGATTTGCAAAGTTTTGCAGGTCCAGAAAGTACTTGGCGGAGCTCCCTTTCAGTACAGACCTGAATAACTGGTAGGTTCTTCTGTTCTCTATAAAATAACTGCCAGTTAATCACATCTCTGTGGTAATGTCGATGTACAGTTCTGATTTTTAAGCAAGTCTGTGGAAAAAAATCTATTTATTCAGAGGTTAAGAGAAAAAATCACGTAACAGAAAATGATCCAATGTGTTCATCGGTGAGTTTTGTTCCGTGCTGCCACTGCATCAAAAAAATCCTGGAAGGGAAAAAAAAATATTGAAGAAAGTTGGTGCAAACACTGGCATTGAATGAGACAGTTCAACCAGTCATCTGTCGGGGATCAAACCGTGCCCAGAGGGACCCGCAGGCCTTCCCATGAGGCACGGCCCAGCTGGGATGCCCAGGGCACGTGCTGTGCCTGCTCAGCTTGGAGTCCTCATGGGGACAGGGGAGCAGAACACGTGCTTAGCCAGCATGGTGCTTTCTCTCCCTGTGCCTTTCAGCAGGATGCAGAAGTTTGTGCAAAGCCACTGGGACTCGGGCACACCTGCAGGCCACTGAGATACAGGGCTGTGCCACAAAGAAAGAGGAAATCTGTGGTCTGCTATCAGTCATTTTGTGCACCGTAAAGCCTCTGAGTGATTTGATGAATGGCAGGAAGAACGGGAGTGTGGCAAACCAAAGATGAGGTGCATTGGCAGGCCCATACAGCCTCTATCTGTGCTATAACCACAGTAAGTGTTTTGCTTGTAGGCAGCAAATTTGACAAATCCTATCAGATGCCAGCTAGACAGAATGACAGCGTGAGTTATTACAGGCTTGCTTTAATCTACTGCTGCCACAGAACTCAGGATAAAGAACAATTTCTCTCCTCATTCTGTAATCATTTCTTTGAACACTTCATTTTCTCATTCATCTCTGAATCAGAGTCCTTCCTACCCTGAAAGTTATAGAAGGGAATTAGAGGTGTCCAACCTTTTGGCTTGCCTGGGACACGCTGAGTGAAGAGGAATTGTCTTGGGCCAAGTAAAAAATATACAGGGCACTTGTATGAAAGTAACAAAACCTCATTTTTATTTTTTTCATTAAAATATATATAAAAAAGAGGGCAACAAAATATAAACCTTGCAGGCTGGACATGTGTGACCCCCTTCAGTAGGATGCCTCACTATGGCACTGATGGCCATCATCCAACTGAATGCCATTACACGGCTTTTTTGGCAGGTTGTCCCATCTCAGAGAAGGCAGATGGCACCCTCATAGGGTAGCCCTGGGTCTGTTTATTTTAATGTTTGGTTATGCAGCAGTGTGGCTTCAACTGTCTGTTTCCAGTGTGGATAAGAAGCATCCTGCAACGTAAAGAATTAAATAAAAACTGTACAGCAGCTGTGTGCATCTAACTGTAAAACCTCGGCATGACAGCTGTAACATAGGCTGGAAATGGGCTCAGGTGCTGCCCCTTCCCTGAGCATCACTGCAGTGAGCTGCCCCAGTTCAGACTTGCTGTGCTTAGATCATAAGGAAGGTTTTTCACATCCAGCACCAGCTGTATAGTGGCATGAGGGCAGAAAATGAGGATACATGAATTTCCACATGCAATGTGAGGCCAGCCTACACTGTTTGTGCTTAGGTTTCCTCGAGTGGTTCTGATGCTTGTCTGATGGTGATACTGCTCTATTTGCATGAAATTAATGTGAAGAGGTTGAGAGGTTTGCTCTGGCTGGCACTTGGCTGTGTTACAGCTCACAGGTACAAGCACCAGCCATCGGGATGCGAGCTTTGGCTCAGCACTGGCATCGAGCACACATTTGCACACCTGCAGATCTGAACGGAGCACAGCTCAGCCTCAAATCCTCTCGCTGTGGCAGTACCCATGTATGAAAGAGCACCTCCAGGTTTTCTTTAGTATTTCCTTATTCTTTCCTTATGCTTTACCTCAGCAGAGGTAAAACCACTCCGCATATGACAGAATATTGACCTTTTCTGTCTTGCAGACCCCAAGTGGATTATTGCTGACCCCGAGCCCGCTGCTGTCCAGCATCCATTTCTGGAGCAGCCTCAGCCCCGTTGCTCCTCTGAGTCCTGCCAGGCTGCAGGGACCCAACACTCTGTTCCAGGTAGGTCTGTCTAACACAGGTTTCACTTCTGGAAGTGCATGTGGAAGCTGTGTCAGGGGAACATCTCATGTTGGACTGGAGCTTTTCAAATGGTTTGAGGAAACACAGGAGTTGATGAGCATTTCTAAGAGAAGTGTGTTTGCCTGCACCACCTTTAGAGCACTGGCAGCACAGCCAGACTCTCCTGGGCAGCATCTGTTCTGAGGTAGAAACATACACATTGCATGAAGGAAATAGAGTAAGTGCTGTGCACTGGTAAGGAATAAGAGAGCCCTCAGAGCTCTGAGGAGAGAGTGCAGAGCAGGAGAGCATGGGAGAACCAAGAGCAGTTCCACACCACCTTGCTATGCAAGGCCTAGCTCATCCTCTCTCAAGAAGGTACTTCTCACTCAGAAGACAGGATACAGTTGTATTTAATTTAAGGGCACTCTGAAGGTCGTGTTTCCAGATCTGCAAATTGCCTGGGTGGCTCCAGACAGGTTGCTTACCCCTCTGAGCACCACCTCTGTATTTACTGGGAGAAAAGCAGCACTGTCCTCTTGTATGGATGCTGGTTGTGAAGATCTGTTTATGGAGATATCATAAATATCAAAGGCATGAAGCAAACAGCAATGGCTATGGAGGTCAGGGGCAGTGCTCTGCGGCTGAGGAAGGGATGGTGGGCATGGCCTGAGCAGCTCCAGCTGCAGTTGACTGAGTGAGTCATAGGAGGAACGAGGCTGAGCAGCTAATTGGCAGCAATCAGAAGAAGCCTACGGTCAGCCAAGCAGCTGAAGAACACAGGGAAAGTCTGGGAGTAAAGGCCCTGAGTGCTGTGGCTGGCACCAACATCGGAGGGTGCTCTGAACCCTCAGGGGGTGGCTGCACTGGGTTGGTTGGCAGTCCTTCCACTTCCAGATGCAAAGCATGAAGCCCCGGGGCTGTTTGGTTTTCACCTGAGTTGAAACGAACGTTTACTTGCTGATAAAGGAGCCAAAACGCTGCTGGCAGCCAGAGGCCAGCACTGCTCTGCGACTGCCTGCCTCACCCCCTTGCCTGCTGACTCACAGGGAGGTGGGAGCAGGCTCTGTACATCATCTTTCAGACCTGTGCTGCTTTCTCAGCAGTGCTGTGCTCAGTCCTGGCTCTAGCTCTACAGTGTTAGCGTTTTTATAGGACCAGGAATTGATGAACAGAGCAAGCCCGGGATGAGCCTATGGGAGTAGTGCAGTCCCTGCTTTGGTGAGCTCGTGGCACGGCTGGGCCTGGCTGTCGGGATGCTCATTACCTGGTGAAAGCTCTCCTTCCATGCCTACGAGTTGAAAGCAGCTCCCACACACCGGCGCCCATGCGCCCTCACAGCCTCCTTCCGCACAGATGGCCTCGATACGCGGGCCTACCTGGAAGGTTTTCCCTTTGAAGTCGCGCCGTTGCACAGTTAATTGCAGCAGGGCTGATGTTGTGCAACGGGGGCCTGGTGCTGCAGCCCCACCCTGCTGCTGGCCTGGGCGTGTTAGGAAGGCGTCAGCGCCCGCGTGGCAGGGCGTGGGCATGGGCCAGGGCAGCTGGTGAGTAAGCACTCTTTGCACAGCAGTGCAGAAAGCCTTTGTTAGGACAGACTGCCGCAGAAGACCCTGCTTCAAGGACTAAATGATCTGGCATAGCGACTGGGCTGTTTCTTGGATGAACTGTAACTGCTCGAGCGTCCTTTTCCCAGTGCTCTGTGCTCACAGTTGTGCTTTTTCGATCCTAAAACTGCACCCTGACTTTCACTTTTGTGAGGATCTTCCCTGCGCGGCTTTAATCAGATGAAAAGCGTGGGTTGTAATTAATGTTCTGTAGGCTGAGAAAGATATTTGGAAACGGAACGGAGGGCACCCATTTCTCCACGTTGTTCACTTCTCCAGTGTGATTACAGCTGCCGTGTGTCAGCTTTTATATAAAATACAGCCAACAATAGGCTCACCCATCCCCGTACGTTTAGAAGTGATTCAAGGTTTCACCCCTTGCTTCGCATTCCTGGTGTCTGACGCAGGCATGTGGTATCCATCCTACTGCACAGAAATCAGCTCTCAAAAACATCTGGGCTCGGCTGCTAGCGGGAAAGGCGCGTGCTTTGGGGCTGAGCACTGAGATAAGAGAGTGATTTTTTTTCCCTTTTGGCCTCTTGCAGTTTCCAACTCTGCTAAATGGTCACATCCCAGTGCCACTCCCCAGTCTGGACGGAGCCTCTTCTCCAGTACTGCTTTCACCGAACGCCCAGAAATCCTGATGGTGCCTCACGCGTTAAGGACGTTTGGTGGATTTAACACTTCATTCCTATGGGCTAGTTTATTCCTGTGTCATGAGAAGGACATCGTGAAACCCTCTATTACTTTGGTTTGCACTTTTCATTACATGGATAGTCTACTTTTATTACGTTAGTGTTTTTAAACAGTGTTTATATATAAAAGTATATATAAATCTGTTTTGCATTAAATGAATTATAATTTTTTTATATCATAGCTCTCAAGTGTTGAACACTTCTGTTGTTGATGAAGTACTTTTCTGTAATGGATTGCAACAATGTATCTAATAAGGATGTGAAGCTTCTTTTTAATACTTTTTCTGCCTATTACGCATTGTGCTTGTGTAAACTATAACCGGCTGTGCCTTCTTTTGCATAATGTCATGTAAATGATTTATATATTTTCTAGTATTAAGATGAAAAGTTGAAAGACAAAACTAGTATTGAGCAGCCCTACGGTAGGATGTCAGTATTTTCTCCACGGATAGGCCATACGACGCAGCGTATTCATGTAACTTTGTATTAAGTGCTTTCAAGTTGTATAAAAATAGCCTTATAATTTTTCTTTGCTGAAGTGAAAAACGTAATACACGTTACAGTCAGGAGATGTGTTCGGGAGTAACAAAGCCACATTTACACATGAGTTCTTCTGTGGAGTTGCAGCAGGGAAGAATCAGGCCGTGTGTACTCGTGAGACGTTGCCAGCATTTGAAAGTCCTTCTGTCGGAAAGGAGACGTGGCTCAGAATCTATCTGGCCCATATGTCTTACGAAGCATCAGCGCTGCGGCTGGAAAGCCTGCAGGTAGTCTCTGTCCTCCCTCAGTAAGGATCACTGCCACCAGTTCCCCGGTGCTTTGTTTCCACGTGCCAAGTGCCTTCTACCACTTCCCTGAAGGATCCTTCTTGCTAACGGCTCAAGGGTCGCACTTCCCCTTCCCCCGCAGCTGAAGAAGTTAGAGGACTGCAAATGTCTGCTGCTTGTCAAGAGGCGTACTATACTGCACACGTCTGGCATGTTTATGTAGAAACATCTCAATTCTGGACGAAGAAAAGCAGCACTGTGTTACCATAGACTTGCAGTTTGAACTTAGTAGGTATGTCCTCTGCCTTGAGGTGATGGCTGAGTCATCTAAATGCCAGGTTAGGATGAGGCCAGACTCCCTGGCACCGCAGATACTAATCTTGGCAGGGCTTGTGCAAATCATCCCGTTTTCTGAGGCGGCTAAATTGGGTTGAATGCTGTTTTGCTACTTGGGTCTTTCAGATGAGACCTCCCGAAACCAAACCAAAATGAGAATCACGTTTGCTCCAGGTCAGTAGAGCCTCTGCCTTATTTCTTGGCCAAGCAGCTGGTTGCTAGCCTGTGCGTTTTGAAACCTATGCAGTGAGTTGTCTGCTGATTCTCTGCTTGGATGCATTTCATTGATGATGTGTGTAGCTAATTGTAAAGTGCTTTTGGATCCTTCAAACTGAAAGGTGCTAAATAAACATTTTATTACTGCAGCTCTGATGTTGAAAAGCCATTTTTGGGGCAGAGGAATTCTGGCAAGAGTAAGCAGGAATTTTCCTGGGGCTCCTTAGTTTCACTCAGAATAATTACGTGAATCAGAAACCTCTGCATCTACATGCAACACCAGTGCTGATAACCAGGGCAATTAGATGCCAGATGTAAGGAAAAAGAACAAAACAACAGCGCTGTCATTTGCTTGATTCAGTGGTGTAAGAGCTCCTAGATGAACCATCCCAAAACCAGAAGATGCAGCATGTATGTGTGAAGGGTGATTTTACACTAACTAAAACCAGAACAGATTGGAAGAAAAGGCAGCCATAAGTAATGGGGTTGGCTGGTCTAGCACAGATTACATCACAAAGGTTTGCAGATCAGACATTCCCCTTTCAACAGCAGCTAGGTGGAATATTTTGCAGGAACTGAAAGTTACACGGAAGCAGCTGTTCACACTCCAGAGCCAACTCTCTTTCTCAATTTTAGAAAAGCAGAAAAGCCCACTTCAGTACTCTCACCTGACATATACCAGCACAGTTAATAGGTGAGCAAGGCATAAAGATGAAGCTCTTCTCACTGCTCAGTTATTCATGAGATTTTAGTCTTTCAATCAATAAAGATACTGAATACCACACTGAGAAAAAGAAACTGATTAAAAATGAAGAGAAAGTAGGTAACAGAAAAGATTCTTGAAAGATGAAGCATCCAGGTTCTTACTGCTTTATTCCTTCCAAGCTTTTACTGTTAATGAGGCAAAATTATTCTTTCAAAAAAGCTCAACATGAAATGAAACTACACGCAGCACCAGCCCTACTCTCAGCCTGCAACTCTGTGGCACTGGGGGATGCATCAGGTCTTCCAAGGAGTACTGCCAAGGCAGGGAAAACAGTGATGGGTGCTAAAGTACAGAAAGATTGGAAATACGTCCGTTACATCAACACAGAACAATTTGTTTTGTCTGAGTAAAAGTAGTTCCACGAGGCAGATGCTTGCCAACCTGGAAACAATCAACAAGATGAGTGTTTAAAGGTGAGACAGCCAATAGAACAAGCAATGGGATTTAAATTGAGTTTCTACATTGAGAGGCTGTGTGATCCTGTGCCTGTAGGAAGTATCTTCCAAAGTCATTGTGGCCAGCAAATAAATGTAGAAAAGGCACAGTAAGTACAGATGTTTTTGTATGTAAAGGCATCATTGATCCCTTGTCATCTTGAAGTTGTCTACATATCTTTTATGATACACACAGGTCACTCAGATGTAAGCATACCTCTACAAAGCTACAACGTTTGAAATCCCTTTTTGCCTCTTTTACTTTAATTGTAGCTGCTCTTTCCAACTAATACATAAATGCTCAGCCTACACAGATGGAGCACAAGCTTATTGCTTGAGGGCAAAGAGATTGACAGCATTAGTGAGGAGGAACATAAATTTATTTAAATGAGAAAAAGAGAATGAACCTGAGGCAGCAGCTCTGGAGCAAGCAGTGCCACAGCTTGCCCAGCGGGGTATCTGCAAACAGCTTCTTACAGGAGAGGTCTCTAGGAGGTACGACTGCAATTTCTTCCCCTGAGAGATTCCCGTCAGTTCATTTTGCGTTCACTCTGCAGTAAGTGCAGAGGGATAAATGCAACCTTAATTATTCCTAATCTAGCTCCAGGCCAGCTCCCACCTTTTTCAGATTAAGGAAAAGGACATGGAAAAGCAGGAAAAAAAATAAGCCTTTGGAAAAAGGATCTTGAGGGGTGAAGAGGAGGAGTGAGCAGCGTTGGCACTGCTGTGCGGGGCATGGAGGGAGGTGTTCTGCAAGAGCGGGTTGGAAAGGAGATAGAGAAGTGTATCCTCCCAGGTTTGCAATCCACAGCATCTCCGTCAGCAAGAAGATCCCACTGCAACAATGAAGGAGGAATAATTTGTTTTGAGGTATGGCCTGAGAGCCAAGCAAGACTTCCATTTTATTAGGAGGACCATAAAAGTAATCTGCTTCGGCAGGACTGCTTAACTGATTTTGGAGGATGCAGCCAGGATGAGAAATGGAGCAGTTACTTACATCAGTAAGTCTGTGCACGTGTGTGTATCCACATCTTAAAGTTGGCTCAGAAATCACAGGACTTGAATGAGTTACAGCATTTCAGAGAGCACGTGAAAATAATGGAAAAATGTATGTATGTGCTTTTCCACTGACATCAATCTTCCTGGTTAATGAAGGAAAGGCAGCACAGGCTAGTGAAAAACATGGAAGATTGAAAAAATCTGGAATAGCTGAACTCTAAACCCAGTCCTGCCAACAAAAACTTCCACAGCAGCCTACAACAAGAGATTGGTCTCTGCAACTAAACTGCACAGGCAAGGCCATGCATCTTCCTAGTCTATCAGACTTTCCAAAATCAAACCTGAGCTAATTAGCTAAACACCCGTACAGTGTTTCCATTCTGTTTTACAGCCCGTGCTTGTTCTCATGTCAAGCTATTAAATTAGTTGCTGGTGAGATACAAGTGCTGATCCTTGTGGGCCACAAAGCAGCAGTAGATCTCTATCAGTCCAATCTGTGGAAGGGGGGGAAAAAGTGTAGAAAGGAAACCCAAAGTTAAATTCATACAGATCCTGCATTTGTTTCATAAAGACCCAAACATCACAGAAGGGAAAAAATGGAACTGAAATGCATGAACAAGGTACAAAAAATAATTTAATCTCTGCCTTTCAGTGACCAGACAAAATGAACACATCTGGGACACGTTGTCCAACTAAGGTGTGATTTTTCTCAGTGTTGCCATAGGCTGCAGTTCTGCATTTCCATACCCTAATTTATTTGGACTTCTTTCAAGTCTTACTTGCATTCTGGGTATTTCTTGGCTCTGTAATAGTTAGCTTGTGGATATTTACAACATGCCTTTCATATATTTTGTCCTCAATAACTGAATGTATTCTTAACCTTAATTCCATCTTAACATTGCAAAACAGAAACAGTGTGCTTTTATTGAATCGAAAAACTCACGCAAACAAGCAAGCAGCCCCAAGAATGCTACCTTGCAGCTTTTCAAATGATTTGCAGATACAAAGTACGCTGATTCTTTAATAATTGTTTATTTTAACTTTTATTGCCCAATTCAGGGATACACTCTGGCTACTTAATGCTGTGGTAAAGCAGCACAAAAATAACACAGCTGTGCTGAGATGCATGTTTCACTAGAGCATTGCCGTGCAGCTGGGTTGTTCCCTTCCATTTCTCACTCTTTCCCAGCCTGTAAATCCCCATCCTCCACCCACCCTTTCTCCCCTTCGGCCCTCACCTGCCATGAGCACACGACCTCCTACCATCTGCTTCTTTCTGGTCTCCAAAGCCACCTTCTTCCTACACACCCCTAGACACACACCTCACCCTTTCTACCTCTGGGTAGATGGGATACAACGGGTATCTTCTACAGATGATTATTTCAGATCAGCGACAACTCGCAGGCCATTTCTCCTTAACCGATCGCCCATCTTCAGGCAGAGGATGACACACCAAATCTTGACAGTCAACTACTTTTACAGAGCATCTGCCTGGCTCTCATCGTGGCTGAGGTTCTCCCCAAATGATCAGCACTCCTTGCATTCCCAGCAACAGCGGAACCAAGCATGTAGTGCCTGATGCTGTCAGCCAGAACAAACTACACCAAAACAATGTCAGAGAAGTGCCCAGTGACTTCACACTCACTCACTATTGCCCCAAACAGGCATCTGCCACACAACTGTCTCTGCCGATGCAGGAATTACGGACCACAAAAAAAAAAGACTCTAACAAAACTGCCTTGACCGCAGACGCCAAGTTGCATTCTTTAAAGCTACTTCCCAACGAAGCAAACCAATTCACTTGTAGGTCCTTTGAAAAATCTCTATGTATGCAGAATGCTCTAATTTTATGGAATATCTTTTCACCTGCAACAACAAACCTGAATGCCTACTTAAAATGGACACCTCCTTCTGTTAGCTGCAGCTGATCCCCTTCCAAATTTGTTAATGCACTTCATTTTACCAGTTAAACCTTTAAGTCCTTTTCTCATTAGCATCACATTATCGTTGTTCTTTTATGACCTAGAAAATATTATTGTGTTCTAGAAATGCTAAACCCCACATTTATTCACAATGAACATTTACTCTATATCTTCACTACTTCCGTAGAAAAAAAAAAGCTGTTTTTCGGACACTTCTTCCTTCAACACCATCACATCTACAGCGTATCTCCTACAAAGTTAATCAGTATAAAATCTAGATCAGATCCGTATCAACTATAAAAAATATATTAACAACTATTTCAGGACAAAGGTTTCTCATTGGTGCCAAATCTGCCTCTGACACACACACACACGCGACGCTCCCACTGCTATCAGCGAGACCAATCCATGTATCCCAGACACGTATCGCCTCCCTAGAGCTAGGCAAGACTTACGAACCCAGGTGACATGCAGGACTTGACTGCTAGTAATTAGACTATGGACCATGATTACGGTACGATCCTGAACGGCCTCAATTGCAGGTGAGTCATGCCGCCTTCACTGCCACTGCTTCTTTGTTGCAACAATTCGTAAGCAGCTCCAGTTAAACCGCTGACTCCCAAAGCACGTGGATCTAGCTGTTTCCAACAATGCCCCAGGAACTGCAAGTTCACTTAGTCTGTATTTTTAACAACGCAGGGCCTTTGTTATTATAAATTTCAAAACAAAACCAAAGAATTCCACATAATATTTATACTTTCAAAAGTACAATATTAATACAGGTCGGTCAGTTAGAAATAACAGCAGTTTGTTAGGTCTACAAGATTTAACGTAAAACCGGTTTACAAATGCTGAAAAGCAGTAGTGGTCCAATAGTCACCATTACACGTGAGTTCCTCTCTTTCAGAAAATAAAAAAAATCCCAATTCAAATTTACCAGTATCGATGAAATATTAATAAAACACCCCCAAACATGCCACGATCACTATTCACAAATAAAGTTAAAATGAAATATACAAAAATTCACTTAATACTGTTAAATAACAATAAACTACAAGATTTCCTGAACAGAAATGGTAGGACCCCTGAATGTTTTACAGTGAATGTCAGGAAAAATTAAGTTACCTATGACAATTTTCATGATATACCAGCCAAAGATTTACATGACCATTTCAAAATATACCAATAAAGATTTACAGTCTCTTTAAGATGCACTAAACAAATAGGTTCAGAAAGGTGAACACAAATGCTTAAAAATACTGTAACCATCACCAAGGGCGTACTTATGATACTCACTGAGATGCATAAGCATAGTAGTAACATGTTTACTATCTCTGGTAAACAGATAACACCTAAGATCTGAAAAACTCTCTAAGTTCCCATTTTAAAAGTTTTCTAGCATAGTGAGTTCTTATCAAGTACAAACTTGCATCTTTCCAGTTGATTTCAAGTGAATAATGCACAAATGGGAGAGAAACGAGGTGGGAAAACATCACATTATTCCCATATTCTTGTAATTAGTCGTCCCGTTCCTCTGTAATAAAAGATTCAAAATTTCAAAAGTAAGTCAGGGTCCAACATGTATGAATCTTTTTTTTTCTTTTCTTCTTTTTTTTCTACTATTTGTATTCCTAAGTTAAAAACAAGGTAAAAAAAAGTCATTGCTTCTGCAAGTCATTGCTCCTGCCAGGCCCAATATGCACAACAACGTGCAAATACCTTATACTGGAGTAAGCCTGACAAAATGTATCATCCAGTCTCCATGCTCTAATTCATCAATAACTAGTATAGGATCTGAGAGCAAATAACAGTTACTTTTCACTTGTTTGAATCAACTTTCACACCGTGTGCTTTTCAAAAACATAATATGCATTATAATTTTTCAACTATTTCAACACATACTTTCAATGTTAAATAAGGAATTAAGTGCCATGAACTCAGAGCATTAAAGATGGTTCACCTATAGCCAAGCAAAGCTATGCTTACATTCCAGGAAACACTGCAGTTTACGAAATACAAAAAAACCCCGCAGCAGTAGAACATTTTATGAAGAGAAACAGATGCATTCACATATTATAAAGCCACTGCAACTTCTTCAGGCATGGAACTGTTGTGTTAACTATACAGACAGTAGTTATTTAGCAGCAATGATTCCGCAATAAATAATGCACTGTGTTTCTCAGTCCTGCACAAAAATTGCAGCTACAGTTACATCAACAGCTGTAACCTACTGGCTCTAGTGGCAGAGGAGACCTTAAAACCAACTGTACAAAAAATTGTCACACTGTGACAACAAATATAAAAACATAATCTGCAGGTTGGAAATAAAAAGACTCCACTGTGAAGAGGACAGTGTAGACAAACTGCGATTCCAAGTCCACCAAAGAGAGCACTGCCTTCAGATCTGAGTCCTTGATTGAGAGGATAGGCTTGGGCTTCGCTCTGGACCGCCCTCTTTAAAAAAGCATGCTCTGCCTTCTGTTCTTCCCATGTCCTACAACAGAACATGGACCATGGTGAGAAACAAACGTTCGCACAGCAGAGTTCAATCACTATTCTTCTGTCTTTCTGTATCAAGACAACAGCCTTTCCTTCTGCCTTGTGCAACCACTGCAGGATCTTTTTTCACTTTTATTTATTTATTTTTCCTCCTACCTGCATTCATTGAACTAGCAAGCAACTTGCAAGTACGAGAAAATATTCATCTTTCCATACCTGTTTCTGGGTAAGTGGAATTTCGAAAGCCAGGGTCTTTCTGCAGCTGAATCTCTTTTAGACTGAATATCGAAACACCTAGAATATAAGAAATAAATTAATTTACATTCAAGTGCTTTAACTGAGCAAATTCTATTCTTAATTTAGTAGCTTGTGTGAAAAAAAATCCCTTTTCTATTTGCATATTTAAGTCAATATACACTGGTCATCTGTAACAGATAAGGAGTTTTCCATTAAGTTCTTATGAGTTAATTCTGATAGATAGCTAGGGTTCATAGAGCTGCTTGCTCAGTTCCCCACACCTCCACTCTGAGGATGAGGAAAGATAAGAAGCAAGAAAACTTGTGGACTGAGGTTAGAATTGTTTAATAAGGGAAGGAGAAGCTGAGGAAGAGAGAAAGAAAGGAGAACAAAACAAGCTATGCAAAGGCAATCACTTCCACCTCTCGTGCAGACCATTGCCTGGCCAGTTCCTATGCAGGAGATGTTTAACTTCCCTAACAACGTTCTGTGGCATGGAATATCTCCTTATTGAATCGAAGTAATCTGTCTCTCATGTCTCCTCACTTTTTACACATCTTCCCAGCCACCAATCATGGAGAAATTAAGAAACAGAAAAGGCCTCAATGCTGTGGAAACATCATTTAGCTACAGGTAAAACATTGGTGTGTTATCAGCAATGTTTCTGTGACAAATACATAAAACATAACACCATACAGGCTGCTGTGATAAAAACTAATTCCACCCCACCAAGATCCAGTACAGTAATACAGGCAGCTTTCACATACTATCTCAACAATATTCTGCTACTTTACTACTCTTCTTACTTTCAGGCAAAGTGTGTATCCTTGTTCCAAGACTCCTGAAGTATGCATGTTTCATGGCCTCTTCTGCTGAAATTCTCTTCTTTGACTCATACTATTAACATAAAAGGATGTGTGTTGGTTTGCATTAAAGAATTCTTTACATTAAGTCATTTGACCAAAGGAAGAGTTCAACTTGCTCAAACCTTTCCTACCAACTCGTTGGGACACCTTTGTTTTCTTCACTGTTATTTCACACATGAAACACCTAGCGTATGCTGTCTACATTAGAACTGTCAACATGCATGCATGGTTGACAAAATACTTTAAAAAACAAATTGCTATAAATGGATACAAATAATTTTTTTTTTTTTTATATTTATAAAAAAATATGTACAACTTCTTTAGAGTTGTAACACTGATTAGGTTATATATTAAATGGCAGTGAAATGCTATTGCAAGAGATCACAAAAGTTTTCTACTTCAGATGGACTATGCTACAGCATTTTGCATAAGAAGAAATTCTAGACAACATGGTCTTATATGTGCACTGAAACTTTGTGTCTGGCACATTTGGACAAAGATGCAGACATTAAAAAAGGTGCACAAAAGTAAGAACAAAGTTCAAGCAGCAACTGCAAGTGCTGTTCAACACAACATGCAAATAGATGAAGATCTGATATAGAATGGCTGCAAAACACAGTAACCAAACTCCTAATACACTAATGCTTTTTAACACAGTGAAGCTACAGGACTTCTCTGACTATTCAAACACTTAAGAGTCAGTCCTCCATCTTGCTTCCCCTTCTTTTGCTTCAGGCTCTTTTCTAATGCAGATTCAAAGATTAAAGCCACATACTACTTTACCTTTTGAGTACAGACAGTTTGAAAGATCAAAGAGTATCTTTACACCTCAGTATCTGCTTCTCTAGTGGTAAGCTAAATCTGTCTTTACAGAAACATAGCATCTGTATTCAAAAATCCCGTTCAAATGTAAGTTCAAAAGTGCTTCAGTTTTTCAGAGAATGGCTAATACAGAATTATGCAGATTTTACGTTTTTACTAACAGTAATCAGAGAAAAAATTGCCTCTGGCAAAAGCAGAAAAAAATCCCACCACCACCAAAAGCTACAACCAAAATCATCAGCTGTTAAATTCCTGCAACATACATTCCTGCCTAACACTCATTCTTCCCATGTCTGTATCCACCCCAGACTCAGCAGAATGCTTCACTTCAATTTACATCTGTCTGTGCTATGCTTGCAATACATTTTTTAAAAAATATATTAACATTCTAAACTTGCACATATATAAAGTAAAGCCACAAACACATCTTACTTGAAGGAACTTTGCTATCAATTCAATTCCTTCAGTGTCTAACCTAAAAAGAAAAATATTAAAAAAAAAACCATTACAACAGTTGTTGAACTATATTTGCAAAAGCCAATTTGCAAAGTAACTAATTTCATTAAAGGATATTAAAACTAAAATTAAATTTAAACACAAGAATGTTTTCATCTGAACAACTTCTTTGCTTGTGAAAATGTATACACACAAGTAGCAGTATCTCAGAACAAGGCTATCTGGAAAACACTGGGAACAGAAAACTCTTGAGCTCTGCATTGTGGTTTAGTAGGTCAACCCAGGTCATTTACTGGAAGGACACAATGTTAGATCTTTTTCTTCTGAGTCACTAAGAATGTGTTAGGCTTTGTTATACAGTTTATTTATAATCTCTGTGCTGTTAACAATACTGATGCAGACCCTGCAAATTCTTCATAACGTTTTAGAATGATTTCAAGAGACTGCTCAAGGAAACCTTGCCATTTTAACAATGAGCCTATTATATAGCAGAGGAGAATTTGGAAGTGCTGAGTGAATACTCCCACTATGCAGGCATTATTAACGGGATTTTATAGTTCTATAGGTCATTATGGAGCCTTGAGTGATATTTGACAAAGTAAGCACAGAGTACCAGCAGTATGCTTTGCATTAATATCTGCCCACAGAAATGCAACTGATGTATCATACTTGGAAATTTGTCCACACATTTAAAAATATTCAAAGACATTGGGATGCATATATTCTGTTAGTAAAACACAAAGTACCTTGGTGCATGGTTGATTAGGGGTTGTGGTTTGTATTTGGGAAAGTTGTAGTTTCTAAATTCATCACTGGAAGAAATGCCTGGCCATGTTTCTTGACACGGGGTTCCTGTATTTAAAAGAAGTAACAAATTAAACTTAGGAAATGAAACACACCAAACTGTAAAAGAAACCCCTTCTACATAAATAAGCACTTAATCCTGTAATCTGAACAGGAAAAGAGAAGGCAATTCTGTACAAGCTCATCTATGCACTCAACTTGATAATTTTCATCAAGAATACAGTCATTCACCTTAAATGCAATGGAACGTAGAATACCATTTTTTTACAGATGTACAGTTCTCACAGAAAGAGCATTTAGAAGAATAAACTCACAGCCCTGACAGTATTGCTAGAAATACATATTTACCCAAAAGCCTGAAAATTAAGTGCAGTTCGTCTTCAACAGTCGAACCTGGGAAGAGAGGCCTTCCTGATGCCATTTCAAAAAATATGCATCCAACACCCCTTTACAGAAACACAAACGAAGATAAATCAGAAAAAAACAGCAATTTTAGGCTTTTAAAGTCTTCTGTAACTTACATCTTAAATATAAGCAAATTATTAACTAACCACACATTGCTATTAAAAATACAGTTTTGAAAGAAGAGATACATCAACAAAAGAACTGCCAAAGACCAAATATACCTTCAGATGTCAAGTTAGTCAATTGTGTTGTAGCTCACAGTAAACACCATGCATTATGTGTGATTTTTTTTCCCTAGAGATGTCAGCCTGATGCATGTTAATTGGAAGTAATAAAAAGTTATTCAGCATTCAGAATTTCTCTGAAACCTAACTTGGTTGTAGGCTTCTAAAATTCAAAGAATTAGTATTTGAATGCTACTATACAGTAATGAAGAGTTGGCATCTTTTCAGCTGGAGTGAGAAGAAAACTTGAAACTTGACAAAATTGCACAAACCACATGTCAATTTGAGTTGAATACTCTGAAGATCCGAGGAGAACATCAGGTGGTCTGTACCATAACGTGACAACTTCGTTGGAATAGGTCTTCGTAGGAACAGATTTCGCTCTAGCCAATCCTTGATAAAAAAAGAAAATAAGGGGTAATGTGCTGCTTTTATGCAATGCTGCTTTGCTTAAATCTTATTCTGCGTGGAATTAACAAAGGATTTTTATGAGAAATCAACCTTAACATACCCGTTAAATACCTTCCGAATTATATACAATTAAAGAGTCCTAATTTCTATCAATCATTTGTCTCCCACTATGTGCATTAACATAACGGGAAGTGTTTTTAAGCATAGAAGGTAAGTAAGCAGATCAAAACCTGCACTAATTCTATACATTACATCAAAACAACAAAGCATTATATCAACACAGTATCATCCCTCATTATCTGTGAAACCCCTTGTAGCACACAACTTTTTAAGGACTTTCCTGACATAAAAAATAAAACTGTGAAGGTCATGTTCTACTGCAAGCGCTCACTGGAAATCCCAAAAGAACCTGGTGCCCTACTCAAGTGATAGAGCAACATCTAACAATACTGTATGAAGACAGAGCTTTTCTCTTGCTCACTTTGGTTACTCCTATGCTTTGGAGCTACCATGGAACATGACGAAAAAGAACTTGAGCTCCAACTTAAGGATGTGACTAAGTGCCAATTTCAAAGCAGTAAAACTAATTTCAAACCTCAAGCAGCAGTCTGATCTATAAGTACATTTTCCAATACCCTGCAGAAGTCTGACTTTCACTTTTCGAGAACACACAAATTTACTACAGACTTGATGTTCTGTTTTTTCTTTGTGAGTGCAACTGCACTCTTCTCTCCTTTGCCCCGTTCAAATGAATTCCAGCAACCACGATGACTGTTTCCACTAACTTATTCAAAGGAAAGACAGGAACTAAAACAACAGTTTGTGGAATATCTGTATTCACGACTGAAGTAATAAACAGACTAAGTACCAACTTCTAAAGAACAGTAAAACTGATGGAGTCTTGGGTAGCAACCATATACATCAATGCTGATCTCACAGCTACAGTTCAGAAGCTACTACAAGGAACACAGTGCAGCTACTTTACATCACAAACAGCAAATTTCTTCCCTACTGATTCTGACAAGGGAACATGCCTTTTTCTGGATTCTGAGATACAGCAACAGTAATAAGGACAAGGTCCTGAATCCCAGCCTTCTGAACTGGCAGGGATGTACAAAGAAGATTAATTAATACACTTCCTAGTTCATATTCCCAGCGTTCACAGTGCAAATGTGCAAATACACATTCCCAGTTTCAAAAGATTCCAAAGTTCTATACAGTTTACATTCAGTATTTTCCCAATGCTAAACAAAGAGAATATTTATTCCAGAAGAATTCCAGTCCATACCAAAGTCTGCTAGCTTCAGTTCTCCTTTCTCGTTAATTAGTAGATTTTGTGGCTTCAGATCTCGATGTAGCACCTTTCTCCTATGACAGTATGCCAAACCACGAAGAATTTGGTATAAAAATAGCTACAAAAGAGAACGTTTAAATAAGTAAGACCATAAACATTAATCTTCAGATTGCATTAACTACAGAAGTCTACTTGGGCACTGCAGAGTTAAGTCGCTGTATTGTAAGCAAGACAAAAATACTTCACAAGAAGTGAATTAACTTTCCATACGAGCACACTCTTGAGTATCAGATTTAAAATCCCTTTATGCTAATGTACTGCTTTTCCACGATACTTTACAACAAAGATTTTGAGAGATTTGTTCTGCATAAGAGAACCACAGGGCTATTTATTTTTTTAAGCATTTACCACTGCTGTTTCCCACACTAATGTCTTTAAAGGTAACCACCTCTGACTGTACTCAAGTTACTTTCTGCCACAGGATCCCTTATTAAAATGCAGCTCAGCACTCTTTCCATCCAACTGTGCAACACTGTGTAAAGAATATTTTGGCAGGCTACTGGAAAAATACAACAGGATTCACAAGCTCATGAAATGTAGAAAAATGAAGATTACCAACACAACCCCACTGCCTCTGGCATTTATATTCATCCCCTCACCTTGATACACACAGGTTTGTTTTGGTCCTTTGCAAAAGCCAGCCAGGCAGGCAACTCCAGTCATACATATTAATGCTGCATGTATGTAAACTTAGAAGTACTAAGGGATGAAGAAAGGTTTAGCAGTGGTAGCCAAAGCAGTTTACTTTATCATTACAGTTTCTGTAGGTATAAAAAGTCTGAATTTGAACATGAGACTTTCGGGTAGCTTTTGCCAGCCTCAATTATTATATGACCATTTCCTAACATTTCAGCTTATTTTTGTACCAGGTAACACTAAAAATTATTTTTTCTCTAAGCTGGACAAATACACAGCAGGTGTAGTTTACATGCATCTGTTCTCAGTTTGCTTACCTCAGATCTATCTACGTGAGAAAAAATGAAATTTGTAGTGATTTGTAGGATTTCTCTTCCTTTTTCTGAAGAGAAATCAAACATCTTTGTTCAACCTACTTAAGCCTATATTATTGCAAGGGTAGCCACTTCCATGTGGTATTACCAGACCTACGGTAGGCATTGATAGCCATTCCTAGTGTGCACTGAGACAGCAAGGGCTGGTCAAGAAATGCAGATTATTTTACAGAAATTGTGGATCTTCCTGACAGTTGGCATGGATTTTTCTTTAAATTCCCAGGAAAATACACACAAGCTCATAATTTTGTTTCAAACAGCAGTATCTGCTGAGACCTAACCAGAGACCAGTGTCTAAGCTAAACCCCATATGCAATTCAACAAAGTACAGATTTCTCAACATGCATCTAAGCCAAAAACAAGGATGACAACTCTACTGGTAAGTAAAAGAAACCCAGCACTTCTCATTATTTGGAATATTGAAATTTGTGCTGTGTACTGCTGTCTAAGAATAAAAGTAGCTTTCCCATCTCATCTGTGAACTCATGGTTTTGTTCAGTAGGATTCACAGATTACAATCAATATTTCTCAAGAGGCATGAAAGACTTTCTCAGGTATGCTTATTATACAAGTAATAACCCTTATATGAATTACATACAGCTTAATTAAGCTGCTTTGAAGGTACAGTACAGCAGAGGTTGCAAGACAGGAAGTCAATACTGTGTTAATCCAGCCTTCACTGAAATTTAATTGATTTCAAGTTAGTATTTTCCTCTCTTTGGAATCTTGCTCATAAAGCTGTAGTATTAAAAAACATAAACAGATATCCTAGATTTCCAAATGACAGACTGCTTTTAGAAGAGACATTTGAAACTGTGTCAGTCTCACCAGGCCAGATTTGGAACTGAGTCATGGGACCCAGCCACAGCTACAGTTAAAAGTGACCGTCAATTAAATCTTAAATAAAATAATTTGTTTTATTACTAATGGAGAGGAGAATTTATTGTTAAATACAAATTAAAGCATCTTTCTTGTGTTACAGACAGTAACACAAGCAATCCAAACCCACAATCATGACTGAGGTCACATTTTCCTTGCTGAGTACACAGACTTTGAGGACCAAAATAAGGACTTACCTCAGTGAGTACACAATAATGGAAAGATGTCAGTACAGTTATAGATATATTAATTTTAAGAAAATTTTTGTTTTAAATATGTAATGTCAAAGAGAATGAAATCCTATATCAAGTTATATAAATTCTTTTTATTGCTTTGAGCACTTAAAGGTTATCAAAAGCAAAAAGAAAGACTCAATTTGATTAAATGTAGTTGAGTCAGGTCCAACAGTCAAAATAAAGGTGGTTTTTTTGTTTTTTTTTTTTTGGAAAGCTCTAAATCTCAAATGTTACATCTCCTGATTATTAAGATATCCAAAATTCTTCAGTCAGAACAGAGAAACTTGGAACGCTCACTAGAATACTCACCTTCACATTGTGCATACTCATGATATTACCACAGTCATCCATGTACTGCTTCAGATCCTTGTCCTGTCAAAAGATCATTACTTTTCAGTAAAATTATGGACAACACATTATGTGAGCATTATTTTTTATTACAAGAAATCATTCATCAGAAAACTTGAATTTTTTGAAGTTCAGTATTTGGTAAAAAAAAAACAAAAACAAAAACAAAAACCAAACAACAACAACAACAAAAAAAAAACCCCAAACCAAACAAAAAACAAAACAACAACCAAACAACAGAAGTCTGAACATGGAGAAAACTGTCTTTTCCAGAGGGCAAAACCACCCAAGCTTTCCATCAAGTTGCATTATCCTACACAATGTTAGTTGTTATTTCTTTACCTTCCACCCAGTGAGTGTCACAATTTTGTTTTCTGGTGTTTTTTTTTTTTTTTTTTCTTTTAAGTGAAACTGCTACATTCTCCACTTACACTGGAAGTAAGCTTTTTTCAATCCTCTTACAATGCCTACATATATATATAATGTTACATAAAAATATCATTAAAACTTCAGTGAGAAAGCAAAAAGTATACAATGGAAAAGTAAACTGTGAAGTGAGAGATGTAACTGTGGATATTTGCTTTAGAAGAGTGCTACAGAAAGATGGAATGCGAAACTGTTTACTCCAAAGTATGGCTTTTTCCTAATTATAGAATCACAGAATATCCTGACTTGAAAGGGACCCAAAAGGTTCACTGAGTCCACACAGGACCACTCAAAATTCAAACCCTATGTCAAGAAGTGTTTGGACAACTCACTCTGAACTCCATCAGGTCTGTGACCACTGCTGTGATCACTGCCCTGGGGAGCCTACTCCAGTGCCTGATCATCCTCTGGTGAAGAGCCTTTTCCTGAAATACAGCCTTACTCTCACTGACTCAGCTCCATGGTGTTTCCTTGGGTCCTGTTGCTGTCACTAGAAAGCAGAGCTCAGAGCTGTCCCCTCCACCCACCTTGTGAGGAGCTGTAGGCTGCCATAAAGGCCTTCCCTCAGCTCCTCTTCTCTGGGCTCAACAAACCAAGGAACCTAACCTGCTCCCCATTTGCACTGCCCTCTAGACCTTTCACCACCTTTTACCTCCTCTGGAGGCCCTCTGATAGCTTTATGTCCCTCTTATAAGCGTGGTGCCCAAACCTGCATCCAGTACTTGAGGTCTGCCTGGCTGACAGTGCTGTGCCTGGTGCACCCCAGCATACTGTTGGCCCTTTCAGCTGCCAGGGCACCCTGCTGAACCCTCATGTTCAACCACAGCCCACATACCCCCCTTTTGCAGGGTTGCTCTCCAGCCTTTCATCCTTCACCCTGTAAATGTATTCAGGGCTGTTCCATCCCAGGTACAGAATCCAGCACTTGCTCTTGTTAATCTTCATGAGTTGGTGATTGTCCAACACTTTAATTTGTCTCTCTGTATGGCCTCTTTACCCTCAAGGGTGTCAAAAGCTCCACCTAATTTAGTATCATCTATCTTAAGAGACTAAGACCATTTGCAAAAGTTGTGAAAAAATCCCTGTGAGATAACGGCATAATTATCCTTTAATAGTTACTGAATTTGGTATGAGTTGGTATGAATCAGAACATTATCTGCCAATTTACAGTGCTCTGAGAACTGAACACAGCTGTATAATTTTCAGTCTAGTAAGTCTATATGCAGGATAAAAATAGAGTATTAAAAAAAAATAATTTTCTGTGTTTGTGTTACTCAGTATTTTTAAGGAAATAAATGGAATATAAAGCTCACTAGTTGTTTTAAAAGCTTACCAGATATTCGAAAACAAGAGTCAAAGACTTGTCTGTGTGAACAATGTCATGTAATGTAACGATGTTTGCATGCTTCAGGTCTTTTAATAATGACACTGCAAAGAAGAATTTGAAATATAAAGCAAATTAATACAAAAGATGCAGTAAATGCATTTCTAGTAAGTCCACACGTAAGTTAATTTTTCAAAAAAATTAAAAAGCTATTTTTGAGACCATAACATTTATATAGAATTAAGTTAATCCAAGTAAAGGAAATGTACTTAATCAAAATATCAGGCACATCTAGGTAAAAACCAAAATAAAATTATTTCCTATACAGTACTGTTTGAGCAGAAGCAGTCATTTCATACAATGTATTCGGAATCCCTGAAAATGACAGTATCAGTCTAATTCAGTATAAATTCATCCATTTATAATATTATGCTTGAAAACACAAACATCTCCCATATTGTTTGAAACATTAACTCTTAACATGGCTAATATTAAAATTTTCCTCATCAAAACAAGTATCAGTTTTTTAATGTCCCATATAGATGATGTATTTCCAAGCCCTAACAATGCTTAAGTCAAAAAGAAAGCTGGAAGTATCTGATATTCTAAAGAGTAACAGAAGTTATCACCTTCTCTTATGGCTGTACAAGGTGCTCCCTCTTCGTGTTCCAAGCGAATTTCTTTCAGAGCCACCAGATTCTCTGTCAATTTACTTCTCCCCTTATAAACTGTTGCATAAGTACCCTACAAAATGGAAAAAGAAGTTGCTTCTTCATCGAAAGATCAAAAAGAAACTTCAATCTAAGTTTGAAATAGCTTTCATTTGGCCTAAGACTAGCTTTTCCTTCTTTTTTCTTTCTTTCTTTCTTTTTTTTTTTTAATAGAGGTTAAACTAGAAAAATATTTTGTAAACATCTGAACACACAGAAGACAACAAGGGATGCACATGCTTACTAACTCTGAAATTACACAAATAGATGTACACCATATACCTATCAAAGAAGTTTGATCAACTTGTATTGAGTTCAGTGATTTATCACCTTAAGTGGCCAGAATTATGATTCTGCAGCTCTGAGTTTATAGTCAGGAGGGAGACTGATGTTTTACACAGTCTGACAGTGATAGCATAAGGAGTAATGGCCTTAAACTAAAAGGTGGTAGCTTCAGATGAGAAATAAGGAAGAAATTCCTTAGTCACAGGATTGTGAGGCACTGGAACAGAGAAAAGGTTGCACAGAGAAGCTGTGGATGCCCCATCCCTGGAGATGTTCCAAGGCCACACTGAATGGGGCCCTAGGCAACCTGTTCTGGTGTCTGATTTAGTTGGTTGGCAACACTGTCCAGAGGAGCTGGAACTAGATGGTGTTTATGATCTCTTCCAGCACAAGCCATTCTATGAGTCTATGATTAGAACTATCTCAGGTATGGCTATACTGTGCTTCAGTGAAGTTTCCAATGGCAGCTGACAAATTCTACCACTATTTTTAGAAAAACATAATTCCTTCTGGTCACCGTTTTTTGTCTTTGCTATGTGTCTTACATGAGAATGTTTTGGGAAGAGAACAAGTCAAAGTTTTGTTTTTGCTGACATCCTGAACGTGAATCTCATGAAGCTCATCTTTTTCAGTTTTTGCAGACACTAAAAGACTCAAACACAACAAGAAATTCCAACAAAACAGTGAGTAAGCATAACTAACATGAATTGCAAGAGGAAGAAACAAGTTAGGGAAAGTGCCCTACATTACCACAGATACATCCTGTACTTTCCATTACACTTTGTAACACGAGTGGGATAAAATGCACAATTAGGACTTGATAGCTACTAGATTAATAATTCTCCAAAGCTGGACAGCATTATGTCTAGTGAGGCATCTAACAAGTACTAGAGAAAAAATGGGGAATGAGAATGCTGCAAATGGAGGACTAACTGCAATATTCACACTATGGTTACTTCTGCAACGTTCTGTGCGTCCCATCTGTATCCTTTTTTGATACTACTGGTCACTCTCAAACTGGTCCCTCCTGAATCCTATATTTTCTCTGAAAATCACCGGCTGGTTGGAGTAGAGATAAGCCAAATTACTGCCCTTCCAAAAGGCAAATAAAACTCAGTATTACTTAAATCTTGCCCTTTTCCAACTCAGTGATGTTTTTCCTGCTTGTTTTATTATTATATATGCACAGAACATTTCTGTGATAGTGGTGCTTGTATGCAATGTCAAATGTTTGATTTACTGCAAAGATAAATTGAACAGGTATCTCCAAGGTTATAGAGAATTTCAGTTAACGTTTATATCAATTTCACATAAATCACTGCTATCAGACCACAGAATCACAAAATGACTGAGACTGGATGGGACCTCTGGAAGTCCTCTGGTCCAACCCCCTTAATCCAAGCAGAGACACCCAGAGGAGACAGCTTAGGACCACATCCAGATGGGTTTTTGGAGATCTCCGAAGAAGGGGACTCCACAATCTGTCTGGGTACCCTCTGCAAGTGCTCAGCTACCCAATAATGAAATGTAAGCAAAGAAGGAGTCATTTCAAAAGAAATCTATACATACCTCTCCAAGTTTTTCTAACTTGATATAGGTTTCCATTTTTCCAAATCCAATTTCTGACTGCAAAGAAAATAAATGAAGATTGAAAAAAAAAAAAAAAAAATTGACACCTTTATTCATTTAACCATCTGCCATTTACATAATTTAATCAATGAACTGAATTTTCTTTCAGAAAAATATCTGACAGTTTTACAGCAAACTTCAAGAAATCCAGTTATTTTAAAAATGATTCAGCATATTATGATACAAAAGCATCCCAGTATCCAAGCCTAATATTCAGACAGTCAGTCAGCCTACTGCATATCCTGGAAAAACTACCTCCAGTTTACCTACCTGTAAATTGTCCTCACTCTTCTGATCTGATTACTAATGAGCCTATTATACTTAAGGCACAGAAGTCATCCCAATTCCACCTTTTCTCTTGGTTAGTATATCCATGTGCAGCTGCTTCTTTCAAACTGATTTTCATTATTTATTTTCTCTCTTCAAATACATGGAACACACTGAAGATCTCTGCTGCTGGTCTCCTCTTCCATTCTGACCTCTCAAAGCCTTTTCAGTCTAACACTCCACCAGTAAAATCCTTAAACATCATCCCTCCTTAGACGTCAGCTTTTTTCCCAACAATTTACATTTCATGACTCATAATTTCAAGTCTTCAAGTATTTTAATGGGATCTATTCACCTTCTTTATTTTTGGTCAACGACTTACCTTTATAGCACATGTCAAGACAGCTTATCTGTCTATGCCTTTGGAAGACAGCCTCAAAGATCATTATTTTTTTTCCATTTAAACCTATTGCTACTCTCATATTTAATAGTCATCTATTAAAGTTCTTTCTGTTTAAGACCATTCTCAGTTACTACAAACTTTTACATTGCTCTTACAGCATAAGAATGTTGAAATCAGATATAAAACATGACACTTTTTAAACTGGTTTACAAAGCGTGTGTAGCCTGTAGCATGCCAAAATCCCAAACTCACTGGTTTCATGAGGATCTGCCTTACAGACAAACAAACATACTGTAACACAAAAAAAACACAAGTTTTCTAGCATCACTTCCTCCATCCACTTCCACACATAATATTTCTTTCTAAGGAAAGATACTCTGACCCCTGACTGGTTTCAGCAATTATATCCGCAGGTCAGAGAAAGCTGATTTGCTCCTAAAATCCAAAGGATGTTACAATTCTATGTTATATCACTGTGTGCAACATAAATACTGTTGACTGGACTAAGACTTGACAGCAACATACCACAACAGTGTACTAACACAAATACCCCTGTTCATTTTCAGAACACGAAAACACAAAGTAAATTTAAGACCTTGTCTACAAATGCTTTTGACATACCTAAGAGAAAAAATGGGCACGTTTAATTTAGTTAACATGAAAGTACAAAGAGTAATTCTGGTTTCTTATACTAGTGTTAAGATTGAACTGTTTTAGCATCAAGCTTATTTAGAAGCTTGGTGTGAAGCTTTAGAAGCTTGGTGTGAAGCCCGTTTATCTCAAAATACAAGCAAAGTTGATACTGACAATTCTTACTACTCCAGTGAGATTCTAAATGTACCATTTAACGCAGGAATAATGTTAGCAAAGTAAACATTATGTTTCAGAAGTGTATTTTGACCTACAGATATACTGTGAAGTGGTATCTGAATTAAAAGATAGGACTCTGAATAGAAAGGAGGAAATAAATGAGACCTTGAACCCATCAGTCTTATTATTATTAGAAAATTGGAAATACAACTTCAAAGCCTAATTTCTTAGAATCTTTAATGCTAATAATTTCTGGAAAAAAAAATTTCTCATGTAAAAATCATCTATTCATCTTGATCTACCCAGAAACACTGACAGATTCTATTTACGATCTCTTATTTAAAGAGGTTGGTGCATAAGAGAAGCATCTTTACTGCTGTGAATGCAATACTGTACCAGTATACACAAAATAAAATTACCATAAAAGCTCATTTTTCCAAAGACCTAAAGCATAACAAGTTCTCAATAATTTTTACTGTTTTTCTATTTTGATACCTACTAAGCGTTGAAGAGAGCAGTACATTTTAAAGCAGCAAATTATATTTATATATTGTAAATACTGACTTGATAGCAAGCTTTCAGTGACAATCTCAGAATAATGATTCTAGGTTCTCTCATTATTTCAAAATAACAATGCAGAGAATCCAGCATTGCTGGCACATTTAACTTTGACCTTCAAGCCCCAAAAATCATTTTCAAAATTCAAAACAAAACAACCTTGTGACAGGAAGTTGATTCCATACTCACATCACATTCATTAGAGGGCAGTGTTTTTCTTTCATTCTTCTAGAATGGAAAGAGGAGGGGACTCCAATTGCTCAATGTTAAAAGAGCAACAAAAATAAAATACGCAGAGAACTCCCCTAGCCTTCAAATATTACATTCTACCACCAAAAGGACTCTACTGAAAGGTCTTTAATACAGTAACATCTGAGAAGAGAAGATTCTGGAAAATACAGTTCCCTCTTCAATGCTACATCAGTAAGTAAGTAGTTTTAAGCTTGCTACATTACTATTACTTCCAGTGCTTTGATCCAATCAGCCCTTCTTTTAATAATGTTCTTCCAAATGATAACATGCAGATCAGGGCTTTAGTCTAGCACAACAATTATAATCAAATAATGGCTAAAATTTAATGGCCTTTGCAAAAAGAAGAAAAAGCTAGTTTTTGGACTATTTCAGGGTCGTGCATATTTAACACTTAACCAGGATTTCTGGTATTTTTATCAGTATGTAGGAATCCTCCTTCTCTGTTCACAAAGAAAGACTTCTTATTTGAAACAACCCAATAAAAAGAGACACCTGAAAAGGTAAATATGAATTTATTTATTAATATTCTTATGAATTCATATATGCTTCCCAAAAAATATAATCATTTCAACAGCAAATTTGAGAAAGAAAATTTGTTAAAAAATAAATAAAGAAAAGTGAATAGCTGTCTTCACATTATGCTACTTCAGAGCCCTCCTACTCTGTGACAAGACACACAGTGTGGACCTAAGACTAGAGAGGCTCTTGGATCAAATGATCATCACTGTTCAAAACAGTACAAGGATGTACTATGGGAGTAAAATTTAGCCACAGATTTCAACAGCTCAAGACCCTCACTAAGAAATGACAGGGAAAAGTCTGCAGAAGACAGAAGGGGAAGAGAATGAAAGGAAAGTGTGTTGTTTAAATGGATTTTAAAGGTGCTCAGTACACACCAATCTCCTCTGTCCTTCAGGACATACAACTCAAGGTGCAAATGAAGTTGAACCACAGTTCTAGTACAGCGACATCTGCATTAAATGGAATCTTAAGACCCAGGAGGTCAAGAAGATGCATTACACTTACTAGAGATGCTCTACGAGATCGTCTGCTCATGGGCTGATCAAACGGCGGGCTGTTAATCTGTAACTTTTCAAGATAACCATCGGGTATCCTGATATCAGCAGGCAGGGACAAACGCTTGTTCAAATCCTGCAGTAAGTAACATTAAAAAGAGAAGCGTCAAGTATCATTCAGGATTTCCTAAAGCTGGTTGGTGTTATCGTTACTATCCCGTTACCGTTACCGAAATGAAATTGTTTTTTAAAACCACACTCTCTTCTAATAATACTTCAAATTGTTTAATAAAAAATCAAATTTATTTTAACAAGAAGAATGAAATACTAAAATGTAATTAACTGCATTGTGGACACATCCGTTGACTTTATTAGAATACTTATAAATACCTGGAATGCTGGAAAATGAGAATTCAAAGAGTAGTTAACACATTTATTTTGATATTACAATTACAGTAACAAGATACTGCCACAATTCAAACTACATTACTTCCTCTGATTACTGAAGGTTATAAACTTCTAGATTCTAATGACAGTGACAAGCCTGTTCTGTTCCCCTAGGCCTTGGCCATGTGTTTCCACTCGTGTCTTTGCAGCAGCTTTGAACTATTTCAGCATGCTAAATCATTGAGAAACTATCTCACACAAAGTGCATAGCTTCCTGCCAACTTTGTGCTCAAGAAAGGTTCAGTGTAAGGTCAGACAAGCTCACAGCCTGAACACAGGGCAAAGGAGGCAGCAGGGCAATCCCAGGAAGCCAGCAGCTAAATTGGCTTAGGCTGCCAAAGAAGTGGATCATCAGACTTCTGAGGTCTTGAGATCTGAGTAGACAACTTGCTAAGCTTTCAGCGTTGGCTCTCTATGTGATCCACGTCTATGTATGATCTATATGTGTACCTATAACAACAGCTGAGTAAAAAATGTAATTTAAAATATATTAAAGAATAAATTTATTTTTGCATTTAACTGAATTTCAGGCAGGACAGAAGTGCTAACTCACAACCCCTTCAACCTCCAAATTAATTGACCTACACGTGCTATTTCACAACAGCCACCGCATACAGACAAATTTTTGGAGAGCTGTCAAGAAAGGTTTAACTTCTGACATTCGACCCTCTTGTTTTCTTCTCAGCCCTCATACCTGCTTCAGCATGGAGCACAAAGTCTCTGTTAGCTTCTGCTTTGTTGCTCAACAGTAGCCTCTCTGCAAAACTGGAAAATTCAGTGTCTGCATTTCGTACTCTGTACAAAATTTTCAAATTGGAACCACAGTATTCAAACAAAAGGAGTACTGTTCACAGAATGGTAGCTTTGACCAACGTTTTGAAGATCAATTAAAAGAAAACAAAAAGATCCCTCACTTCTGGCAGCTTACCGTTTCTTTACTAATATTCAACTTTGGCATTTCAAAAATGTTAAAACATTGGCAATGTTAAAAGTGCCTATGTGGTTTTGGGAATAGTGGAGGAACTAATTAATTATAATGAGAGCAAGCTGTAATCCTTCAGTAAAACTGTATTTTCCACTAAAGAACTTTCCTTCTTCTCGAATAGCTCTGCTATTTTTTTTGTAACAGGCAACTGAAATTCAGTAGAACTAGAGTCATCTGAAGAGAGAACTGCCCTACTCCCCTATTTCAGAGGGTTTCAGATTATTAAAAAAAAAATTAAAAATTCACAAAAAAGCATTTCACCCTAATATTCATTGTATTCTTCAGAAAATTCAGGTAGCTCATCAAAACACGTGAGCACAAAGGAAAAAACTGGATCATCTCACTGTAGTGGGAACCCTTGCAACTGCTGGAACAGACAGGAATGCCAACAAGAGGACCAGTATCAGCCTCTACTCCACCTTCTTATGATTCCAGATCAAACTGTGGACAATGTCCTAATTTTCTTTTTCCTGTTGCTGAGGGTCATAAACTGAAACAGAAATTCCAAGCCAAGAAAAGGAAAGAACACTGGGTTGTTTTTAATGTAACTTGCTGAACACAGTACCTATCATCATTATCCTATATGCCCCACAGCAAAATAGCTCTCCCCTACTCCTAGCTATTATCACTACAACAATCTGTTGCAGTGTTCTTATTACTGTTCTTGTTGAGCTTATTTGATAATAAGAATTTTAATAGCATCTGTTTGTAGGAGTACTCAAATTATGGGCCACAGAATTCAAATGCCTCATGGAATACCAAACTGACTGTACCCAGAGCTCTCAGTCTGTATCTTCGCCCATAGCGCTCATCTTTGAGGTAACAGAAGTGGTGTTTCACAGCTAGATCCACAGCCCTGAAAAAGCATTTCCAAGCATACAAAGTTGATCAGTGTGTGGGAAGAACAAAGCCAAGGTATCTTTAAGCTCTGACAACAACTTGAAAATACGCCCATACTGTACACAAGGCCTGCTGTCAATAAACACATGTTTATTTTCCAAATGGAGAGAAAGGGAAAGGAAACAAATCTAAGGTTCTTTGTAGCTCTTACAAGTTTGTTAGTTTGGAGTTCAGCCACTATAAAAACTGGAGACAACATTTTAAGTACCAGAAAATATTATAATGGCAGCTAGCACTTAACACATGAGCACTCTCCCTTCATTGTTTGTAAAGCTCCAGCAGTGGCACTCCTGCAATAAGTAATTGCAAAACTCCCCATGACTTACTCCAGAGATGTGACATCCTCAGTTCTCAACTGACCTTAAGCTGCAACCTTGTGCTTTGTGCTCCACAGTGCGTAACACAAATACTGTTTTGAATATAAGGACTCAATGACATAAAGGCCAAAACTTGATCCAGTTACCAAAAAAACCCTCATCAACAACAATCTACTTTAGGCACACAACATCCCCTTGTGAGCTTCTTCAAAAAATATTAACATTAACAGAACCTTATGGAAACAGCAGAGAGAAGATTTCATCAAGAGAAAGGTACCTGCTTTTAAATATAATTTCAGTGCTTCTGATACACAGCTTTAAAACTCCCTTCCCCCCTCAGTCTACTGTTTTTTGCTAGAGGCGTAACATTTTGGCATATCATATATATACACAAAAAAAACCCCAACAACCCTATCTGTTCTCCTTAACTTTGTAGAGCTGAAGAAAGTCTCTTTTCTACATGGAAACATAATGACTTCATGGAAACTACAGGAGGCACTTCACAGCTATCTTCCCTCTAACAATCTGCACTCTACTTCTATTTGTTATACACATATTTGGCTGTGTTGAAACGTCTACTAAGCCACAACGTTTTTTTAAACCTTATATTAAAATCGTTACCTACCACAGTCAGAAGCCTTTTATGGCAGCAATGTTTGAAAGATCATATATATAGTTCGACAGAGAAAGTCTTTTCAGCAATGTAATTATCCTTTACTTAACTACCAAATATAGACAAAATTAAAGAAAGTCACTTAGATTGCAAACCCAAATGGCTGAAAGGAATTAATGCATTTTTTCTGCCTGTGTCACCTTAATCCTTCCCAGCTTTTGTAATAATTGAAGCAATCACCTCATTAGGGAAAAAAAAAAAGCCATCATAATTAAATGCTGCAGTGCAACATAAGTGGGATCCATCAGATGTGCAAATGAGCACGTTTCCTACTGGCTAAGTAGCAAAGCTGAAAACTGAAATTTATCATTTCAGTACAGCTAAAAAACTCACTTAACTTAAGAGATGATAAAAAGAAGTCCAAGAGCAATCCTACCAGTCAAGTGCAAGCCTTTATAGCTCACAGACAGGAATGTGATGTGAAGGCAACTTGCTGTCTGCCAGCAGCCAGACATGCCCACTGCCCTTGGCAGGATGTGTGTCAGCCACACAGTCACCACCCACACCAGCAGGATGGAGAGAAAACAGAAGGAAGGTGAGCAGACTTGTGGATCGCGGGACTGCTGCTTTAATAAGGGAAGCAAAAGCTGTGCGTACAAACAAAATGAAAGAAGTAATTCATTTGCTGCTGTCTACCGGCAGGCAGATGTCCAGCCACTTCCTGGAAAGCTGGGCCTCAGCTTGCCCAGTGGCTGCTGGAGAGCCAAAGACAAACACCGTGACCACAAACATCCCCTTTCCTCCTTCTTTCCCCCACCATTTTTCAGAGAGCACAATGTAAACAGCACAGAAAATCCCCACAGTCAGCTGTCCCACCATGCCCCATCCCAGCTCTCACCTGCCCAGTGCTGCTTTGATGTAAGGGGCAGCGTGGGGAACTGACAAAGTCCTGAGATCGTGCCAGCAGGGCTCAGCACCTGCCCCAAACCCCCCGGGTTATTGCCTCCACGTCAGCCAATGGCAAAGCTACTGTGCAGCTCCACAGACAGGGGCTGCTGTGATGGAAGCGGCCTCCGCTCATCCCGGCCCAGCACACCCACAAGGCAGCATTATGCACCAGGCAGAGAGTGCTGCTGAGGGAAGGCAGCCTGTTCCCCTCTCACGGGGCTGTACGGAACAGGGCAGCCAAAGCTCGAGCCTCAGTGTGTGCAGGCTGTGCATTAGACGCAGTCACCATCTTCACTCCCTCATGCCACTCCTGCAGCTGTGCCCAGACGTGCCCATTAACAGCCCTGTTACTTCAGCTGCAGCCAAACCTGCCCTCTCCAGCTGGGCTGCTTGCTGTCACTTTGGTACGATGCCAGGCTGCACCCGTGGAATGCAAGCAACAGTAGGAAATGGTGATTTTTAGGAATTTCTAATTCTCTTAAACTTCTGCGGAATTCCATGAAGCAATAAAAAAGGACACTTTTCAGAAAGAGGACTTTGTCCAGACTAATTTCAGTGGCCAACTGAACTTAATGACATGTTAACATTTCTCAGAAGAGGAAAAAAAGCCCTAAAACACAAAGACTATAACCAAAAATACCTTTTAGAATGAAAATTATCAGCAGGCTGTTAAATGTGTAGGCTGTTACAGATCCTGTCACAGTGCTGTTTAAAGTATTAATAAGGAAGCGCATAAAATTAATTGCAGGATTATTTTCACAACATTAATTTTTGATACTTCAGACTTCTAAACTTGTCTGTTTAGCACTCTAATACTGGTATCCCCTAAGAATATTTTAAATTTGTTTCATTTTTAAGGTAGGAAACTGGAATGACTCCCTATCTTATGTACATTTATGTACCTCCGCAGCTATGCAGGGGAATCTGCATGCAGTCCTTTGTAACTCCAGCAACTGAAGGACTACCAGAATGCAAAACATTTGCTTTCAGAGACAACAAAGTGCTTCAGGTAAAATAAATAATCTAGAAATAAATAATATAGAAAACTAAAATGATAGCATTTACCAGTATGCATGTTTGATTTATGAAAAAGCTGTTGTCAATCTGTATATTTTCTAGTTTAATTTTTTTTTTAATTGTTATCTTTAAGGCCAACTTGCAACAGTATAAATCAGAACTGAGTAAAAATGCAACTGCTAAATGTTCTAAAGCCTAAAGTAAACTATATGCTACTAGTGAGCTATTTTTTGATCCATCTTCAGAATATATTCCGGAGAACACATTCAAGCATCAGTTGCTTTGCTACGTTAACCAGAATGCCAATGGCGTTTCCCCCTCCCTCTATATTTTAAAAACACATTTTCTATCTTCATGTGCAATGCTTATTTCTCAGTCTTGCTTTATTGCTGGCATACTACTTTTATAATTTGCCTGAAATGTGAAACACATTTGTTCCACTCTGCGTGATGGGAGATAAACATATAAGCACTTGTGACATTAGTATTACTGCGTTGTCTACAGAGATAAACTACCCCAAATTGTGCTTATCTTTACTATTTCCAGCACTAGATACATCAAATGCTCTGAGAAGAGCTACACAGTGTGGAGTCTTTTCTTGTGTCTGGCTAGTACTGCATTATGTCTTATGACTTACACAGCACGTTCAGACATTAAAGGTGAAAATTTAGCACAAAATAGAATACCAACAATCAAACCCATCCAAACAGAAGGTTGGAAGAACATGTTGAGGTATTTGTAAGTTCAATTCTCACTACCCTGCAGTGTAGCGTATCTTAGCTGGAAAACCAGAAAAACAGAGACCTTTACTATTCATGGTTGCGCCAATTTGTAGACTGTTTCTTTCTAGCAACAAGAATTCTTTCCCAAATTTATCAGACTACAAACGCTGCCAATCTTTCAACTTCTGGACAGTTTCCTTCAGGCTGACAGTCTACTCACAAACAGCAGTGAGAGAAAAGAGATTTGGCCTTCTGCCAGTGAAGCAGAAGGAAGTGGGGGAAAAACAAAAAACAGGCAGTCCTATATGATCAAGAAATAGGTCAAAAAAGCCAGAAGCAAAACCTATGATATGTTGTCTGTTCATCCTCAGTTATTTCTTGAATGCTTCATTTAGACAATCTAACAGCCAACTATCTCCAGGACTGCTATTCCACTGCCTGTGGCCACACGTTCCTTGGAGAACAGGCTCAAAGCTAATGACTCAGCAATGTGGTTTTGAGCAACTCAACTGGCAGAAAACTACTACCCCTTTCAAACAACGTGAGTCACTACCTGCTGATTCAGGTTTAGGAGCCAAGACAAGAAGGAAGTTAGCTCTGTCAGGAATAGCTAGTCAGTGGAGTAGCCTAATACTGCCAAGCTGCACTATTATATGAAAATCCTTCTCGGTTTGGTTCTTCAGCTCATTCTTGATAGTTACGTTTCCAGAACACAATTACTATATTCTAACAGCCAACTCTCCCTAAGATTTTAGCTTATCTTTCTGGAGTTGATTTTTCTAAATAACATCACTGAAAAAATATAATTCATCTTCTGAGTCTACAGACATCACTCTGATATCCCAAACAATCTATTACAGATCAAACAAGTACAATTTGCTCTTGTGTAAGCATCAGTTTGAATTAGCCCCCTCAGTGGTTTTAGCAAGCAATAGCAAGACGTGTCAGCTGCAACCACAAGATGTTTACTAATAAGTTACAATGCTTTTTTGCTTTTTTTTTTTTTTTTTTTTTTAATTTTTACAAGGGAATGCTTAATGAAATCTAAAATGCTACATCATATAATCCTCTATGCAACACAGTTCAGCTTCAAGCTCACTATGAAAAAACCTACTTTTACAGTACATTCTCCTTGCAGATTTTAAACGAAAAATGTGCATGGTATATACTACATGTTACACAAAGCAAACATGTTGAAACACATTTGCTTATGCCTATGAGAATGTAAACATGCTACACCACTTCAGTTTTGAATACCATGTAGATTTTTTTCCCCCCCGAATGCTGCTTTATCAAATTTCAGTGCTTTTTTTTTTTTTTCTCCAAATGACAGCACAGTTCAAGCCAACTTTATCCTGTACAGTATTATGACATACTGCAAGACTGCTAGAGGCAAAAGCAAATGGAAAAAAACAGCCTCTAATCACAGAATAAATTTGTACAGATTTTTCTCATTTGGTGACAGCACTGCAGACTTAAGAGACTGGCAAGGTCCTGAAGCAATACACCAGCATACACAGCCACCAAAAAACCTGACATCATTCATAGAGCATGCTATTTTCTCAACTTCATAAATAATTACTCAATTACTATAACCACAGCCACTCTTCTAACAGCTGACATGAGTTCTCCTACTAGCTTTATAAAATCCTGATTACTTATCCTTTTTTTTTTTTTAAAATGATTGTTTTAATATTATGTACTGTGAGCTGACGAACAGCTTACTAGGATTTCTTCTTCCAATTATTCATAACCTCACATAAAAGATGGCTTTGCACATCTTTAGTGCTTAAGAGAATTAAGAGTGCAACTTTCTAAGTATGCCTGTAATACAAACAATTGTCTTAATATACCACCATCTATCAGAGCTGATAGAGACAGCAAACACAAGGACAAAAGATTTAACTAGTCTATACTATCTGAAGTATGCAGAAACAGGCTACTGTTTCTGTTCTACTTCCACAGCACATTGTGAACAAAAATTCTTCTAACAAATTTTAATTTTTTTTTTTTTTTAAAGCACCACTCAAAAATGTACAAGTAGCTGGATGAGTACCTGACCCTCAGTCTCAAAAAATCCTCAGTGCAAAAACATGGACTACATAGCAATGAACAAGTGCAACTGATTCCACTGCAATGCAGAAAGTGTGTCTTTTCTGTCTCCTGCAGCATTTTGCACTTGAACACTATGTGTCTCCTTTACATGTGAATGCTATTATTGATACATATTTTTCCCCTAAAAACATTAAGCAAGGGATCAATTTCTATGCTGTTAAATTTGAGGAAAGGGTCATCAAAGTATCCTTTCTTCTGTTAGAATCAGTAAAAAAAAAATAGAACGTTAAGATCCATTTATGAAGGAACACTGCTATTTCTCATTCCACAAATGTACGCAGTTTTTAGCCAGTCTACTGAAATTCAACACAATTCAAATTCAGCACAATTAATTTATGCCTGGAATGGAACACTTCTCCTACGAGGACAGGCTGAAAGAGCTGGGGTTCTTCAGCCTGGAGAAGAGAAGGCTCTGAGGTGACCTGGCGGTGGCCTTTCAGTATCTAAAGGGGAGCTACAAGAAAGAAGGGACAGGCTCTTAAGCAGGATCTGTGGAGACAGAACAAGGGAAATAGCTCACGCTAAGGGAGGGTAGATTTAGATATAAGGTAAGAATCTTTTATGGTGTGGGTGGTGAGGCACTGGAACAGGCTGTCCAGTTATGTGGTTGATGCCCCATCCCTGGTAGATTCCAAGGTGAGGCTGGATAAGGCCCTGGGCAACCTGATGTAGCTGTGGATTGCAGGGGTGCTGGACTAGATGGCCCTCAGAGATCTCTTCCAACTCTAAGGATTTTATTATTCTAAGAAAGCATTCAGAAATAATGGAAGAAATGGAAGTAATTAGCCAATTAAATAACAAAGATTTTTCTTTATTTTCCTCAGATCAAGTACTCAAAACATTCTCAGGAATATCATCACATCAGGAAGACCACATGCAGCTACATACTCAGAATACCAATGACCACAGACATTTCTTAGTCCCTGCCTCCACTCCCAGCGTAACAAAATTTATCAGTTTTTAAGGTGGGTTGCTAGGCAAAGACGAACATACAATTGTAATTAATGAAATATCAGTATTACTAAAAATGCAAAGATTAGTCTCTATTCTGGGACTGGGAGTCACAGTTTCCCAGCACATCTATTTTCATCAATCAACAGAGCAAGGACTTCACTGCCAGTTCAAGAAAGTTATCACCAACTTCCACAGTAGCTACAGCCACTGAAATAAAAATATGTAATGAATTTTCAAAGACCAGAAACCAGAAGTGCTAGCAGCTAGTTTTGCTTTTATTTCCTTCAGTGCAGTGAAATCGTATACATATTTTACAAGTAATGTTTGTAGTGTTTAGTGTTTTTGAAATAATGGAATTAGCTACCTAGATCAAAAAGCAGATTTTTTTTCCCACACAATCAAAGATATGCATTCTGAACCGTTTCCTCACCAAAATAATTTTAAAAAGAATCTTTATTCCATGGATGCACACTTCAGACTACTGATAAGATGAATAGAAATTGGCTTTAAACAAACAACACAAGGAAGTTTCTGATTTATTTCACACCTCAGATGTCAGTGAAGCAGTTTATGGTGAAAGGTTGAAACTACTTAGCACTAATACAGCATTCAGAAAGTGCATTCCAGGAGCTTGCATTTACAACTAATGAAAATGAGACAGATAAGTGTGATAAAAAATCTGAAGATAAATAAAATACAGATGCGAGATATTACTTCATTTTAGTCAAGTGTATAAATACACAAAAATTCCTCTCTTGTAGGTTTTTGTCACTAATTCAAAGTACTCATGAAAAAGTGAACTTGGAGCATAGGGGAGAATAAAGAATAACAATAAAAAAGCCAATCTTCTGAGTTTGTGTGTCTGCCTTTATCACCTAACAAGATACCACATCAGCCTCTTAACATAAACCCTGCTGATGCCTAGGGTCTAGTGGCTATTTGACTCAGTGGTAGGTGCTGGGAGGTAACAGATGCTAATAAAGCAAGCTCTGCTCCTTTTACTCCTTAATCTTCTTGATTGTTAAGAGTAGTTTTCTGTATGTTTTGATCTATTTCTCTAACAGAGCAGTAGGACAAAGCGCCTCAAAGAAAAAGATAAGCTGATGAGGCTTGCAAAGCAAGGAAACGGCACTGGAAAAAATACAGTGAGAAACAGATCACTATAAAAATCAAGCTTGGAGCCTTGATGGCACAGGTCAAAATTCTGAGAGGTAAGAGCATCTTTTCCTTCAAATGCAACTCTTCCTGCAAAACTCTCATTTCTAAATTGCAAGAGTCTCAAGAAATACCAAAAGAAGAACCAGCGCACCAAAGGAAGTCACAGCAAAAGCAGTAATGTATTTAATGTTAACCTGAGCAGTCTAACAGAGTAACTTTCTATTGTTAACCCCTATCACCAAACATTCATGTCAAGATAAAGCAGCAACTATCAGAGGAAAGTCGCATAGGAAATTCAATTATTCAAAATAAATTGAAATCAGGAACTGAACATTTGACTTTCCTGGACGTAACAGTGAGGCTGGAGTGCAGGGTAGGAAGCTGCATCCAAATTCTAACTTTTCATCTGCCGTGTACCCATAATCCAAGTGAGATCTGATTTGTAGATGGCTAAATACATCTAATACGATACCAAATTACTTGTAAAGAGAACTCAGAAAGGAAGGAACTTAAAAGGTCAGCCAAGTTATTGGTGAGAAAAAGCAAAAAAGCAGATATTCCATCCTTATAAAACAGGTATTGCAAAATGAAGTAACTTTTCTAAGGAAACAGCATTTGTAAGGGGAATGCCAGGACTTCTGGGATTACAGAGACTCCTAACAGAAGGGCAAAAAGATATTTTCTGCTGTTACCCGACAGTAATCCCTATTACTAGAAAAATCTATTAAAAGGAAAGTTCCAGAAGTCCCAGCTGAAATTATTTTTCTTGTAGCAGTGACTGTTTTTGACAGGAGAAGAAATGAAAGTCAGCTAATCAAACAGATCAAAAGGAGCCCCATCACTTTCATCAATGCCATGCAAGTCATTTAGCATGTGGACTTGCATTTTTTGAAGCGGAATTTCCAATGAATCAAGTTTTATGTGAGCCTCAAAGTAGGAGCCTACAAACATAACAGCACATTTTCTTGTGTAATGATGCATAACATCAGACAGTTTCCAAGTGCAACTGAGAACAGATAATACAGTGACCATGTTACAGGAAGTAAACATCTTAATGGTAGTCAGCTTCATGTTATTTTTTTCCTCTACCTACTGGTAGGTGATCACATAGACTCATGGAAGAGTTGAGCAGGAGATCTCTATAATCTCAGAATGCACAGAGAAGGACATTAAACAAAATCCAGTAAATAAGGCAGAAAGGATTATAGAGCTAACAAGAAGTGGGAAGAATCTTTGCTCACTGAAGCCTTACCCAAGAGGCACTGTTGCAGGGATCTACAGCACCCTGCCAAGTAGTAAGAGAAGCTGGGATGAATGCTCATGCTCTGCAATGCTTCCTGCAGTTTTTTTTCCTGCTCCCAAAACTAATGACAGGACAAAATACTGTACAGCCTCTAACTTAAAGCCTGAATCAGTACTGCCATCCAGTCTACTGTTCAAGAATTTAAAATGAATGGAGGCTGATTGTGCCCTATTTACAACACATTGGAATGGGAACCTCTGAACCATGTTCTAACTTGAAGCCTACAAAGAGAAAACTGTAGCACTACATCTGCTTACAGGTCAATTTATTTTGTGGGTTTCTCTCTAAAGCAGGTGCATTTCCCTAACCAGGATCAGGAGCCAACTCAGTTATTCAGGCTGTATCAGTCAAGATTTGTGCAGCAGTCATAACCCTGGTAAAAGTGTAGACTCACCAAAACCTTATTTTTCAACTACGTGCATTCTTTTTTCTGAAAGTAATCAGTATAACTCACACCTAACTATAAGATTGCTTTACGGCCTTTCTGTTCATCTTCTGAGTTAAAAGCATTAAATCTGCAGCTAATCCTCCCAGGGGAAAATTATACCCTGCAGCAATGTGGTAGGAGCAGTCTGATCTGGAACAAACTCCTGCCACTAATGTGACAGTCAGATGGATAAGAACTGTTTCACAGGATAAAGTATCTGGGAAACAGGCTGGTGAACAGTGGGTTATGGCCCTCTGCCAGTTCACATAGGAAGACAGCTTACAGACTTGGGATTTCTGGGAAAGGAAAACAGATGTTTCAATTTGCACAGACTGTATCTCCCTGTTTTTTACCCAGTATTGTACTTAATGAAGAATTCACTATCCAATGCATGGGCACAGGGCCTCCAATGAACACTTGCTGTTGGAAGTCAAATTCCCCACACAATATATGTTTGCAACTACTGTCAGTACGATTACTGAAAGGGGGGAAGCAACTGCGCTATGGATCTCTAGTAGTTTATAGGTTACCTGCAAAATACTTTTTATCTAGACAACAAAATGAGATTCTGGCATGTTCTCTTCCAAATACCCTCGACAAGGGAATCCCGCAATGGTTTGGTTTTGCTCTGGCTCAGAATTATTTAACAATTACAGAGAAAACAGTAACATGGTGGACACTAAAGATCAGAATGTATATTCTGCCATGCAAAAAACATCCCAAGAACGCCAGGACACAGACTTGGTAATCAGCACCAATTACAGAATGTTTTTAGCAAACATTTATTATTATTATTTTTTTTAATGGGCCACTGCTTTGCAGAATTGTAAGGAAGTTGTGCATTAAATCTTGCTTGTATAAAGTTCTTAAATATAAAAAAAGATTTTCTCCAGAGTTTCAGTTTTACCTGATTAGTTTCCTTAAAAACAAAACAAAAAACAAAAAACCCAGGACTTCTGCCAAGTCAGTAGGAACAAAGATATACAAGAAATTATATTAAAAAATATTACTAATACAGTAAATATTAGCCAAAATAAGCACAAGGATATAATGATATTGAGACTGGCACATTCATTCTAACACAGAAAAATAAAGAATATTAGTTTGTTGAGTTTAGCCAACTCTGTATATTTCAAATATATTTTGCAATGGAGTTAATATATGATTAATGACTTCAGCAGACTACAGCAAATAAAAAACTATCACACATACTAATTAACTTGTGTATGCAGCATAGTGTGTATGTATATATATGAATACACATATACAGAATATAAAGGGAATACAGCCTCAAGCTTCCTAATCGTGTTCTAAAAATGACAGATTTCCACACACTAACAAAACAAAATTGAAATAACAGACACTTCTGAGCAAAGATCATTTCTTTATATAATGACATTACTAGTAGTGAACTAGGCAGCTCCATGATGCAAACCACTCCAGGCAGGGCAGGCAATATTTGGACTAAGAAGGAAACCCATTATTTGGCTCCCTTGAAGACCAAGGAAGCAACTGTTGCTATTTGATGGGCAGCAAAACCAGGAAAAAACTGTGGATTCTGCAGTATTTAAAAGAGGCTGCATCTTTCCCAGGAGTGCATAGATTAGTAGTCTATCCTAATTCAGAAGGCTTTTTTTTCCCTCAGAAACGAGCAGAAAATTATCATCTGAGATTCTCATCCGTCAAAACTGACTGAAAAAAGCCCACGGGAAAAACTGGATGAGGGAATGACAGGCAGACGATATCATCACTTAAGGCTTTTTTGCTTAAGAAACCAGATAAATTGCACTGAAATGATTACAATTAGAAAGGCTTTTTAATCAAGGATATAAAGATGGTTACAGCTCCTTTTCTGTGGCATGTACAAACAGGTTTAAAACTGCACCTACCACGCTACAGACCACTTCAAAAGTATAAACTTACGTCAGCTAAAAATATCCACCAGTGACAGCATTCCTAAAATTCAGATGTGCATTTTAGTGAGGAAGTGAATTCATTATCTTGAAACCTTGTTTTAAAAGCTGCTAAATTAACACTAAAGTAATTTGGGGGAAACATTAAAATCCTCATAGAACATACAGGAATAGCTGCCAGAAACTGAATGCTCTCATTGACTGGGTGAATCAACTGAAAAAAAAATAATGTCCAGGAACTACAAACAAGCACTTGGACTGTGGAGAAAAATGAGAATAACAGCACCGAATAAACCAAACTGAAATAAAAACTTCTGAAAGCCACTGGAAGCGTAATATTAGAACTTCTTCACAATGTTGGGAGTCCACTAAAAGGCTGCTTTTATTTGATATCTCTTGAAAAAATTACACACGGATTTCCTAAATTTCTATGACTTTTCCTGAGTTCTTTTATAGTTTCTTTTAGAAATACATTAATCCTAATTTAAGTGAGAACCCTTTGGCGGCTCTTTCTCTGTAAGTCTCAGCATCTTTCCATTTCAGTTCATTAATTTCATGATCTGCCATTAACTTTCTTATTTCTTTCCTGATCTAGATGTGTATTTCAGATGAAATGCAGAGGAAATAGATATTAAGCAAAAAAAAGTAAATAAACTTGTCTGAAAATTTCTTCAGTTTTGACTTTATCCAGAATACATTCTGATATTCAAGCTTTAAAGATATTTTTAAAGCCTCCTGCATAGATCAACATACCTAAATTAGTTCTCCCATGTAAAAGGTGCAGCTTTAACAGTATTTACATTAAACCTGAGATTAATATAAAAAAAAAAAAAAAATCAGGAATTTCTAGAGAAAAAAAAAAAAAAAGCAGCAGAAGATATAAATAATACAAATAATTTGTAAGTTCTTGGAATCAGACCAGCATTACATGCTTGGAGTCCTGGAATTCCAAGCATAGCAGAATGCCTCACCAATCAAAATTTTTTGGCATTTTCTCCCTACTGCAAGTTACACAGATCTGCTTCCCTAGTCCTGTACATCGTATCATGCTTTGAAAGAAGATCTAAAATCTTACAAACTATTCATATCAGTATACACACTGCTATGGAGAAACTGCAAAATTTTGCATGCTTCTGTAACAAAGGGACCATTATCACTTTTACACACTCGAGAAACAGGGAAGCATTTTGTTTTTCTTTGCCAAGGGAAATGACAAAGCAAGCACAAGGGTGGCTAGTGTTCATAATGAGACTCATAAATAAAGGAAATTATGTGCACAGTTATTCGTAAGGTACTTTTTCCTCCTTTTGTTTACCATCATGTAAAGTTCCGTTCATTAAAAAACAGGAAGAGAGAGAAAGGCTCAAGCAGTCTGGACCACTGCTTCTGCAAGATTTGTTTTAGAAAGGTTACACAACAGTTTTAAGAAAAAAAATATCTGAACACCACTCCTTCAACATACTTAATGAATGTACAGAATGTGCAGATATTCTAAAAACTACACACAATAAATTCTACCTGGATTCAAGTTTCAAAACATATTTAGCTTGCAAAATAAGCAGCTCATAAAAATGCAAGCAAGACAACTGTCTTATTTGTGTGTGACAAATGGACATTTAAGCACTATTATATTAACTCTCCACACTAAGTATGTCAAAATGCTTAAAGATGTTTGAGAAGACAACCAGTTACAAAGAACGAAAACAACTCCATTCTCTCTTGTCAATTTAAACAATCCTTATATGAAAAGTAAATTACCTCCATTGAGATTCGTCTATGTATTCGGTTTCTGAGACAAACACCCGTGGGAGACTGAACTTCATCAGATGATGTTCCAGAAGCTTGGTCACTTTCACCATCTGACCCCATTTTCAGATTTTCATGAACAATGTCTTAAAGATAGTTAAAAAACAAACAAACAAAAAAACAGTCAGTCAGTTTTCCACTGAATGATCTCTCTTGTGCAGGCAGAAAACAACTGTGCAATGATTTTTATTTCAAAGGCTCACCACAGTAATAATAGTCTCAATACACTTTTCATGGCTCAGGGATCCCAAAATGAAAAAGGAATACTTCATAAAATTCACACACAAACTTTAACATTACTTTTCTTAGTTTTCAGCAGAACAGAATTTTCCAAAACAAAAGACTGTCAAATTCCTATTTTAATTCCTACAAGCCACCTTCCCATCAGGATTTCAGCTCCTGACTTTCCTCATTATCTCTTCCCTCTACTATTGGATTAGAAAAACTTGTGTTTGCAATAAGAAGCTGAGATTCACTAGAAAATATATAAAATATGAAAATACTTAAGATTTTCAGACTACTTGCCTGGCAAGTGCCTTTAAATAGAAAACTTTAAATAAATCAACACACAAAACAACTGAAAAGTATAGGTATCATTTTCAGAAGTGCCAAATGTGGAAACTCTAGCTGTAGAAAACACACTCATGTGGAGGAATAAGATGTATTCTGATTGCCTGAACAAAGGTCTGCAATGTGTAACTAGATTCAGAAAAGGACTTGAGATTCAGAAGCTTTTCTGTGAAATTTATGTTTTTATGGGAGAAGATTAGGTAATAGTCCTGTTGGGTTACATGCTGTTGTAGGATCGTTATGAAAACTGTAATTAGTACTTTTAATATAATCCTGTAGATTCATCCACATAAAACAGTTCACATGTCATGTATGTACCAAACACATCACTTTTCTTTACTGCCACAGAATCTGCCAGACTTTGAAAGACTATTACTGTAAAAAATGAGGAGAAGAACTGAAGTGGCATCATTAATAGCATGAAGAGACAAATGACATGCAAAAATACACGCAGCGTGAAATTGGTCATACAAGCAAGTTACTCTGAGTAATGTTCCATTCTCACCTCCAAAATATTTGAGCTCCAAATTGCTACATAGTCTCTGGTTGAAAGGGATCTCAAAGATCATCTAGTTCCAACTCCCTATTGCGGGCAAGGTTGCAGAATAAATACATACACATATCTAAGAGGTGACAAAAGACATCAATTTCCTCGTGTAGGGAACCTGCTTTGGCAGGGAGGTTGGACTCAATGATCTCTGGAGGTCCCTTCCAACCCCTATGATTCTGTGATTCCCTGACCTCTTCTGTTCCTATTACTACGCATTATCTTGGACAGTGTAAAAGAGAACCTGACAAACAAACCCAACCCTGAAAAAAAAACTTACATAAACAAAGCATGCAAAGTTCAATATAACTCAAAATATTTAGCATTTGCTCAGAACAACAGCAATTAAAACAAAAACAAACAAACACCACACAGCACACAGAGAGAGAGGGGGGAGGGGGGGAGAGAGAGATAGAATGTGCATGTTTTATCACTACCAACAAGAAAGAAAACTGGCTTTTCAAGAATAAAAAACCCTTCAAGCAAAAGTTTGGATATCAACACATCTTCTAAAACATTTGTCCTGTTTAGCTCATGCAGGATCACATAAACTTCAAAGGACTAAATTCTTTCTTAGTACTATGAATTTCTTTTTACAGAAAGCATAAAGGATATAAAAAGAGTAACTCTACTCATAAGGTACTTCCACTTATTTTAACTTAAAGCATTGTAATTAAACACAAATTAAGTACAAATCCCATATACAAAGCACAGTTTTCAGCAGTAGCATGGGTCTAAACTGGATTTTGATTAAAGTCCACAGTGTATCAGAATTTCCTCAGGAAGACATGCTCAGATTTGAACAAGAGAGAAAAAAAGTAAACTGCATTCCTTGCAGCTTGGTTTCAAACCAAAGGTTCATCAGTACTTCTAGAGACATGTTAGTTTGAACATGAGGGAAAGATTTAGAAATTAACTCCCAAATATCAACTTTAACCTTAGGCTAAAATGATAAAACATTACTCCTTTTTGTCAAATCTTTGTAAACTTTATCTCCTTTTATGACAGGCTGACCAACATACTTGACCAAGCTGATGAGATCTTTTGGATTTCAGCAAAGCTTTTGCTACTGCTTCTGACGGTATCCTTCTGCACACAATGTCTAGCATACAGCTAGGCAAAAACACAAAGCAATGAGTGAGCAACTGGCCGATGAGCTATGCTCAAAGGGTTCTAGTTAAAGGAAAGTTGGCAGACAATACTAAACTGTGAGGAGTTGCTGACTCCCCTAAGAAGAGATAAGGCTAAGCAATCACCAATGGCATGAAGTTTTAACAGCAAGTGCCAGACTACATCTGGGATGAAACACTGATGCACAGCCGGAGAATGAGAAGCTGAAGAGCAGCCTCACAATACAAGAAGGACATAGAACTATCAGAAAGTGTTCAAAGGAGGATTACAAAGATGGTTGGAGGGCCCAGAAAGCAAGAGACTTAAAGAGAGGCTGAGGTCCCCTGGTTTGCTCCCATGAGGGAAGGCCTCATGGCGGCCGCAGCTCCTCACAGGGAGCGGAGGGGCAGCGCTGAGCTCTGCATTGTGGGGACAGCAACAGATGCTAGACAAGAGACAGTTCTTTGGACAGCTTCCATGAAACTAAAGAACTACTGGATTTCATGCTGTGAAGCAATTACATCATTAAAAAGAAAGGAAAAAAACCTAAACCTGTTACATGAAAGTAATCATATGATTGATACTGTCATACATTTAAAACACACAACGTTCCACTTGCGAAAGAGAATGTATTATGAAATTGTTTCAAAAAACTTTACATTTCAAAAAGCAACATTCACAATTATGAAGAGTACTCTAATTGACAAAGATAAAACTTCTACTTAAAAGAATGCCTACCAAAAAGAATGCAGTAATACACAGCTAAGGAATATTTCAAGAACATGTAGTAGAGAACCATGCATTTGGGACCAATAATAGAGATGCAAGAAGACTGTGCTTTTTACAAATCAGTAATGAGAAGACAAAGTGAGTCTGTCTCATTTAAGCCTAAAATGGAGCATTTCAGACTTACATAAGGTAATGATGACCAATCCGTGTTCAAAATTACTGTGACGTGACTAATTCTGGTACGTCTGGAGAAACTACGTACCCATGATGGACCAAAATGTTCTAAGTAGACTATTTACTGATGTTACAGAAAGTATCCTATCATGAAACATGTGACTGAATTTCTGATATGCTGACTATCCAACTGCTCCTATTCAGAAAGGTCTGCATATGTTTTAATTGTATTCTAAAGAGGGATACTTCAAGGTTGTTTTTAATATTTATATTCTTTATACTAGTATATTCTATATACTTTACATTCATATTTTAATAGCATAAGAATCAGAATGAAGCATTCTGATATTTTTATACAGGTGTGCATGATATTTGATTAGCAAAGCTGAAAATCATGCAAATACTTATTTAATTACACTTAGCTTTTCTAAGACAAGTTCATCTGCATCAAAACCAACCTGCATGGTCTTCAGAGGTTTTAATAATGTTTAATAATAATGTTTAATAATGTATTCAACTGCCATCATTTAACAACACAGCTGTTCTCCTACAAAGATGTTTTAGTGTACTCTACGTACCTAAGTGAATACCCAGCATGGCTGTGCTATGAAAAGGTGTAGATCACTACAGTGTAACAAGAAAACCATGGAAGCATATTTAAAAAAAAAAAGGCTATCCTCATTTCAGTTGAGGACCACCAAAAGAAACTGCATGTGGGGGAACCTTTAGTGCAGCAAATGAAAATTCGTCTGTGTGAACTAAAGCAATATCCACAAATTAGTCTGTAGTCAGATTCCACGATCTTTTTAACTGTTAAAAAAATTTGTGCACTTCCAAGATGCACTTTTCTAAAGCCTGCTTTGCTAATTTTTTAAATTAAATTTTAAAATGGCTAAATTTTATTACTAATTTCCCTAGTAATTCAAAGTGAGGAAGGCAATATTGAGAAATTACTTCTGCTGTTGACAATAACAAACTATGGAAACACTATGAAAACATAATTCCTTCCAATTCAGATATTTATGACAAAGAAACAGATCCTCATTACTGTATTGTGACAACTGGCTAAAGCATGGGAGAGTTGCTGCTCCTGTTGAAGATGACCAGCTTGAGGCTCATGCTGGTCAGAATTGGTTTTGGGTATCCCAGGCACCTCTTCAGTATTCCCAGTAATATAAATATGGATCAAGGACACCTGAAGTTGGCCCTGTATTAAGCCAAACAAGGTATGCAAACTGTTTATTAATTCTGGCTCTTTAAGGGTCTACACGAATTAAATATTTCTGGAGGTGCAGGACTGCAGGAGCTCTATAGTTATGAGTTATTTGCAAGTAAGAAAAACTCATCTGGACCTGCATCAGTGGCACTGATAAGTCACAGCTTGCCATGAGGGTCATCTCTACTATTGAAAAAACCATAAAAATAACTGAATGCAAAACATTAAACAAAGACACAATTCTGTCTTTACAATTCCTCAAATTACCAAAATATTTTCATGTACAAAGGTCTTAAAAAAAATGTTTTGGGACTTTACATGTTACCACAACAGCAGGAACTCCGCAGCATGTTCAGTGCTCAGAAAACAAACAAGAAATCCCCCCCAAGTCTCTCAGTGAATTCTCATAGCGATAATCTCATTCAAAAGCAAGCTGTTTGAAGCTGTACTTGTGGCAGATCTAGTTTTATTCTGTGATTATTTTTTTTAACCAACTCATCCTTTTACTACTACCACTTTGTGCTATTTCAAGAATCTAATAGCATGTTCCCACACCAGAATAGAAAAAAAAAAAGAAAGAAAACAGAAGGAATAAAAACACGCACACAAAAGCCTCAGGTAGCATGGGATATTTGACCATTTCGTTTCTGATCTCATCCCAATGGAGAATACTTCAGCATCCTGCTGAGTAATAACCATTCCCATATGCCAGGAACAAAGGGAGAAAAGATGCAAAGAAGCAGCAGAGAGGACATTAGTAATTTTGCTTGCACAAATGGAAAAATGCTACTAAATAAGAGGTAGGTTAAATTTTCATTAAATGAGATGATAAATAAGTGAAATATCAAGCTTTGAGTGACTAATCATTCTAGAGAGAAAGAGGGAAAACGTGATGAATAAGTAGCACACTCACTAAATCTATTCTGTACACCTTTAATGAAATGACAATTCTGCAGAAATCTGTAGTTATTTAACATGTGGCATTACAACATTTTCTACAAATTGTGAGTATTAAACATGCAAAACTTGATCACCTTAAGAAGAAAATAGATGCTATTCTTTGTATTACTCATGTACGGTATTTTTTTATATATGTGAAAAATTGAGAAAACTGGAAGATCATTAAAAAAAACACAACATGTTCAGCATTTTTTTTTTCCCCCCTCAAAGTTGAATTTTGCACTGAAATCTGACAAGGAAAATCTGACAAGGAACAACTTATCAAAAAATCTGACCTTAAAAAAGGCTACCGCATCATTTAAAGGCAACACACAATAGAAAACTATACTCTGCTGCTCTTTCTGTACACGTTTCACATACACCTGATTTAACAAATCGCCCATAAAAGACGAAATACTCCTAATCAGAGATCTTTACACACAGACGCTTTGCTTAACAAAACAAATCAAACAAACAAACAAACCCAACAACTTTGTCTTCCTATTACATAAATGTCAGGAGAAGAAAGAAAAAAAAAAAAAAAAGAGAAAAAGTACCATGAAGTAGCTGAGTGAAATCAGGAATTAATACTGCAGTCAAAATTTGCATGAGTGATAACAAGGAAGGGAGGATGTAAGATGTAAGTGGTTTGATGAGTATCTTGAAAACTCATAGCTTAATCTTGAACATGATCAGTTTAAGTGTCACACACTTTGAAACAAATTCATAAAATTCTAATTAAACTGACTTGTTCTCATTCAATTAATTACACAGAATTTAAAACAACATAAAAGCAGGGTAAAACATTAACGATGACTGAAGGCAGCAACATGACAAATTAATTGAAAGAGAACAAAACGTATTTGTAACTCATCTGCCCCACAAATATAGCACAAGACACCAACAAAAGACAGTTATTGTTGATTAGCCTTATTTTATCATTGAAAAACATTTTTTTTCTTGTATTACTGAAAGGTCTAAGTAATGCATCACATTTTTCAATTCCAGATACAGGGATTATCTTCCATTTTTATATATTCAGTTATAGTTCTCATCAATGCTTTTAACTGAGCTGGACACAAGTTTCCTTGTAAAGTATTAAGAGTACTTTGCAGCTTTTGTAACTTTGTAACTTGTCAAAAATTCATGGGTTCTTTTAATTGCTCTTTCTAAAATTCTTTGAGATATTCAGTACCTTAAAAGAAAGTTTTCCCAGCAACCCCAGACAAAAAAAAAAAGCATTCCCTGAGATTTACTAAAGCATTAGAATAACTGTGTCCCTTGCTAAGAATCAATACAGACATTATTTTTCCACAGAAAAAAAAAAAAAACAAGAATGTAAGCAAACGATGTAGTAAATTACCTAGTCTGCTCCCATTTCTGGGCATTGCCATGAAAGAGCCGAGGCTGCCCCCTATGACGCTATGTGGTCTTCGTAAAGGGGGCTTCTTGAAAGATCCTGTGTATTGGTGGAGAAATGAGTGCATACTGTGAGACGTTGGAGGCCTGCCATTCTTCACAATAGGCTCTAGAATTCACAAGGATCAAAATATTCATTCCCACAAGCAAGTAGGAGTGTCAGGAACGTGCCAGAAGGAAAAACAGAAAAAAAAAAAAAAAACAAAAAAAGAAAAAAAACAGTTACTAGACAGGAAATCATCATTCTCGTAAGACTGTTGTTCATACTAACAGTAGACCACAACACTATTGCCATTTCTCTATTAACAGATTAATACTAAACATGGCATTAAATGTTTCCCAAATTTCATCTATTAAATTCTGTCATTCTATACAGGATCAGTAAACAATCTGAACATAAAAGTCTGAACATGTAAATAAAAGCAGAAAGTAGCCTTTAATATTTGTTTTTTTTTTTTTCCTTCTGAATTAATTGTTTGATTGCACAATGTCTCATCTTCACTACAATATAAATAAACCAGCTGTTAGATCAACTCTCATGATAAGCAAATTCAACAGCAAGCCTTTAGAAATACTCACGCTCTCAATACTCTTGAGAGTCACTCGTAGTGAGGTTTTTTGTTACTGGAAGTCCTTAGAAAGAAAAATACCTGTCCATACACACACCACAGGGGGTTATGCCATAATTAAGGTTATTTGTTATTCTGACATCATTTAAGTATTAAAACAGTTATTTTGGCTTTCTTGGATTATGTCTTTAACAGCCCACTGCACTCAGACTCAAAACCAGGATTATAAGATATGTTTTTTTATTATAATTACTGATAATTACACTTTCTAGAAGAGAGGTAACAGGAGAAATTTTAAAATTTGATACACAAATGCACACACAAATCAAATGTTCGTGTTCTCCCAGTATCCTGATGGCACACATGAACTGGATGCAAAGGACGGCTCAGGATCTGAAAAGGTCTCCTCTAAAAACAGGGAGGCTTTCCTACTCCAGCAAGAAGCAGAACAGAAAGCAACTCACATTGCCTGGTCACAAAACCAGACCCATCAGCCACTAATGAAGCCACTCATACAAGATCTTAACACTGCCACTACAGAAAAAGTGCACAGGGGAAAGGAAGCTACCTACAAGCATAGGGAAAAGCTCAAAAACAAAGAATTTGAGACTAAATGTGTCAAAAGGACACTTCAGATTCAAACGATTTTATTTTTCTACCATTTGATTCTTGCCACCATTACATATACAGCTGGTTTGGTGTTACCTGGAGAACAGAAAAGCCAGCAACCCTGCACAGAGCAACTGCAGGTGACTGCTGCTGTGCAGAGCCTCCCAGGTGCTTCTGGGGCCACTGCTGTGACAAGGAGCAACCTGAGATGCTATTTCATCAGCGTGACTTATATCTGTACACACAGGCCTTCTTTTTCCTTCCAAAATAAGCAACATATAGCTAGGAGACAGAATTTTATAGCAAGCAGAATTTCAATGAGGAAGGAACACAACAACAAATAATTCACAACCTAAGCAATTAAAATGGGACTTTGAAGGGAGTGCCATCCCTCCCCCACAACTGCCACACATGTACAAAAACCTTGCAGATAATTACCAAGATTGGTCTGAAGGAAGAGACTAAAGTACAGACAAAAAGGCCAGCGACTTTCAGAAAAAATTATGCAAGAAATGTTTGCATATAGCATGAATAATACATTAAGACAAAAACAGCTTTAACCCAGCTGCTGCAGGAAACCAAACTGAAAAAAGGCTCCAGTCAGAAAATGTGAAAGGACATTCAGCACGTCTTACACACAGAAGTGTAAACTTTGCATCAAAACAATGGAGTTTCTCATTACATGGAGAAAGGTAAGACGCTAGGATGCACCTCATGAAGGACCCAGAAAGTACTGAAGGAGTGACAAGGAAGGGGCACGGCTACATGACCAGAGGCAAAGATGCTTACAAGCAAGACAGTGCATCATCTCAGTCTTGTCAAATCGCAACCAGCATCACTACATTTGCATTCACTGATGATTCTGCTATCATTAATCATGCTGCAGTGTACCCACGCATGCAGACTACATTTGCATTCACGTATGTGCAGAGTCAGTAATCTCCACTGTATATTACGGTTTTGTTTACTTGTACTAAAATTAATCTGCTGGAATCATGGAGCACAAGCGAGCTCCAAAAAAGGTCAGAATTTACAAATACACCACATGGCATTAAGTAGAGATTAAGTTTTATGCTCATTACAAGCATGAAAGTGTGATGAACGTGATATGTTTATATCAACAATGTGCTTTTGTCATGGCACTGGTAACTTTGCGTATATCTGACAGTTTAAAACAAAGCTAGCATCCTAACATATAAAAACTCTGCTCGATGATAAACTCTGCTTGAAGACAAAACTAACAAACTGCAAATTATACAGAAATAACTTTTCTCATCATAGACAACTATTATCTTTCTGTGTAATAATTTAGTACTGTTCTAAACCATGGAGCCCGCTATAAAATTTAGCAAAATTAATTTAAGTCATGTGGTAGGCCAGATGTAACTACCCTCAAACAATGAAATGAACTATTAGTATTATCATGACTAAAAAAAGCATTAATAGTACCTAACTACAAGATTTTGGTTAGTTTTTGTTTGTTTGTTTGTTTTTACAGTCCCAACAACATTAATTTAGGAAAAAGGAAGGATCATACGGAGTTTTCTTCTTACAAAGGTATAACAAATATTTGCAGTCCGATAAGTATTTTGTTACAGATAACATATGTAGTGTAATCTGCATTGTGGTATGATGTCAAATCTAGAATAATGTCCATGTGAATTCACCACTGTGTGCTGCTTCCTCCACACAAAATTGACAGTAACATGTAAGAACTGGAATAAATACTGAAAATGAAATGCTGGAAATTAATTTACAAGTCTGTTACTTATAATTTTTGCATATTTTTAAGATACCAGCACTTAAAGGAAGTGCTTTCAAAAAACGTATTAGCTTTCTCCAACAGTCACAAAGATCATAAGGTAATACTAAATTTCACCTACTCTGATAATTCATTTTTTGTACAGCTATTAATATTTTGAATCATTACATTCCAAGGGTAACACTGCAGCTTTTATGGTGAGAATTTAGTGTAACTGATTCTTTTTGAATTAGATGAGACAAAACTATCTGTAAAAGTTATATGCTTTTATTACACACATTTATAAACTGCCTCATATAACTTTATCGCTGTGGTTATAGGTTTGGTTTGTCTTTAAAAAAGTGCTTCACTATATAAAACTCATATTCCTTAAGTTAGCATCACTGTACTCAATAAATGTAACTCAGTAACTCCCCAGAGGCTTAGCTGACATGAAGTTCTGGTAGGAGAAATTTTCACAGCACTGTCGGTTTAATATTTTGAATAATCAAAATAATAAGGGAGTAGAGAAACAGAATAAAAATCACCATGAAAATGTACGGATCTATTGCACTCTGAGTATCATACGCTCTCAAATAAATTAAAACTATAAAGAGAGGGCTCTCAGAACAACAACAAGCATGACCAAAGGCGGAAAACAGTTGCTGTGTGAATGCTTGCGCAGCCTAGGACTCCTCCTCCTCAAAAAGTGACAACTGGAGAAGACGTGGCACAACCTTCAGACTCGTCGGAAAGCAACTTCATCAGCTGTACCCACCTTCTCCAGCACAAGAGCAGGCCTCTGCAAAAGCTGATGTAAAACACACGGAAGTGGTTCTTCACCACAACACGTCTCTGGAAACTCCTCACCACACAGGATGTGACGAGTACCAAGGCTTACAAGACACCAGGGGAGACTGAGACCTTCTCAACATTACTGAACACACAGAAACACGCCTGGTTCGGGAAGCTTAATGTCAAACTCTTCCTCAGACATCACCTCCAGAGGCTAGAGGACAGCAATCCACAACTCCGTCCATCATCACACAGCATGACCTCTGCTGCAAGGGTACAGCTGTGAGGGTGCAGCCGTCCTCCTGCCACAGCCATTCCTGCATAGGCCCAAGTAATCATCTCTAGCACTCCTTCCTCACTTGACTCTCTAAAGTTTAATTCCAAACTGATAAACCTCCTAATGTGAAAAGCAAGCTGAAACAGAGACGGCTAAGTAGTTCTTTTTGAATCATGTTTTCTCAGTAAGTACTATATTCTCTTCGTATTCTGGTCACAAAATCACTCCAGTTTCAGCTAGTCTTTCAAGAAGCAATGACAAAATTCAGTTCAACTCTTAAATTTCTTAATAAGAAATTTCATTTCATTAAGAAATGTACTACCTGTACCTTACACTAATCATGCAAACATTTTATTTAAATAAGAACAAAGTTAACTGAATCATCCTCAATAATACTTCTTGAAATATGAGTGTAGCTGCTTTTGAAAAACATATATATAAAATATATGTACAATATGTGCATTCATATATCTACATATAAATATGTAATAGTATATTTGTATTTATACACACACAATTTTTTTTATAAAGCCATATGCATGCTATTGTGTTAGGTGTCCATCTCAGAAAGTCTCAGTTAAAAATTGGGCAACACAATGCCTATATACTATTGTACTACTTGATTTTCAAGTTTGGTTTACGCTGAGCAGTTTTATGCAATTTGGATTATTTCTGTCGTACTGCTTGCATCCTATCACTCAAACTTCTGTTACTACTGGCACAGCACAAATCAACTACAACAGCACTATCAAAAGTAAATACTCTTCCACACACCAGCAGTCTGGCTTACTGATGTTTTGAGAGCTGCTAAACCACGCAGCTGATTTGGTGTAGAGCACATGCATATATTTTAAGAACATGCAGAACCCAGAAAGGTACCGCTGTCTTGCTACATTTGAAATTATGTAAGTGCTAACAAACATCTGAGAACAGAAAATAAATCAAGTTGTTCAAAATTTTCAATTACAAAGCAATGTAAATTTATGCTCATAATGATGAGCATTGCCAGTGTAGAGTAGAACAATAGACTATATAATCAAGAACGCCATCCAAGGAATTAATTAAAACCAACTATTTTATGAGGCTATAAAGATGTCTCGTCTTTTTCCTTTAACTGTAATTTAAAGAAACCACAAATTCTGCCCTGAAATTACTCTCAAATTCAGTATTTTTTCAATAAAACCTCAATTTTTCTTCTTGTTATCCATCTGTCTTAACAAAGGGCTGTACCACTTCTTTCTTTCCTGTGCTGGATTTATTTAACTGGATTTATTTAATCTGAGCTCCAGAGAGACTGCAAATTGCTTGTCATTTTTCTGTGCAAGACCGCAGCCACTATCACATGCCACTCAGTTCGTGGATTAAAGAAGGAAAGTGTTTTCATTAGGAATGTAAATGCATTTTAAAATACATTTTATGAATATCTAATAGCAGATATTCAACTGTCTCTTTTTATTTTTTTCATGTCCCATGAGTATCTCTATTGTGTGACTGAAAGACCAGGCTGGCTTTCATATTCCGCTGTCTAAGTTTTGGAATATTTTCTTCAGCTAGCTTTATAAAAGAATCAAAATCACCTGTCATACACGATGACATCTTCTCATTAAATCAGGCATCACCAATAGAGCTGAATTAGTCTACAGGAAAATGCATTATTCAGTAACTGCTCTCCATTCTGGAGATAAAAAACATACTAATGAATAAACATATATTTTAATTTCATATGAATAAAGTAAACAATTGGAGTTTCTGCTAATAAAAATAAGTTAGATGCTGGAAACCCAGACTCAAGAACCTCTGACCTCTGAATTTGGTTTATACTGAGGAATGAACCCAGGTGTGCTCTGTATTTTAAGTAAAGATAAACTTACGTGACAGCGAGCGTGACACAATTCACTGATGCTACCAAAAAGATTGTCCTAGATCCTCCTCTGGCAAACAGAAGAATAACTTTGATTTAGACTTCTGAACTAGGCCATCACAGTGCTAGCTAACACAGGGGAGAAGGCAGAACCTCACTCGTCACTTTTAGCTGTGGAGCCTGACTCGGGATTGGCTCAACTACAGCAAGGGCTCACTAAATGCCCTGAGAATCAGCTACTGGTTTTTGTAGGACAATACGCATTCTTTTCCACCCACCTTGACCCTACCCTTGCCCCAGAAAATTTCTAGGTTCTTTTCTTTGTTGTTTTTTTTTTTTCCTTCCCATTTTAACAAAGAGCAGAGAAGCATCAGAACTTTACAAAAGCAAAATGATATTTTCAATCTCTAGACAGCTCTGCTTTCATGAAGCCTTTAAAAAATATTACCAACTGATTCAAAGTCGTAACTGCTACTGCTACTGCTGTATACCTGAATTATATTTCAGCATTATCTAGTACATGTTCATTTAACTAATCTGAATGTATTCTGTATTAATGACCACACAATTTTTATGTATTTGTTAGCAATAGTGACCTATTTTTAAGACTCACAATATGAAATATTACCAATAAACTGCTTTTCTGAAGAAAATAAGTCTGGAATGTAAGCACGTGAATTTCTGACATTGTAGAGCTGGTACACTGTATGATTCAATACTTAATTATACTGCTGGAAGGTTGTCAGACTCACTTAGTAAAATTAGCTGATTGCAGGTGATGGCTGTTACAGAAGAAGTATTTAGATAACTTGAAGTAGCTGTACATTTCCTGTTATCTGCACTCTCGTAGAGCAGTGTAAAGACTCATGTAAACTTACGCATTATTTTATGGGACTGATTCTACAGACTCCATTATGTGATAACTAGGAAAACATTAGAGAGCTCTAAAAACAGAACAGTCACTCAAAATTAATCAAAACCGTATTTATTCTTTAAATAATAAAACGAAAGCTTCAAATGTGACTGTAACAACATCACAAACTAAACATAACTCTACAAGGATTCCTCCCATTGCTCAAAGTTAATCCATTTGACTACAGAAGTCAACTTTAGAGCAAGTTTTGTCGCTTGGAGGTTATGTGGCAAAAAATATAAAACTTTTGAAATGTTTTCTAATGCTGACAGAAGGCTAGCCTTTGAGTTTCTCCTGGAAATGAAGATAAAGTACCTTAATAAAATGGCACATAAGGATCCTGTTTGCTTTTATTTTTATTTTTTGCCATGAAAATGGTCAATTTTACCATGGACTTTTTTAAACCACAAAAACAACAGACCACAAGATACAAGGCAAAAATAAGATCATAAATAATGTACCTAAAATACACAAGTATTTAAAAGGTGAATTTATGTACAATAAGTTTTTGCCTTCAGTCTAGATGAAGGAGATCACAATCAAATGAAAAGATACTCAAAGCTGAAAATCTGCCTTTTCAGATTTATTTCTTTTTGTTTAAAAAACACTTCTCGAGAAAAGACTTGTGGCTACCAGAATTTGAACACAAGCATGGTAGCATTGCACCTTCCTACCATATGTGCATGACCTATCACAAGTACTAATCTTCCCTTTAAAACACAGTTCCAGAAGGCATCACATAACAAGAAATCCCTCACACTCTGTTTCAGGTACAATTTAAATCAACATGTCAGCACTCAGTCAAGATAAAACCATCCCTTGCCTCCGTTCTTGCCCTCCCACACACAGCTACCCTCCTTGTAGCTCCCAACACAAATACCTGTGAGGCCACACTGCCAAACAAATCAGGAAAGAGAGGATCTAGTTGCCTACTTGTCCTACTTTCAGGAAAAAAACCACCACCACACATTCATTTCATTTTTCCATACTCCACAAATCCATCTGAATGCCATTTAAGGAGAAATTTCTACATATTCATCAGTGAGACTACGCTAGCAGAAATGTGCCATATATACGCAGAGTCCACTTCTGCATCCACACACCACATTCTTCTGCCAAACCTGTTCTCCAGTTGTGAAGGAAGAGATGAGTGGACAAAAACCCCCAAGTCTACAGGTCTCTGAAGCATGCTTTCAGGTACTCAATGTTCCTGCTGATTTCTACTTATATGCACTTCCACGTATGAACAGAGCCTCCAGGTTATGTGGGATGAAGCAGATGAAAACAGAAGGGAGGAAAGAACACTATGCTGTGTGGCATATGTGAGATGTGAAAAACATACTGATCAGTAGTAACAAAAACTGATGTATGCAACAGCACAAAAGGGTAGATACAGATAAAATAAAACCACTGTCAGAACAGTGTAAGGAAGAGTTTGTGGTTCAGAATTTAGCTGTGACAACTCCCAGTTATTCGCAGTAATCTGTAGCTCTAGAATGAGCTCTATTACTTTGGTGTTCCCCCCTCCCCCCCCCCCTTGAGATGCTTATATTGATTCTTTCCTCCAAAACGAACAAAAAAAACATACTGATTTATTACTGGGAAGTATTCTTGTGCTCATATTTTCAACTCAAGCAAACTGTTTTGAAAATACATTGCAACACACTGTTTTCCTTACATGCAAGGAATCACACACACCAGATGGGAACTTCTCAGCTGTACTGAAGATGATATGAAATGATGACAGCTACGTAAAGATTTGGGTGCTCTACAACAGTACTGCAATGTGTCAGTTTTTACAAACATTGATTCTTTTTATCAGAGCAGAAACTAGTCATTAATGCCTTAAACCTAAGAAACACTTACGCACTTTACTGTAGCTGATCCTTCCATTATTACTCACACCTGTAAAATTACAAAAAAATTATGGAAGTGTTTGTGAAACTGTATCCTATGATCATATCACTGAGCTAAAGCAGATTAAATGGAGATAAATGTTACTCTATGATATTCAGGAAGTCAATTCTATCAGAACCTCCTTTGTTTTGTTTTAGCAGGTATGTATACATATACATAAAGAACAAGTTGGCATTATATAGTGGCATTTCAACTAAATTGTTACTTATATATTAACATGAGCCATGGATGTATTTATGAATATATCTTATAATTAATCTTAAGAGCTTATAATAATGCATTTTATAATTTTAGACAATACAGCCCCATTTTTCACTTTCATTAGAGAGCATACTCATACGTATTTAAAGCATTTGCATAAATTTTACACTTAATTGAGCTCTAAATATGCATGATTTGGATGTTACTTCTGGCCAATTTTCATTAGTATGACATTGGCAACGAAAAATTTCAGAAGCAAATTTAGTTCTTATGTGCTACAAATTACCACTTAGTATTTTTAATATTAATCTGAATAAATATATATTAATGAACCTAGAATTAAAAGAAACAGGCAGCAAATTGTTATTGTGCTAGAATCAAGACAGAATTAAAAAATACACAGCAAATCCAACTAGTTAGTTTTATATGTTGAAGCATGAGAGACCACAAAAAAAGATTCTGTTTCAGCCCACAGTAAGGCTTCAGATTCATATTAGGTATTTCATTGGGTCAATCTACTTTTACGGCTTATGCATCTGATTATGTGATGCTTTCTCACCCAAAAGCCAATTATTATGAATGTAATTTGTAAGGCAGATTTAATCATATATAGGTTTCAGGTCACAAAGTAATTTGATGGTGTTCTAGAAAGAATACTGTTGATTATTCTATGTTCAGTGCAATACCTCTGTGCTCCGACATTGCTATTGCACTGAACAATGTGGGTTGATCCGTGCAAATCCCATTTTGCTGCTGCTGATGGGTAAGTGCTGCATGCTGAGACTGTACTGACATAACACGATGAAGGAGGCTGCGTGTGAAATGGAACTGCATACAAAAGGTCAGCTGACTCTGTGGTATCAATGCATTGCAAAGAAATCAAAAGTTACGTTTCTAATTTTATATTTGTGAGCTACAAATGGGACGATTTGTTCTGCATAGCAGTAATGTTCTTTTAAACCAGTCTTCAAACAACCCACTCAGAAGTTGGAGTTAATGACAAGGTAGGTCTACAGAGTGCTGCAGCTATTTGGAATCAGAGGCAATTGTTCTAGGAGAGGACAGGTTTGATGGTGGGCTGAATAGGACAGTCTACTGCAAAAGGGGACCATGGTGAAAGGTCCGTGGTACGATATGCGTGTCATCTACATTCAGAAACAAAGCTGAACTGGAACTTTCTAATAAAGATTTCATAGAACAATATTATGAGAAAACATATGGATGAGTGTGGATTGTAGGCCAGCAGTTAAGTGGATTTTTATGGATGTAGCCTCAGCAGCCCCCAAGGTGTGGTAAACCAGACATTTTTTCAGGAAGGAAAAAAGCTAGCTTGTACAACAATATACATGTTCCAGTGAGTATGGTATCAGAAGGGAATGACAAGAGACAAGACAGGTTATTCTAAAAAACAAAACAAAACAAAACAAAAAACTGCACACCAGCAGTGGAAGAAAATTCTGTAGAGCCTTCAGTATTGGGGCAGTACCTTGCCTTTTGTCATAAGAAATATAGCTGAAGAGACACATAAAACTTTCTGAAGACTGGCTGTATCCTTGACTTTGATTCTCTGTAGCTCAAAATATTGGTTTGCCTTTGATTTACTAGACAGAGCTTTTAAAGTTCTATTAAGAAGAAATCCAGAGCCTGCAAACTAGCCACATTTGTGTTTCTCTGTACATAGGGTTAAAGAGCTGTTTGTTCTTTTAAAAAGTTGACCTGGCATAGAAGGCTACTTCTATCTTCTGGGATCAGCACTCCCTCAGCAAAAGATCCACTTTTCATGGTCTTAATGTATCTACCGACTCATAAGCTGTTCTTTAAGACACTACATTCTCTCGTGTTTCAATTTGATATTTACAACCAGTACAGGCTTTTTTACACTATATACATATATATAGTGTGTATATATGTGTGTGTATATATATATATATAAAAACACATACACTACATATATATGTATATACACACACACATATATATACAGAGATTGAGGCAAATCTCTCCCATTATATTTGCATATATATCATATATATATACACACATATATATGACAGCATTTGTTCAAATCTTGACTCCTATGATCTGCATGAAAACCAAGACCTCCTAAATTGTGCAGCAAACATTTTTCCAATTTTCTAGTTTTCAAAGGAAAATAAAAATACCCCAAATAGTATCCTGTTCATCTCTGCAATTTCAGAGTTTGAACTGATACTAATATAAGCACTCTAAAACTGTCAGAGAAGAAAATGGTGGTGTAACTTTGTAAAATGATTAAAAGTTATGAGTTAAAGATAACATAGCAACAGTACCATTGTATTTGCTATTCTTCCTCTTTGGAAAGGATCGACAATACTTAAATGTATCCAAAGGAATTTTACAATAGCACTAACATCTTGCAGTTCTAAGCATTGTACCACACAACATTAGCATATATGCTTCCTTTGAACCAATGAAATAACGCGGAAAGCAAAGTAAAATGAGCACTGAAAGCCAAGTCCTTCATTTGCAATTAGAAACATTTAAAATACCTACAGACAAGTTAAGTTTGTCATAAACATGCAGAAGACATCTAAGTTGCTGGTTGAGATAATTCTCAAATATTAAAAACTGCCAATACATGGTCTAGGATGGCATAAGCTCACACCTTCATGAACTAGTTACTGTGTCCCTGTGCTAAGCTCCCTTGAGCTAGCATCCAGAATGTCACACAGATGAAACTTTCTGGATCCAGTTTTCAAGCGAATCACTTCAGCAACCCAGTTCAGGACACTCAGTGATGATGGTGCAATTTCCCAGCATGAACGTAATATTTCTTAACATTTGCTTGCACAAAGGAATCAACCTATCAGAAGTATATACAGGTCTGAAGAAAATATGCTTCAGTAAAGGCTAATACAAATGAAACCATGAGGGACAACTACTTAGAATGTTTCAGAAAGTGTTTTATACACATTAGTGAGAAAATACTACAATTATAGTTTTGGAGTACATCTGCTGAATAAACACAAAAAGTTATAATAGACACAGTTTCCAAAACTCTCAGGCACGGCCTATGATGAAGACAACAGCAATGAATAAACCAAGGATTAAGTGTAAAAATGAAAAATATGAATTGTTTTGTTTTGTCAAAGGTAAACTCAGCTTGGTATGAAACAGATCTTGGATGGAGCTTACAAGTCTCCAGGGCAAATTCCACTGCCTCTACTTCTGTTCAAACTTCCTGCCAATTCTGAATATTCAACAGGAATATTAAGAATCATTTACTGGTGTGAGGGGAAAAAAAATAAATCAGATCTCTTGATACTTGAGAAAATCTTAGATGTCAGTAGAGCAATAAATAATACCAACCAGCACAGAAAATGCAATGTGACTTCAATGCCACAGCCAAGAAAACAGAACAAAGCAAATAAAATCTCCTCTAGTCATTATTATTGCAACGCGGGTTCAGAAGCAGTACTATCACTACTGCAGACTTCACAGCAGCCAATATGCTTATGGGATCAGACAAAGACTTGCATAAGAATACACAGACAAGCTAGTTATCTCTGATACTTCTAAATGCCTTTCCATTGCAGAAAAGTAGTATTTATTCCGAGTAATAGTTAGACTACCATGCTACATCACCAATGATAAGGTAAACAGTTACATTTATAGTACCTAGGCAATTATTATCAACATATTACAGAATACAGAATTTGGGGAAATAAACTTAATTTGTAGCAATAAGAGGTTGTTGCAAGACCCACTAAATTCATACAATAATGGGTTTGTTTACTGTTAGACCATCTACAATCCTTGCTGTTCAACACATTAAAAAAGCAATTCAGGTAATTCTTGAAAAATATGTATAATAATTTGATATTAAAGTAAACTAGTATGTGACAAGATATCAGCCTGTTACAAGAACCAGACTAGTCAAATGTAAGGTAAATTAGAAGAACAGCTTGACAAAGATGTCCATGCAATTATGAAACCTTTAATAAAACTCAACATCACTCTTTCATGCGAGATCTGATCAAAATTCTTACATTTCAGTGAAAGACAAGCTTACCATTATCTTTGCTGCTGTTTTCTTCAATTGTCATTTGCTCTGCTAGCTCAGACAGCGACTCATCAATGGTCTGACTTCCACGCAAGGTTAAGGAAAGTCTCCTCTTAAACTTTTTCATTCTATCAATATTACGCTGGCTTAAGGAAGCCTAAAAAGAAAGATTAAAAAGCAAGAACAAAATTATTTAATCAGAAAACGAATTAACTTACATCAAAATGAAGAAAGAAGCACAGAAATTATAGTCACTGTGCAAGTTATCCACAAAACATTCACCATCCTTAGAGCAAGGTTTCTCCGCTGGTCTGAAGAAGAATGTCAAGACATTGTTTTGCAATGAGACATACACTTCTGCTATTTTGATTTATTTTAGAGAAAGTAAGAATCACTGCTTAAGAAAAACCACAACAGTTGATTCAAACAGTACTTAATTTTACAATAATAAAAATAGCAGTTATTTGAAAACTTGATGACACTCTTGTTACCTACTTTACTGCACCCCTGCTGCAGTCCCTCTCCAAAGCTGCAGGAGACAGTGACGTTGGAACCTTCTGTCTCTTTCAGCCCACCTGTTTAAGGACGACAGGCTACTGACCTCTCTATTTTGCCCTTTTCGCCAAATGAGGAGGAAGACAACATTAGGACTCTTAAAACTCAAAAACAATTCCCAAATTCCCAAGTTGACAGCCAAGGCCTGATAACAACATCTCGAATGGATGCCTCTCTCCAACCAGGCAACAGGAATAAACTGAGAACAAAGCAGGAGGCGCTTTCTCTGTGGGAAGTGGTAAGCAAACAAAGAAGCAATAATATCGAAAGAATAGGCAGATAAACAGGTTGCCACAAGTCTAAGCTGGTAAGTGAACTTTGTCACATAAGGGCAAACACATGGTGCGCTGCAGTAAGCACACTGCTGCCTTTCATTTCCCCATATGGACGGCTCGCCCTAGATGTTACTTCTGAGCAGCTCCTTCATCTGTTCAGAGCCTCCAAGACTCACACACAAGCACAACGTACTTTGATTGCTGAGCTGCTCATATATTTTGTCCTGCTTCTATCAGCCTCTTCACACTCCTAAATCCGCAATTCACACAGGAAAATAGAAAACCAGATTCTCCTCGATATCCACCTCCAAATAGAGAAATACAAGAAAAGCAGCACTCTAAATATCTACATTGAATAACAAATTGTGAATATGACTTCTTTTATTACATTGACAGAACCACTCAAAATATACACTTTTCAAGTGCATAGCTTACTCTTTATTTAGATGTTAGATTACAAAAAGGAGAAGAAATTAGTGGCAGAGGTTGGATGTGGCAATTGACCGTAGGAGAATGCAGATATAGCCTAAGTCATCGTAAGAGCCCACTGCTCATTGCAGTAAGTAACAATAGATTAAAAAAATGACCTTTTTCAAGGCCAGATCAGATGAGGCCCTGGGCAGCCTGGTCTAGTATTAAATGTGGAGGTTGGTGGCCCTGCATGTGGCAGGGGGTTGGAGATTCATGATCCTTGAGGTCCCTTCCAAACCTGGCCATTCTGTGATTCTTTGGGATTTGAGTCTAATGGCAAATGAATACAAAAAAGTGACAAAGAAGGAATGGTGTCTAAGGGGAAAAAGGTAGGTTACAACAGAGGATTAACACTTTAGGCAACCATAGCTCCTATAGGAGTAGGGGTAGGAAATATGTAGGAAATAAAAATAGAACTTCTGGAGATTCAGTTAGATCAGCAAAAAGAGTTCTGTTCTTTTAAATGCATTTCTGCCCATGCAATAAAACCACACCTTAGCATGAATAATGTCATCTCTTCTCACTCAACAGCACGATATTCTGATTGTTACAGAACCAAACACACAGAATGTTCCAAGGGGAATATTTACTTTTCCTGTTCAGGACTTGCTCTGAAAAAGTTATCTGAGAACGTTATGCTTAACTTTTCCAAAATGACAGCCTATGATTCTTCTTAAAAACTAAAGAAAAAATAAAAATAAAATAAATCAGGACACATCCTTTTATTTTGGTTTTATTCAACTCTCCTTCAGTGTTTTTGAAGCCTGCATCTTCCTACATGTACTACTCTCAAAAAGGATACATGGAATTTTTAGCTATGTAATGCCCTAAAGCTAAGGGAAAGCACAACAATTTCTTTCCAATTTTCCACTTGGGCAGTACTGCAAAAACAGATGCTTTTATATGGAAACAGGCCATTCCTGGCTTTTAATCTTGCAAATATTTAAGCCTACACATTTTTTTAATTGAAAAGGTCTACCGCAAAGGAATATCACATACAAATTAAGAGACACAGATTAGAAAATTTTATACTTCAAGATAGCATAGAAGTAAATATTTTGTTAACTACAGTTTCAAAATTCTCCCTGTTACATGAGGCTTTCATGGGATGTTGAAGCACCATTATTATCAAGATTCTGAGTAAGTTCAGGATTGATTTTGAAATAATTTAGAAGAAGAATGAGGAGTGCAAATCAACATGTGCGTAAATGCTTTCTTCCTGCGAAATAACTCAGATTTTTTTTTAAGGATGCTCATTTACATGAAGCCAAATTTTCCTGCTTTAAGTACCAATATTCTTGCTATTTCAGTCGTGAAGAAATATGTACTACACATATATCTAGAAGTGGAAGGCAATGTATAAGGAGTGACTGTCTCCAGCATTTGGGAATGTCCTGACTCTCTGACTCTACATTCTCACTTCTGCAGCCAAAGCTGCAGAACCAGTTAAATCTTGCTATCTCGAGAAAAGGTCCCAAAGTACAAAATTCCAAAAACACCCCCCCCCAAAACTACAATCCAAAGCTAGAACTGGTTCTCCAAAATGTGTAAAATGTCAGAAATATCAGAGAAAGGCTGATTTTAAGTCACTTAAATTAAAATCAGAAGGAAACAGTCTGAATTAGCTTTAAACAGTTCATAACAGGTTCGTATTTATTTCCTCTTTTTAATATGCAGCCTGATTCAAACCTGAAATGGAGTTATTTGATTAGTAATATACAAGTAGCAGCTATAATTAGATGAAGCAAGACTCATTATTTTCTCCTAGGTTCTTACTATGAGATGAATGTGCACAGTTATGTTTATTTTGAAACTTTAGAAAGGAACTGAAGACCTCACTTCTCTGCTCTTTAGATTAATCTACTCTGAATTTCAAAGATGTATCCAAAGCAACTATTTTAGATGTCAAGACGTATAGATGCATACAGCTGAATGCAACTAATGCAAATTCTAGTGTTCTGCAGACAGAATGAGGACAAGCAATCTGACACGATACTATCTGTTACAAGTCAGAAAAACTGGCAGAGACATATTTGTTCTGTCCTTAAACTGATAAGAAATGAAGGAAAAAGAACATATCAAAAGAGCTGCTGGTTCTTACGAATGACCTCCAGTCTAACCCAGAATAGTTGGTACGTTTGTCATTGGAAGCAGCACAACTAAATCCTCAGAAATGATTTTTAAAATCACCTAGGTGAAATCAGATTTAAACACGTGGGTTCTGGCTCCCTTATTCTGTATCAGACCAATCCGTCTCGTAACATCCGTAATATGGCACCTTTGCTTTGGCTAAACCAGACTCAAGGCAACACCCTGGATATACTGCAGGCACACATCAAAGCGTCTTCATTCTAAAGTAATACCTCAACTAGATTCTGCACTCATCTACTCAGTAAAAATCAAGGCCTTACAATGCTGATCGTCGAAATCCTTGAAATAAACCCTCACTACTTCCCTTAAGCTCCCAGCCCCCTGACATGTTGAAGTAAAGAAAAGGAATTAAGGTCTTTATTTGCAATTAACATACACTGCGCGCTTAATCCTTGTAAGCTTAACCAAATTCAGATAAAGTTTTCAGAAGTGCTGAAGTTTAATTTAATTGCTTACATGTTAGCCATTTATTTCAGGAGGGTCACAGATTCTGGCGGCTGATTTGGCTGATTCAAAGCCCTTTGAAGCCAATGGGAACCTGCCTTTCCACTTCAGTAAGTTCTGGATCAGACTAAATGCTGACTCTCCAGTTTCCATATGTTAAATTGCATTAAAGTGCATCTACAGTGACATTAAGCATTTTAACATTTACTTTCCTACTAAGGCGCAAAATGAAGTTACTACTTGACTATTTTTACAAGCTGCTTTACAAGAGGGAGAGGTGTTTCCCAAACATCTGAAGGTGGAAAGAAAAACTCATTATCCAAGGAGAACAGCTGAAGTGGAAGGGAAAGACAAGCCCAGAAACTTCGTGTAACAACAGCCTGAGAACAGCATGAACATGGGACAGGCCTTACTGAGGTGCTCAGGAGCCGCAGGTGGGGAACATCAGGGCAAGAAGAAACCACCACAGCCACAGGGCTAGCTGTCCACCCTGGAGCTCAGGATGAGCTCTTGGGACTTCCATTTTTTTTTTTTAGGAAAAATCGAGCACAGTATTACTAGCTGAGAAATAGAAATATTCCTAGAAAAAAAGAATAGCAAGAACCATGAAAATCCCTCTGGTGTGATCCTCAGTGTCTCAGCGACTCTCAACACGCAGTGCCATTCAGTCTATCTTTCAAATCTGAGCAGCTCATCATTTAACCTTCCACTAGCGTCTTAATTACACCAGTTAAATGTCTTATTTTCAAGCAGGCAATAAGATGTGTGTCATTTGTTTGACTGCACGAATAACTTTAGATGCTTATCTTTCATGAGCATTTCTGCAGGTGATAACCCCTGCTTGTGTCAGAAAGAAAAACCTGGACTAATGTAAATGATGTTAATTAAAAACACAAACAAGGAAAAGTCTGTCAAGGATATCATTCTCTTAATCTAAAAAACAGCTTTCTGTAGTGTATGCATCTATTATTCTCAATTTATATGAATTAAAAAAAAGGAAAAAGAAGACAGAGAAAAGCTACTGATGATACAAGCATCTTGCACATCAAATACAAAACAAACTAAATTACACTAATGAAAAATATATGGCTAATTTATCTAGGATCATAAACCAACAGTTCTGTAATTGTAAAATTCACATATAATACTTCCTTATAATCACAAGTCCACTTTAAAATAATAATTATAAATATGACATCTTACTGCATCTGTTGGTTTTTTTCAACTCACATTTGTTCACGTCCATGAAAAAAAACTACAGCATTTTTCCTTGCCTTTAGAACAACGTGACTGGCCAACTACTCTTGTTAGGAACAGAACCACTTCAGAGGTTATCTCTTATGCTGCACTTGGTCAAGTACATGACACAGCAAAGATCCAAGTGATAGATCTGAAAAACAAGAGCCTTGTTACTGACTAAAAAACAATAATTACAAAGTCAAATTTAACAGCCCAGTTGAACTCCCAGCAATAATAAGGGCAAAAGGACTCTCGCCGCCTTTTCCTTATTAACAAAACAATATTCCACATGAAATTAATCTTCTGAGGTGAGGCCCTTTTATATATTTACAGACACAGAAAATTAATTACTGAAAACTGCAAGCAGAAACATATTCACAAAGCTGTACTTCTTATCAGAGGTTTGTAATATAGGCAAAGACGCTCCTCCCAAAGAGAGTAACAGCATATCTACATTCAGTTCCTGATCTACATCAACTGGAAGAACATTTGCATACAGAGGAAATGCATGGAAATTAGCTGAATTGAAACTGAATTTATATTTGCAATGCATTTCCTTTTCTGCCTCCTCCTAATTCCTTTACCTTTAAAATGTAATGAAGAATGGAAGTAAAAAGAAATTAAAAAAATAAATCACAAAATCTTTAATTAAAAAATAAAACAAAACTTGAGAGTCACTGCTATACATGTATTTAACTACACCATCGGTACAGAAAATAATGGAACAAACCTCCTAGGTTTTCCAAAAGGGTTAACCCTGGCAGTCCTCTTTCATATCATATACTTACCTTTCTCCTGGATTCAGCTTTCCTTAGTCTATCACAGCAAGTTTACATATTTTCAAATGTACACACACATTCCCCCCACAGAGATACAAGCGATATCAAATAGCAAAAGAATCATTAAAGACATTGTATTTTATATCTCCCTAGATTAGATACATTGTACTAATGAATAGCTTCGTGTTAATTATCAAAGGTTCTGTTCTCTCACCAGCCAAGTGAAAAAACATAGTACGACTCTGGTTAAACTAGCTGACATTTAAGCCAACAAAATGAATGAGCTGACAGGCAAAGCTTCTTGCATTTGCTGTTGGACCCATAAACTGAAAATCCTTTTTCCTCTTGGACAAAAAGGCAAAAACCAGAATGCTACATGAATGCAACATATTACCAACGACCAATGGAACTTTCCACCTCAAACGATGTAAGGAGCACTGGAAAACAAGATGTCTGCAGTTTTACAGGATTTTGATTAATACACATAAATTGCCTTAACGTGGCTTCAGAAAAAAAGTATCTTCAAAATTGTGCACAGAAAGCATTCTATCCCCTAATATAGAGATTGATTCAGTAACTGATCTACAATGGTGCGCTCATCTCTTCCAGGACCACCTTCTTCAGCCTCGTAATGAGCCAGCCTTGGGCAGAAAACTGAGCAGAAATCCTCTACTAAGCTCAAGAATGCTAATTCTAAGATTGTAAAAGAAGTGCACTCTTCTGAGGACCCAAACAACGTTATCTGTAGAAGGCACAGACTTTCAAATGCCGAAGGTATCCTTTATTACCAAGATTCAAGTACAAAATTGAAGAGTCTCACATAGGAGGACCTTTGCTTCCTCTCCACAGCTCTCAATCTACCATCACCTGTCCTTGAAGCATCTGGCCTCTCATGACCAGGCCTCAACATTTGGCTTTTGCTGTGCACACACAAAAACGCATATTTACAACTCAAGGCTTGGGATGATGAAGAGCTTTCAACTTATTTTGATATTATTGAATCGAGCATGTTGAAACATAGCATTGATATAAATGAAGATAAAAACCAAAGAAAACACTGTTATGGCTAAGCAACTAACTGTAGCACAAATTTCTAACCAAATCTAAAAATATTTTGGTCTTTTGCTCTTAAATCAGAAATTAATTATGTTTGGGTTTCGTTATGTGCTGAACCTCAGTACACATTTTCAGTGTCTGTTCGATGTGAATACACACACACAAACACACCCAGAAAGACTTCACATTGAAACCCATAACAAATGAAGTAAAAACAAACTATCTCATAATTATTGTATGCATTCCTTTCTACACGAGTAATATCAGAAAGTCAGGAATGATTTTAAGACAAATTTGGAAGCATTCCTCTCACTTCTATACGCATGCAGAAGACAACTCAAAAAAACCCCCCAACACTTAGCTGTTTCAATGTAATTTATGAGTTGTTTTGTTGTTTTTTCTTTTTTTAAAAGAAAGCACAGCATAAAAACACAGGAATGATCTTCCATTAGTGAAAAAGAGACAACACAGGCAGCACATTCTACAGTACTGCCAACATCTGTGATATTTTCCCTACTAAGAACAGCAGGCCACATTTAATATCGGATGCACTGATGCATTACAATGAGACACAAAGCAAGATATTAAGAAAACGCTGGCGTAACAGAACTGACTGTATGGAGTTTTATTTAACACAGAAGAAGTGTTCTGTGTTTTTCTAGAGCCTTCTGACAACAGCAAACTGTGGTAAAATTTCTATGTCTGAAACAATACAGTGACAGAATAACTTGGCTAAAACAAAATAAGTCACTCCTGACAGAAACAATGACTAAAAGAGTTTCTCACAGTCAAGTTGAGTATGTGTAACATCTCCACAGAGGTATTGTAAAGACAATTCCAAAGAGAGTAAATAAACTCATTCTGGCAATGCACTCTCTCTCAACTACAGCCCCAAAATGCATTTGAGTTAATGTGTATTACCTAAATAAATTTATAATTTTTTTTTTCTTTTTTATGGGTTGAAAAGGACCACAATGATCATCCAGTTTCAAACCCCCTGCTATGTGCAGGGTCGCCAACCACTAGACCAGGCTGCCCAGAGCCACATCCAGCCTGGTTACTGTCTTTTCTTCCCTTCTCCAGTTTTGTAACTGATACAGCTCCCAAAATTCCTCACTAACAGCAAAGCTCTGAACAACAAGTCAATTACAATTTTTTCTGCTGTATTAATTTTTACACAGCAGTCACGTTGTCCCAGCATGGGACCAATTTGTTCTGTTACAACATTCAGACAAATGCTGCTACATCTGCCTGATGTTCACGCTGCCATTTAAGGGTCAACTGGATATGCACACAGGGACTCGGAGTGCTCACTCATTTCAGCACCCAGTGCCAAAGATACTGAACACACAAAGCACTATGCAAATGATGATCTAGCTGACAACCTGGGAAAGAAAGAAGAGTTTTGACGTATGTTTGTGGAGTGGATTCACAAATAGTTATATTGGCAACAGCAAGGTGGTGGTAATATGTAGTGCAAGGCAGAGGAGAAAGAGCAAGAATGTGCTTAAGCCATCTTAATACCTTCTTGGAGGTAGAGCACTGATCACTGATGTGCATCAAATGCAATGTCATACCGTCTGCACCAGGAGTACCGTGGTACTACTGTTGAGTACTAGAAAAACAGACTGAAAAACTCAAAGATTTTTATCTTCAGCTAATTTAGCCTAGTTAAAGAAAAACTGAGAGATGACATAAATGGAATTTGTGAATAAAATAAAGGACAACGGCAAATGTTGTTAAGGAAAGATGACATCTGATAAGAACAAATGCACATGAACTGAAAAACAAGCACTCAGCATGCACCTCTACTCTCCGATAGTTCAGACTGTTCCTACCATGTAATAACCACATGCAGGTTTTTCCCTTTCAGACTCTGTGCTTCTCCTGCAGTTACATCCCACTCTCTCATTAAGCCATCCTACCACATCTCACAACAGTTACTTCCCAGGGTACTTTCCAGGAACAGATAAAGAAGAGTACCTCTTCATTTAAGCACGCAAACCAAGGCAACTGCCATGGATCAAGCTGTCACAGCTGTCACCATTGGTGTAAAGACAAGATGCCTAAATGGAGACTAACAGATCCCATGCAGACAAGGATTTCCAAATTCTGGAACAGAGCAGAACTACAGCTTTGTAATTTGGGTGAATCTGGCAATCCAGCTGGAGAAGCCTCCCCTGCTCCAGGCAGGGCAGACAGCACAGCAGAGGACACTGCTTACATTTCTTGTCACTCTCTCGGTGCAGGCCATTCTCTGTCTGATGGCAGCAAGTCCTCAGGGCCTGCAGCAAAGCCAGGACTACAGAATATGTCCCCTGGCACTGACAAGAAGTCAGCCAGACTCAGGGAAGTGGAGACATGGCAACAACCAGTCACATGGAAACAGGCTAATCTGTAAGTAAATGACGGGTCAATAAGGTGGTTATTAGGATATGGGGAAACTGGGAGAGTAGCAACTATTAACATTAACAAATAATACTAAACTAGACATGAGTAATTAGCAAACAAAAACGGAGTGACAGTTACTCCCCAGAAAATGTTTTAAACAGAACTGAAACAGATAAAGTCAACAAAAGCAGGCACACACATTGGTGACTGGAATCTCTCTGGGATCCTTTAAGCCTGCGTAAACATAACCAGGTATTTTATTACGAAAAGAAAGCAGTAAAAGGATCCCCTCGTCTGTACGGAGAGCTGCTAACAAATGCATCACTGTGCTGAGCAGACCCATTTGCTCTCTTTTGTTTGCCTGGCAGAAGGAGGAAGTGCAATTTTATATTTGTCTTCAAAATAATTTGTCCACTAGCATGATCACTCTGCTGTTAGAACCCAGCTGTGAGGCAGCCTTATCCTGCCACAGCCTAGCAGAAGGTGAGCACCTCCCCCAGCAAACTGATTCACATTCTCCATCTCAACTGCCTTGCAGAGGCTGAGATTGCTGCCTGCTGTCAGTGACCTGGGTAATGCTGTCAACCTGCAAGATTTGTCTCACAAAGAGAAAATCCTTTGTGAAAATGAAAATCTGAACTGCTGCCTATACAGAGAGATACTCAGCATTCCCTAGAGAATATTACTTCAGAAATATTTAATGTCAGAGTCGAATACAGATCCACCTTGAAAGCAACTTTCTCTCTCAGAGAAATACCAAACCTGTTTTGCTGTAAAACTCCAGGGCAGAAAATAAAGGAGCCCTAACCATTTTTAAAATGTTACCAAATGACAAAGGCCTCAGAACACTCCAGCAGAGTTGCTTGAGGACATGTAGCATCTCTATTTTGCTACACCAAAAGAGCAGTCCAAGTTCCTCTAACTCCTTTGCCCTTTCTCCAAAAACGCTCTTGAAGCAACCTGGCACCCATACTGCTATTTTCTGTCTGCAGTCTCTGTGCCAGGAGATGCACATACTATAAAATCTGTTTTACCAGCCAAGTATGCTACTGCTGAAGAGCAACCAGAAGAAACCCCTCCACTGCAGTTCACTTTGTTTTAATGACTAGGATTAATAAGTCTGAAATTAAATACTTTCAGAAGTTTCTAAGGAGCAACACAGTTTTCATTCTCAGTGCTTGTACTTCTGCAGTTTCATCTTCTTCAAAAGCAGTTTACATTTCTGTTTAATAAAAGGGAACCCAAGAGAAGGTCTTCAAAAGGAATTGTCATCTATGCCTCGTTAGCAATTTGTAAAAGCCCAAAATAATCAAGTTATGATACCGTTCCTCCAGTGTCTGTTTCTGATTGTAACAGAGGACTCAGTGAACACTTTTTGAAGGGATTTTGACCAGAGTATCACAAAAGTGGTATTTACATAAGATAACCTGATATAATCTGGAAGCTTCCTGGCTCTTGTAAATGATCATCACCACCTCAGCAATTCTTTCACCATAAAGGTATGGTGCCCAGACTGTAAGACTCCTTGTGAGAGAAGGGCTGTGGGGTGACAGGATCATCTTCCCTTTATTTGAACAGGCAAACATTCTGCATGACAACTGATCCCACCAAAGGGGTTTTAAAGATTTTCTTCTTTTACTACAATCAAGAACTCCTCATTTTGGATCTTCAACAGAATCACTTGAACCTAATTGTCTCTGCTGCCCTCAAAACACTAGTGAGACAATGTCAAGACTTCTAAGGAGGTAATTACAGATACTCCTACAATAAGTTTTGTTAATTCTTGAGACTGTCCCAATAACTACTTTTTCCACCTTTATGAATTGATTCTTATTTGAGGGTAGAGGCTCCAATAAAAAGCTGATGAAAAGCTCAGGATATTGGCTAAATTATGAGAACCTAAAAGCAGGCAATAAAATCGACTGCAGAACTATAAAGATGTCATAATGTAATAATGAAAAGACAAATGTTTACAGAATTATTTCATAAATTAAGACAACCATGTTCTTCACAACACAGCTATCCCAGCTACTTGATACAGTGTAAAAAATGTAGTTATTGAATATGAAGGAAGAAGGCAGACAGCAATTTTTATCTGATTATAAAAGACTTCCCTTCTTGATTCATTAACATTGAGAAAAGAGCTCTAACAGGAAACTGTTGACGGCAGCAAATATGGTACATATGAAGTGCCCTCTGACTGCAGAACTGCTATCACTTTTGCTTTACACACACACAAATATATATGTGTGTGTATATATATATAAATATATATAAAGCTCACTCAATTATTGAAAACAAAGGTGATTTTTGAGAATTGAAGCTGATTTTGCTAAATTACATGTTGTTAAATAGTGATTTAATCCATTTCAATGTCCAGAGAAATAACAAGCCCAAATACATACTATCTTGGTGTACTGTTACTGAAATCAAACAAAGATAAAAGAACACTGATAAAGAAATCTGATACAGAAATCTATGGAAGTGGCAAGCAACCAAGTGAGCATACAAAAACCACACAGGTTACAAAGACCAAAACAAAACACTAACCCCATTTCAAAGATTAGTGTTTAACAGCTCTAATTTGTTCTTCACTGCCCACATTACAATTTATGTAAAAGCTACTTCAACTGCCCATTCTGCTCATTGGTATTCAATTAAAGCCTATGAGCTGCTAAAGAGAAATGTACTTCTATGGTCATGCAGCCCTAGGGGAAAAAAAAAAAAGTATCAGTTATTGTCATTTCATCTGACCAGTACTATTTCTACAAAAGGAAAAAAAAGAAGAAAAAAATTGGAAGCAGTACAGAAAAGCTTGCTTTTGTTGGGGAAGTCACTCCAGAATACGCAGGTTTGAAAAAAAAAAAAAAGAAAAAGTTGCAACAAAAGAATTTTTATGGCTAAAAATAAATTGATGCTTCCATTATGAAGCAACTAAATCCACTGGAGAACGTTTCAGCACTGAACTGCAATTGGCAATGAATGGAAGACACATACAAACATTAAGAAGTCAAGAGAGGAGAAAGTAGAGACGATTCACAAAGTAATTAGAAACAAAAGAGAGAAAGGACTAAAGTAAGCTACGTGCATCAAGTTCTCTCACCCACAAAAGCAGAAAACTATGACAGACTTGGTGTAAATCTTAAGGCTATTGGTTATTAGGCTGTTTAATTACTAGATCAAAGCCCCATACATTCACATGATACAGAGCACCAGAGCTGAAAAGCAACAAGATGGTGTGTTCTGATCAAGTCAACAGAAGTGCTATCGTTTGCTGATGCTTGATCTAGATGAAGTTGGCACTGATGTGCGATCCTGCAGTGAGCATTAAGAACAAATCTGCTATCACTAGAGGTGGAGCTGTGACCCAAGGTACAGGCAGCTGGTGTAGGACTGGCTGTACAGAGCTCTAGAGCACAAACAAGAACAAAACAATTTTACTACAGACATCACAGAAATGAAGTGCTTCCACTTCAGCCAATTACAGCTAAATATCCTTACTTTTTAATCTCCATAAAGAAATCTTTACACCATTATTTGATTTAGTAAGTGCTTTATGCTTTTTTAATTATTATTACTATTTAAATCTCCTATTATTTATCTAATTATTTTTCCACTGAAGATATAAGAACTCCACCAAATCCCAGGAGCACCATTATTCCAACATAACACACCTCAGAGACCGAAAGGCTTGCTTCAAATTTCATCTGTGAATGGAAGTTTTCTGAAATTTGCATATACTCACATAGATTCATAGTAAAATAAGAAATGTTTTTTAATTTCCAAACCTGTATATTGCAGTTTTCACAAATTTAAAAGAAAGAAATGTTTAAAAACGGCGCCTATTATTTCACAGGACTATCCTGCAACTAAAGCTTTGTCGTAGTGAAAATTCATGCATTCAATGAAGACATCATTCTCTCCTCCTTTCAATGTGAAGATTACGACTTTTTACGTAACTGCCAACATTAGTTGTGTATCTGTAAAATGTACAGCTTGAAGAGGTTGTTAATTCAGAGGTACTTGAGAGGAGCTTATGAACAGGAGCAGGATAGACTTTCAACACCGTCTGATAGTGACAGGACAAGGCAGAATGGCTTTAATCTAAACAAGGGGAGAGTTGGGTTAGGTGTCAGGCAGAAATTCTCTACTCACAGGATGGTGAGGCACTGGGATATGCTGCTCAGAGAAGCTGTGGGTGCTCAATCCCTGGAGGTGCTCAAGGCCAGGTTGGACAGGGCCCTGTGCAGCCTGAGCTGGTGGGTCGCAGCCCTGCCCATGGAAGGGGGTTGGAACTGGATGATCTTTAAGATCCCTTCCAGCCCAGGCCATTCTGTGAGTCTATGATAAGTGATTCTTAAGGACACATAAGAGTAATGAATAAAATTGCCACTGTGAAATCTTCTTATTAAAAAAATCTAAGGAAGATTGAAGATTGATTATCACTTTTGCTCTATCACAAAATACGCTAGTGATTTTCAACATCCAATTAGAGAACACTCACGTGCACATGTCAGTTTTCAGTCTTTAAAGACAATGAGAGACGAGACCTCTGGAGCTTAAAAAAAAAATCTCTAGTTTCCTTTATTACATATAGGAAACTTTATGTCAAGGAAGAGTTACTGTCTGAAAATCTTTTTAGCAAAGGAATACTATCTGAAATTGGTCCCATTCTTCAGACACACAACTTCACCATGCAAGTCGTAGTTCTCTGTCCACTTATCCAATCCTCAGAGACAGAGGGAGCAGAAGTATGATGAAACCAGAAGTTGGGCCACAGAGACTGATATAAATAATACATAAAATCTAAGAACAACTTCCCAAAAGTCATCCAAACCAAAACAGAAATCTTGTTTTATTCAGAAATAAGGTAATATGCAAAGCAGTTGAACATTCATCTTTACTGATCCCCTGCAGGTAAATTGATAATTCCTTTACTTTTCAGGAAGAACAAAAGAAATGCCATAATTTCCATGAGGAAGCATAGGAAGACAACTCCTGCACAGAATGAGAAACACAAACTTCTTTCTTCCACAGTCTAGCTCACATTTTCAACATGTTGTACAAAATTGTATTGCATTGTTCTACTTATTAAATCAGACATATTCAAAAGCTATGAACTCAGTTTCACTGACCCAAACTTCTTCATTATAATGTATTCTACTGTTATAAACAGTTTGCTAGAAAAAAATTTTGAACTGCTCTTATCTACATTTTTTAAACTCTGTTTCCTTTTGCACATGAAATTAAGCTAGTTCTCTCAGCTCTGAAGAAGATCACTAGACAGCCATTAAATGGCTCCAGCACATGCATTCAGCCCCTTAAACTGGATGGCCAATTTAAAATTCAGGCAGCTGAAACTATTCAAGTAAAAATACTGAAGTGTGCTATTATTTCTAATTATCTCTGCATAGGAGTTTCTTCAATTTCAAATACCTTCAAAAAAATAAAATTAAAAAAATGAGTGAAATATGTGACTCAGCCAGTTTGACAGGAAAATTTGATATTTTACATAATTCAGTTGTCACGATGCATGCTCGTATTTTGTTCTGCAGCAATTATAATTAAAATTTCAAATATTATAAATTACTAACCTGCAGCAATTTTTTAAAATCCTTAAAATAAGAGAAATACACTTAGTAGCTTCACACGGTCCTTAAGCTCAAATGAGAAGTTTTTGTGGAGCTGGAACATGAGATATGTTCAGGACAGTTAAGCATAATAATCAAACACATACATTATAGTATTACAACATGTACGTATAGTATATCGTCGTGTGTAAGCCAGTACCACCAAAACTACTTTGTCTTGATTATTTTAGCACAGTTTATAATGATTTCAGTTCAACTGAAATCCCAACATTAAAACGTAACACATGAACTTGGGCTTAGGATCTATTTTTTCCACCTTCTGTTATCTCACTTGTAATTATTTTATCTTGTATAACCGAGTAATCAAACACTAAAGCCATACCTAGAAGTTACCATTTTGCTATTCCAACAATGGAAGCACATCAAAACACTTTTCAGTTGCCTCTGCTCAGATCCAGATTCTACTAAGCAAGCTTGCAGAATCTTGATTATGCCTTCAAGGTAGAGCGACTTTCTGTGCTGTGTTTCTCCTTCTCACTTCCCTTTTTTTCTTCTTTTTTTTTGAAGCTGCCCTATTACAGCATTCAAAAAGGAAAACCATAAAGCTCCTCCAAACCACGTGCAAGTATAGCTTGACTTTCTGCAGTAAAAACAACGACAACAAAAAACCCGAAATCTTTCAAGCAAAATTAGAAAAAAACACTGACAATGGATTTAAATCTCTCATCTGTTCAAGATCTCTACAGAATCAGAAGGTTCACATTCAAGATAAGACCATGTTGTTTTCTTAACTGCGTATGTTTATAAGATGATGTAAGAATGCCTATACAAAATCCACATCACTAAGCCAGAATAGTTTTAAAATGAGTGTACTTCAACACGCATTTCTGTTCTTCAGTTTACTCTTCCTTTTGTGTGAGAGCTGATCTGCCATTGCACAAAATACGTGAAATACCAGTTTTCCAGCTCTGCCCAGAATCAAATATCTGTATGTTTAAAAAAAAAAAAGTATCTACAGCCAAGCAGATAAAGGCAAGGCAAATGAAGACCTGAGATCCAAAGAACCACGCAATACTTAGTGACTGAGGATTTGACTGAAAGCATCAAGAATGGTCTACTATATGGCAGAAACCTTTTAACAAATACTTTTAGAGCTGATTTTTTTTCAAAGAACTGCACAGATTTGTATTTAACAGAGATGCTAAGTGAGTTACGTAGGAAACGTTATCCTTTCCAGGACATACAGAAAATACATAAAACCCCATATTATTCTTCTTAAGTTCTTGAACTTGAAACAAGTAAACTGTCTTTGACAACAGTTGAAGACATGAACACGGATCACAGCAAAGATGCACAAAATGAAGTTGTTTGAAGAATAAAGATTGGCTGTAAAAACTAAAGCACAGTTTAATTTAACTCTGCAGTTTGAACATAATTAGCAAATCTGAATTACTGAATCAATTTATCAGCCACCATTCCTATGAATCAACATATATCTACTGAATAAATTGGAGAGTCAAAAGAAATTTATTAGCATTAAATCTTAACATGAAAATGTTTTAGAAGTCATTTGATTGCAAATAAGTAGTAGTCCTATTCTGCACACTTGGACAGCGCTCCTTCTGGTGAGCACTACTTGTCTTCTCTGTATTAGCTTTCATCTCAGCACTGCCATCTAACTGACAACAAAGCAGTCAATTCACGTTAACTGTCCATGTACTTACGGACACTCATTATCTATAAAATAGGCAAAATAATCAAATTATTAAAGAAAAAAAAGGCAAAAGTGAATTGTTGAGAACCAGAGACTTGATTTTCCAGATGCTGAAAAAGGAAGGCTTGGTCTGAAGGCAAGAATTCACAAGCAATTTTCTAGCTCAATAGAATTAAGTGTCAGTAATGCCACATAACCTGTTTTATAATGTAAGTCTCACTGATGATTCAAACAGATTATGACCACTTAAGCACATATATTCACCTGAATATATAAGGAAGTTACAAGCTGTCTACTCCCACAAGAAAAAAAGCACTACACACAATGGAAGGAAAGGAATATTACAAGGATCATCAAATATTATTTCCCATAAATCATACGGTTATTCTTTCTTTCTATATGACAGTGGAATACATTCATAATAGTTCTGAACAACCATGACAACAGGTGACCACATCCAATAAAACCCATGGTTTCAAAATAAGACACTGCTTCACAAAGCCTCAACCACAACATGCCAGTCAAGCACCCAAACTTGAACTCTATATGTGTTAGTTTAATTCTGCATGCATATATTGTATTCTACAGTTAAAGCAGCAAATTGACAGGCAGGGGGAATAAGTATTCACTGATCAGTCGCAGACACAGACTGAGGATCATATTAATTGTTGAAAAAACAAAAACATTTGCCACAGTCACTGAACGCTAAAGTTAAATGGAATGTGAAAAAGTGTAAGGGAAATGCTTTCAATCTGCAGGGAATAAAAAAATTCAAGTAATGGAGGGGAAAGACTGGAAGACTTCACAGAAAGATTTATAACATTTTTCACAACTAATTTCAAGGAACTGCTGCTGTGGGTAGCAGCATGCAAACCAATACTCAACAGCTACCATCGTATTTTCACTGCTGTGACTGCAGTGCAGACAGAATCTGAGATGATGAAAAAGATGCATGAGTCACCACAGCGGAGTTTTGACAAACTTTCCTCTCTCATGTTTTTGTTTGAAGTGTCATTGCCTATACTGTCCCAGTGCCAAAGCACAAACATCCACAAGCTTTCACAGCTTATGCTCTTCCTAAAGTTCAGAAGCACCTTCCCCTCTTTCTGCGAGGCAATCAGGTATCATGCGCAACTGCTTCCGAACTGCAGAAAGCTTTCCGATTCAAAAAGCCTTAATCAAATATGGAATGCCAGCACACGTTAGCAAAATCAACCTGTTTGGAAATGTTCTCTGCCCGTTAACACGGGAGTTGCCTGGACCCCCAAAGATAGCACAGAAGTGAAAATGATGGGTTCGGTTTTTTTGTGAGTTTTTTTTTGTTTGTTTGTTTTGTTTTCCATTTAGTACGTACAGAAAGAATTGCTCTCTTGCAGAGTTAAAGATTAGCCTGGCCTATTTCTTCTCAAAATTCTTTTAAATTTAGCCTCTATCACAATCTAGTTTTCATGGTTTTTTTTGTTTTTTTGTTTTTTTTTTCTTCCTTGGGTGTAGGAGGCAATCCTACCCCATGCTGACAAGAGAGTAGGAGGTAGAAATTACTAATGAGCTAACAAGACAGGCTTTTTATTATAAAGCAACAATTTAAAGAGAATCTGTAACAAGAGAAGTATGAGCACTTTCCTTTGGTAGCACAGTAAGGAAGGAAACTCATTTTGGCCTCCCAAGAGACCTAATTGCATTCCCAGAATGATGCTCCTGTTGTCACATATCTCACACCCTGGAAATCTGGATGAGAATACACAAATGCTTGTACTTGTATTCAGAACATGTTTTCCAGACTAATACCAATTAGTTCCTTCCCGTCTGTTTCCTATCAGTAAAATGAAAACATTGGGAAAGATCCAAATAGTGACATTTTGACAGCAAAAAAAAAGCAAAGGCATTCAAATGTTACCAAGGCAAATCTGAAATAAGTGAAGCATGAAGATACCTTTTTTTTCCCTGTACCTAATTTCCCCATGATATGCTTCCATCAACTCTAATTAACTCCATAAGAAGAATCTCACTTACACTTCCCCTGCGCAACATCAGTTCTGTATAAATAGATTGAGTGCCTTCCCAAGAAGCAGTCTGTACCTGCAATAAGCTTAAGAGAGCTCCAAGAAGCCGTTAGTGACTAGACAAAAATATACACTGAATATGCAAAGACAACTCTAGACAGCTTGCATGCCTCCCCAGTTGCTAGGTCTTCAGCTAGATCCACATAGAGAGGAGGATTTGCGTCAATACATTCATACCACACTTGGAAAAGCGATGCCTGAAGAGCACCTGCTCTCTTGAGCAGGGCTCAGAACAAATTAAGGTGTTTGCAAACTTGACTTCTGAGTTGAAGTAGCTAAGCATACAGATAGCCCGTTAGAAAAAAATCTAAATAGTAAGCTTGAAAAATTTGAAAATTAGCACAAAACTTATTACTTATCCCCCATGTACTTATCAGAGGAAGAAAAAACGCTAAGTTCACAGGCTGAATGTCAGACAGACACAATGTCATCCCAGGGCATCCTCATAGGAGCTGTTCTTTTTCTCCTGTGTACACTGTCCCACAACTCTTGCTCACTCAGTGACTATCCACAATAAAGATCTTAGTATCCCCTTAAAGAATCTGCAGTTATTGGGGTTAATAACATTATCACCGATTTATTGTTCAAATACATCTTACTACTAAATTTTTATAATAAACATTACAATCTGATTCGCAAAGGAAGAAGCACCAGGTCCAACAAATTTAAAGTCTATTCTTGCTACACATACTTTCTGCATGTTGCACCTATCTATTATAATAAAGTTACATAAACCACATATCCAGTTTCCTACCAGACTAGGTTTGTTCTTACTTACTATTCAACATGAGAGCGTAACAGATGAGTATAAAAGTCAAGCAAAAGAGACATTCAGTGGATTAAAGGTTTCAATATAAAGCAAATTAACCTTTCAAAATGCAAATATATATATCACTGCAACACGATACAAAATATCAAAAATATAGCAGATCAAATTAAACTATTTTTGGTAGAATGAACAAAGTTTTGGAGGAAAAAAGTATCAGATTGGAATCTAAAGGTTATTAAATTAAACTACACAGACACAGGACACCAGTGTATACTAAAGTATACACTGAAGTCAAGCAGACGTTTTAAGCCAAATCTGATGATTTCTGAACACTTGAAATATACTCTACATTTTGTATCCCTTTTTCAAAATACACAATGTATTTTCCTCAATATAACACAGAGTAAAGTGAACATAAAAAACTAAAAATAAAAAAAACAAGGAGAGAAATATCCTGAGGACAGACAGTGGCTTTCATACCAGCAAAAGTCTGGCTGAACTTCCCATTTCTCACACACAGTTTAACCACTGTGCTACACCCCCTATGCCAGGATGTTCACAACAAAGCAAAAACAAGAATAAGGATCAAAGTCTCTCCAGCACTACCAAAACAAACAGAAGGTATTATTCTATCTACTGATCAACAAACTATTCCTGGAAATCCATTGCTACTGCAGTTCACCAGCAAAAATTCATATTGAATGAATTTGCTCAAGAAGCTCAAAAATCAACAAGTTTTGCTATAGCACACAGGGTCGGCACTTTGTTTTTCACAGCTTACTATGATACTTGAGAAATCATTCAAAATGCTCCAATCACATATTGTTCTGACATTCAGTGAAACACAACGAGAGTATGATGGGTAAGTACAGAATAAAGACTTCTTATTAATTAGGCTTTTAATGAACCAATTCCAATGACTTATCACTACTAACTTCAGTATCCTCCCTCTGAATTATCAACTTACCAAGACTACTGAAAGACTTAGCCATCTCCCATTCATTATATTAACAGCACAGACACATTGTAGCTTATCACTGAGAATAAATCAAAACCACACAATTCTTTAGAAGGTACACGTTTGATGAACAACAGACAGTTCAACACATCAACATTTAGGTCTATGAGCACAAACAGCAGATACTTTCCAAGCAAATAACTAAGGTAAGAGTGAGAAATCCTATTTACTCAGCATGCTGTGTGCAGTTCTACCCCAGAACAGCTCCTCCAGTGAAGTTAAGAGAGAAGGGAAGTGTCTGGGGACAGCAGTGCCATCCTTCTACTGCAGTGCTATCCTTCTACTGCAGACTCACAACTGAACCCCATGGAAAGCGAAGCATTTGGGATAAGGCTAAAGAAAGCAGAGTCAGTGCCACACACGGCCACTTCCAATTTACATTCCTAAAAATCTACCTTCATGTTCAAACTCTACTAGAGTCCAGTAGGGAAGAAATAATAATTAATCGAGTTTGTTCAGCTTCAGAACAGCGTGGTACTGCACTCTCACAAACTAATTCACATTTTCTCCAAAAAACATTTATCTGTGCCACCACAGCTGGCTTACAATCAAATTTCCCCATGGATCTGCAGAGGATAATGGCACATATAAATCTTCTATTCAAGATCCCTTTCTAACACAGCAAAGGCAAGCACTTGTTCGTGTATCCTTTAACAACTTTATGAATAAAGTAAGTATCAGAACACCACAAATGTACTAGCTTTTATTCTACATTTGGATTTAATTAAGGAAATGTCTTAGCATAATAAGAGCCACTTCATATTGGTATATAAAGCACATGGGAAACTTCTCTGACTTTTTTCAGACAGCATTATATCATGTTGGTCTATAAAGAACACTGCAAGAAGACGAGGTTTATGTTTGACTTTTTAGCAGTCTACATATAATGTTTGCCAGCATCTTAATTATACAATACTTCCAAAGTTGTTAATGAGAATATTATTAGTGTTAACTTTTAATACATAACACTAATAATATTTTTTTAACTTTTACATGTACCATATATATTCTGCAACGTTTTTATTGGGCATGGCCTCCAAACTGTCATGCAAAATATTCCTGTATAGCAAGCTACCAATTACATACATACAAGCAAGGCTTTTGGAGGCTGCAGTAAACAGGCACTCACCTCAAAGCATTTTTACTCTCAAACTACAGCCTGCTCCGGGCATGGCACTCCTGGCACAGCTATCACACAAGAGGCCTGCTCCCAGCAACAGGCCTGCCCAGCTGCCATAGCGCGACAGCTGCCACCAGCCAGCCCATGACCTTGTGTAACAAGGCCTCTGCCTTTGCTTTCAGTTCCAGCGATCATCCCAATCTGACTGTACAAATAAAAACACCTTAAAGACGCAATACTTCATTCAGCTGCACTGAATTTTAGAAGCTGATCATATTATGCTGCACCGTTGTGATAAAACAGTGCATCCCACGCTACGGAACACGGCAGGTTAATTTCAGCATGCCAATTCATACAAAGAAAGTTCTCTTCCGCCTTTAAACTCAACTGACTTTGAATAATTACGAACTGTCAGAAAGCAACCCCCTCTTTTAGCCCTACTAAATTATTAATAATGCTGTTTTGAGACAAGATGTTTAAGTTCCAGAGGCTGTTTCACTAAGAAAAAAAAAAAAAGAACAGCATTTTTACTTGATTTAGTATTTCTAATAAACTTCAGCTCGACAAAGACATGAATATTCTTTATTCATGCAGTGGATTATTCCTTCAAAAAGCACCCCGTGTACAGCCCATACAAAATGTAAACAGGTAGATATCACTGATGACAGCATTTAAGTCTTGAGAGAATTCATTTACCCTCTCAAGTCCTGCTAGAAGAGTCTGTGTAATGAGCAGTGAAAACACTGAATGAAGTATTTATGATGTACATAGTATAAATCATATTCTGATATGCCAGACATGCATTTATAACGTGCCCAATGTACATTAACTAACCATGGAGTGCACAACAAATGGAAGTGCAGAAACTGCATACAAAGGAGGCCTTGCACATGCGAAGAAAATGTGGTTATCTTTCTTTACATCTCATTTGCTACATACAAATTTCACTCAGCCATAAAATGACAATTATAATCTTTTTCTCTCAATATGTGAATGCATCTCTTCAGAGAAGCCCAAAACTTTCCTCGCATCTTTAAAGTAAGAAAGGTTTCATATACATCACATGCAGGATTTTCAGTTGTCCAAAAGACACAACAAGCCTAAGAGTAGATCACAATTATTAATGTTACTTCAAGATATCATAAACAAAACAGAAAGGCCTATGGTATAGAAATGCTACCAGTGCTTATAAGAATCCTAAATACCTTCTGTTTTCCAAAAAGGTCATAACAGCCTTCTATTCATCATCTGCCTATTTTCCATGAATTTAATTAACATTTAAAATAGAACATACTTCCCATTTTTAAGTTAAGTTGCACATCACCTGTAAAATAAAATTTATCTGTAAAAACCCCAATATAATAGATGCACTGTCTCCAAGTAGTGCCCCAAAATTACACTCACATAAATCATTCCTTAGGGCAATTTTCTATTTTTTTTTTTCTTTCCAAACATTACCTTGATCTTCATATCTTACAGTAGGAGAAATACACATAATCAGTATTAAATTTAATTAAAAATACATCATTTTCAGAAGAAGACTCCAGCATTCATCAATACTTACAGAAAGTATATCTGGCTTTCAACTACTGCCATATATCTAGGAAAAAAATTAAACCTGCATTAGCCATAAAAAAGCAAAGATGTATAAACACTGTATTGCTGCATACAGAAATGCCAATATTTTTTAAATTAATAGAAAATAAACTAGTAAAATTATATATCAGAAACTACAAGTCTCAATTATAGCAATACAAATTCTTACAGCTATTCTCTGTTTTTATTTTGAAATCTCCATGATTTTCTTTAATTTTACTCTCTAAATATTAGCAAAATTATTTGAGTAAATAAATTTCTGAACTACACACATAAGTAAGAATTTCCAGGACAGAAAATAACAATAAAACCCTGAGCTGGGCATTAGGCTGATTTTGCTACTTAGTGACTTTGGGTGTTTGAAGCAATACCAACTTGCCATCTGAAGAGCAATGCAAACTAAAATTATTCTATGAACTTCAAAAGGAGTTTAAAACTTGAGGTAAAATATAAATAATTCCTAGTAGCATCCAAATTAGTTAAAAAAAAAAAAAAACAACAAAAAAAACTTGTGAAGATTTATGCATACAAAGAACAACACTGCATACATCTTGCGACGTTGGGATGTTCCCTGCAGATAGCTTTTTAAACAGCATTTCCCACAATACTGATGGACAAAATGGAATGAAACTATGAAGTGAAACTATATTGGAAGCTAAGGATAATAGTTGCTTCTTGTCTGTGGGAAGTTTAAACCTTATTCAGGGCATTGCCTGTGTATAACATACATATTTAAAGATCCAAGGTGCTCAACGAAAAGAAAAAAAGTACAAGTAGAAAAGTAGTAAGAGGCATTTCATGGCCCTGACATTCTGAAGACAGCAATCCATTTATGAGCACAAAGGCGCAGAAGCAAACAGTGTTCAGAGGTGCTGATCAAAGAAAAACTGTTTCTGAACCAGGTAGAGCAACAAAGCAGTGTCACCAGAATACAATGTGCCAGGGCATTCCAAACACCTCTTAGCTTCAGTTCAATCTCCTTTATTGTAATACTTATGACCCTTCAGCATCAACCAGTAATCATCTCGACGTTGTCTGCAACACCACTGCATTCAGCCTACAGCATTTCAAGACAGAATTTGAAAGAGCTGAGACATTCCCATGACCTACGAAGAGCTGAAAGCATTTCATTATCCACAGCACACGTAATAAGCACGTACCGTGAGCAATGCTGTACGCAGCAGCTCAGGGGCAGATCCGCATACACAGTGTGTCAGTGGATAAACACGACTGAGCTTTTACACCAAAATACTGCTGACAGCACATTCAGCAAAGCCCTACAACAACCCCTAGACTCTCCTCTTTGGCTTAAAACAAACCAAAAGCAGCAGACCTGCGCTGTCCCACAAGAACAGATTTCACTCCATCTCCAGTCTGACACACAGCTTGCTGAAGTGACACACCCAGGCTGTAAAGCTCTCGTTTGGTCACTGCTACAGACTCAATCGCTCACTTGTGAAATCTGTATTCATTGCCCTTCCTACCCAACAAAACTGCTGTTAACCCCAAGGTTTGGCTCAGAAATCGGGCTTAACAAAGCTGCTCAGTCACACAGATGGGGAGGGAAGAGGAACAGTACTGTAAAAAAGGCTCACCTCTCCTCTGACACAGGGCACAGCTTCCCCTTATTCCACGCTGTGCAGCAAAAAGCTTGCTCAGCTCTAAGACTCATAAACATTAATCCCACTGGAATAGTAGAATAACACTATTATCCAACAAAAAAAGCAAGGCTGGTGCACACTGCAGAAGGAGCAGAAGGAAAAAAGAACGAACCATCAGAAACACCTACCATTTTTTAAACAAAATGGAACGCAGCTTTCTGAAGTCTCTTGAGAAAATATTTATAAATTAGAATAATATAGCAACTACCATAAATAAATTAGTGAAAGTTACATTGTTTAATATTCTTTCAACCTCCATTAAATCTCAGAATACAAGGGAAAAAATATTTGTCATTGGGATCCACTAACAGTTAAACGCATTACCTTTGGGGTGGGGCTCTTCTCATAAAAGTGACGATACAGAAAAGGAATTTTCTCCGTCAACAATTTTGCTTCCTGTGCTTTATCAGAGAGTTTTGTTGGTTTAGTTTTTGGAGAGTTTTTTTTCTTAAACCTCCTGAAGTGACAAAGACTTGTTACTGCAGTCTGGTACTGGGAGCTCTGTACACCCAATACAGACTAGGGAGGGTACTTCCCTCTGCAAGGTTATGTGTGCATTAGCTCTGTCTGATGTGCAGCTGGAAAAGGCACCAGTACAATCACCTAGACTGCGATGTAAAGCAGTAATGTGGATTAAGCAGTTCAGGACAGATCCACTTACCTAGGTATAAAAATACTGGCAGCAAGACACCAGCTAGCCCCAAATGTGGGGAACGCCATCCCATCGTGTCAGCACAAAGCTGGCCCAAAAGTATTTATTTTATAGATGCACCACCTCTGTACTTCTCATCTACATGTTTCTTAGAAAAGTCTAAATGCTTACCAACAAGTCTATACCACAAGATTTTTCCAAGTCTACAGAGGCATTACTTCTCTTAGCAGCTGTCTGCAGCAGACCCTGCTAAGTCTGATTTACAAAATGCCCTGACGGTCACACCTTGAGGATTACCATCTTAAATGAGCATCCAATTAAGAACACAAAACTCAACATATATAATCTTTCCCTACATACCTTTTTAACTACTGATGTATTGCTTCCCATGAAAACTGGCTGATGTTAACAGCAGCTACTAAAATAACCTTCAACAAGTTATTTGAGATGTATAAAAAAAAAAAAAAGAAAAACAAGAAATATCCTTTGCAAATAATGAATCTCAAGAAAATCGTTCTCAATATACTAGTAAAATACAGATATATCTTCCAAGCAAAAAACCTCTGGAATGAGCTGCAACTGCAGTTGCCATGAGCAACTACAGCAACCCCATCACAGAAAGATGCAAATTGAGTACTGACTATACATTGCAGTGCCATTAAGTTTGTAATGAGCATCAAAAGCAAGTTCAGTATATGTTCACATCTTGAGTAGGCTTGTTTTATCTTGGACCACACACATCTAAAAAATAGTTTCTGAAATACAAAAAAGATTATTTTCATCTTTTCCTGCAACCTTCATTTCTGAAATTACCATGAGACATAAAATGAAAACAGATTGTTCAGTCATCTATTTCAATATTCAAATATAATGGCATTATCACTACTACTGACACTGCTGGAATTTTAATTTCTTCTAGGCATATGTAAGTAGAAGGGAAGAATAAAGAAAAATCAGTGTTTCTTGCTTACATGTTAAAGACCCAGCTGTATGAATAGCAAGGCAGAAGGGGGAGGGAGCACATTATTTTTCTCCAGGCGCTTTGCAGACAGTTTCATATCAATTGTGGAGTCAAATATCAGCTTTACAGCACCAGTAAGAAAATGCTTTGCTCCCCAGCCACCCTCTCTCCTTCACCAACAGCCATGTAAGTCTTCCCTCTTCCTCCAACTCTCTTCCCCTCCCACACATAAAGTGGAAACCTACTCAGTTCAGAACTTCTGAAGCAAGTGCTCAATTTAGCTCAAACTGGGATGCTGTAATACCATAACAAGGACTGCAGTGGGCTCCAGTAATGTCGAAGGAGAGGCAGTTCTGTATTAACACGTTAGTACTGCCTTTGAAAGCATTACTCTACTGATTATAGATAGAAGTAGTGGAAAACAAATGAACAAACACCAGCACTCAAATCAGCCAATCTGGCACAAATCATATTTTAGATAAGATTATTTGATAAAATAGTTTCCAAGTTTCAACAACTCATTTTAGAAACAGATGATAAAAGAGAACATGGGCATTTTGCTATGACACAGGTCACAGTCACAGGTGCAAACTGCCACTGCCCATTCATTCACCCCCAAAATAACTTCACAATGACAAACAATGTACAACTTAAATCCTTCAACTAATGTCCACCTCTTCCACCAACAGAAACAATCCTAAATAGCAGGAAAACAAAACTCCTATTAGGTAAGAATACAAAACAAAATCCCATTTTAAAGGAAGCAGGTTCAGAATACTTCCTTATCATCACAGTACATTTCATACACAAAGTAAAAACACATTTTGAAATGCAACAGCTAAGGTTAGTATAAAAGCACATCACGTCCATAACTTCAGAACTCATAATCTACTTGGCACTGTTTCTAAAATAGGAAAATTGCAAAATTCAAGAAGAAAAGCATACAGCAATGGAATCTATTTACTACTGTACGCAGCTATGTTGTATTTCCCAAGCTGTCCAGGAAAAAGGGAGTATGCTTAGTACCAAAATGACTTCCTCTCCCTAAATACATTTTAGAAGTTATTTTTTGGTTTACAGATCAAACGTTTTGCTTTTGAGAATTATATCCAGATGAATCAGAAAGAAGCCACAATACAACATTCAGGTTAACTGCATTCCTTGATAAACAACACAGTATTACAGGCAGCAGGTTTAAAAATACTGTGACTTGTGCAAATGGGAACACTGTAAGCTGTTTATCTTGTTTAATCCTGAAGGTAAATAACATAAGCTTTCAAATATTTTGCGTTGCCATAACCTACTGAATCATACTGGCAAAGCTAATAAAATACTATGGAGAATCTTAAAGTTCTGGAATTGTCTCTGAAATTGTATTATTGTACAGATAAGAAATAGAGGAAATCATTGTCAAGAACACTAGGCGGCAATACCAGCAATGTAAATCCAAGCTGTAGCTTCAGTAAAGCCAAAGATCTCATCTTCCCAGGTGACCAATTCTTCGGAAAGGACGTGGATTCTGCACAAATGTCCTAATGAAGTCCCTTTCAAATATGACCACCATGGCCATCCACTTTTTGTTGCTGTCTACTCAAGACACTTGTTCTGAACTCAATTTCAGATTAAATCGTTCAATTTTTAAACATTATTTTCAAGAAAAAAAAATTTCGACTTCAAATTTTTGTCCTGCAATAATAAGATCCTCACAGCTCCCATCTCAAAGATGTACCTGTATTCAAAACAAATCATATGTATGATTTACCAGTAACTATTTGCCACCATCTCTTTTTTTCCATTACCAAAATAAAGTTTGAGCTGCCATTTTGCACCACGCTTTCAAAAGACTTCAATAAAAGCATTACACACTTGATATATTTAGCAGTCAAGGACCTCCTTTCCTCTCCATGCAAGAGGAAGTTTCCCCTCCCATCTGCTCAGGATATTTAAAAAAATAAATAATTGCAAACTGCTGTTTTTCCACGATCCTGCAGAAGGTGACTCTTACATATGTGAAAAAAAACACCAAAACAACTCAACCAACAAACCTGAGGTTGCGCCCCAGTGTCTATTTTAACCTCCACTGCCATCCCAGAGCAGCCACAAGCAGCACAGCCCATAGCACTCAATTCCACCTTCTAACAGCGGGAGCTGCTGGTGCCGGGCAGCACAGGGCCAAGCGCAGCCTCCTGCAGCCATCTGAGCTTTGCATTTGGTTTTCAATGAGCCTATAAATAAGGTAAATTATTATTAAATACTTCTGCGAGGAGGCACTTAAACTGTTTAGTTAGATATTTATGCCAAGGCTTTTAAGACTGAGTGGTAGTTAAGAAGGAAACAACCTTCCTGCACTTTTAAACACCCCGCTGCTGTTTATGACAACTGGATCTTCACGGACAGAGAAAGAACAGAGGACGTGGCTCTTGCAACAAGCTAGGAACAGACAAAAAACAGGGATCTTGATGTTCCTCAGTTAAAACTCACAGCCACCACTGCTTTGGCCTACGTAGAGCGTTCACGAATTCTACGATCAGAAATTCAGCTTTCAGCTGTACTGGAAGTCCAGTAAAATGTAATATATTATGTTAAACTTGATTTTAAACCTCTCGCGTATGAGTTATGACCGCTGAAACTTCCAAACCTGCGCCAACAACCCATTCTGGCGAAGTTCTCTGGGCTCTATGTACAAAAAGGGTGAGCAATTTTCACTTTCTCTTGCTCCCCTGACAAACACTCCTGACAGCCAGCACCGAGCAGCCTCCCTCGGACACCCTGACATTGCTGAGCCCACACGGCACACCGTGACCTAACTGCGGTATTTATAGGGACTGCTTGGCTCGTGCCATCGGCCAGCCAGGTTTTACTCTGTCATACACAGACACGTGAACAACCACTGTTGTTCCTTAAACAAAACGTCATGTAACAACCAACCAAAGGTTTTTACAGGTCTGTTCAGCAGTATCAACAGTCACGCATCACAAAGTTTGTCTCTTATCAAGAGACTCAGAAGTTATTTTCACAAGATCAACTTTCTATAAACTTGTGATGGATCACGGTAATTTTCACCTCAACTTTAGCCCAGTAAATAGCCTTTACAATGCTCATTACCAACTCTTAGCACACTTCAGTTGCGCTCATCACAAATTTCCTCAGTATTCTAAGACCTCCTGACAAACACCAACTGTACCAATACCTCAGAAAATGCCCCGTCAACATTTTGCAATTCTTACCATACAGCTCCAGGGGCTGCTGTTCAACATCTTCAAGCTATTTTAAGAAGCACTTCAAAGCATCATGTGTATGACTATCATCTGGTTTTACTTATGAACATAAGAGTATTTAATGAACATCACTGACCTCTTCTGAATAGCAACAAATACTACCATTTTCTTTAGTGTTTTCACGGGCTAATAGCCTTGTTAGAATTCATTTGCTTTCCAAAACGCATCCTGCCTTTTGGTCACAGTTTTTTCCTCATCACAGTCTTTGACTTTGCTTATCAACCACATGCACTTCAACTTCTATACATTTTTGTGAACAGGCTTCTATAGAGAGAAACTCAAACAGGTTTCTCTCAGTTACCAGAAAACCCGTTGTCTTTTATTAATGTTCTTTGATTAGTGTTGGTAATTCCCATCTCCAAAAGATCTTTATTTTCATGAATGCCAATCAGCTCCATTCCTGTAAACGTCACTAAAAATATCTTTAATACTTGCTGTATAAAAACATCTTCCACGTATCTGAACAAATCAAGATACTCCACACTAGTAATATGTGAATAAGGAGTCAAAAACACTTGCAAAGGGATATTCCTGAAAGAAGACTTCTGGTTATGAAAGCTCAGGTGAAGATGCGATGTCCACAGAGGGGAAAGCCAGGATCCTGCCAGCTCTAGCACGAACAGACAGTGAGGCTGACAAGGCACAGCTGCTAAAAATCAGAGACCGTCATGCAACTCCAGCACGCCTTGAAAACAGCAGCAGGAGAAGGCATACAATTATAAGGAATAGGCTATAATTAAATGAAATATGATTAGAGAGCATGCAGTAACTTTCACTTACACAAGATATCTAGCAAACCCAACCTAAAATATGAAAACAAGTGAGAACTGTGTCTAGGAGGATAAACAAGACATTTCTCTTTGTTGTGGTATAATAACACAGCTTCGTTCATCATAATATATGCAGAATTCATTGTTCCAGAGAATATTAAAAAAAAAAAAAGGAAAGGGGGGGGATGGGATGATAGTCAAACACTTGGCTAACACTGTGTTCTTCAACTTACTACGTTTTCAAGGCATTAGAGAAAGAACACTCACAAATTTGCCCTTACATTCACTGAAGCCTTCACGTACTTACTTAGAAAGCATTCAGAAAGTACTTTATCTCTTTTTTCTAATTTTCCCCATCATACAAAGAACAAAAATACTTTCACTGCTGTGTTTTTTTGGCCATGCTATTCACGTTTTTTCTCTGTATTGTTTCTGCTTGTACACAGAACCCCCCGAAAACCTGATGGTCCCAATAATAGAAATTTCTGATCTTTTAAAAACAGGCACTAGACCTCAAAAGCTCAAACATGTCAGTAACGATGATTTCCAGAATTGGTGCATTTAAAGGATTTTATAATACAGTCATTCATGGGGTTTAATGATCTCCATTAAGAAGTGGCAAAAGCCTTATTGTTTGAGGATTTACAACGGATCAGAAAACACATTAAGAAATATAAAATAAGAATTCTTCCTTGGCATGGAAATGACCAAATTAATCTCTCTTTCTAATTTTATGTTGTCAGCATAAATTGCATGATTCCAGAAAGTGCTCAAATCCTAAACATGGATCTGTATTCCTGCATGACTTCATGCTTTCTTCAATAACTATGGCTTTCCAACAATATATGAATATGAAAATACTGTAAAACTTGCACAAGAAATCACCTTTTCAAGGCAACATTCTTTCTTCATGCTGTCATAATCAAAGCCCAAACTTGCCATTTCAATTACAGATATACCATTCACTGGTTCTTCCATTGGAACTTAGCATTTTTTTTAATACATGCAGGATATTGTATTATGCAAAAAGAAAAAAACAAACAAACAAACCAAAAGCTAGTTAATGCAAGTTACTTGACTTATGCAGCCTTTAAAGTTACCATTCTCCATATAACTGGATCAGAGAACAGAAGCTGAACCACTGCAGTTAGATATCCGAGTAAGGCAGCTCAGCTGAACGCCACAGCTGATACTTCTGCTAAAACGAGGCCAGGAAACCACCAGCTCTATAGGACGTACCAATCCACAGTCAGTTAACAGCACAGTATCAGTACACTGCAGTATCCCTACATTAAGTAGGGATTTGTATTTGATACAGTTATTGCTAGTCATTTGGCTAGATGAGTATTAACTCTCACTCTGCAGAGAAACACCTGCCAAAACTGGAATCACAATTCTCCACAAAATACATGGAAAAAAGAAAACACCTCTTGTCCTTAATGACATTTCTGTGAAATTACTATTTCTGGAAGTATTATCTGTTATTCATGTTTACAGGGGAAAAACATGACTAGGCTCTGAAAGGGTATAACACATTTACTAAGTTTATTAACATAACATGTAGCCTCAGATTTCTTAAAAGTTTCTAAGAATTCGATTAAAATTACTGCCCAGTAATTAAAGCATTCAAATATAAAACGCTTTTAGTTTTAACAACCAAGTACAATGATCTCCGTATCAGCGTGTGAACTGGCACCAAAATAATTCAAGTTCTACATTCAGAATGAGAATGTCATCACTACAGTGACATGCACTGCAAAAAAGACAATGGTCACCAGCAGTACAGCGTGTCAGTCTGTTCTTTAAATGAGAAGCACAGCACTGGGCAGCACAAACAGAACGAAGACTGTGGAACCGTCGAGCAAACATCTGGCATTCTGAAAGCATTTCTACAGCACAAGTTGTGGAGGAGAGTTTTGTATCAGATTCTGAAGTGTCACCAATGACAGCGGTGTGCAGCTGAGTCATGAGACATATAACTGAAACTTGCTGCCAAAAAAAAAAACTTAAAAACCACGTAGCAGAGATCTTAAGAATTGTAACCAATAGTCAGCATGTTTACAAATACCGGACATACACTAGAAAAGCCTGATTTTTAGACAATTTTCAGATTTTAAGACTATTTTTCCCCCCTAGCTACAAATAAAAGCAGACCAGTCCACAGATCACCCACTTCTTCCACTCCACGTGGAAGCAGCAATTCTCAGGAAAGGTTTTAATGCAGCGCTCATAGAATGAGTCTCCAGCGAAGCCCTTCCTGACGGCACTTAGGATGGCTTACTCAAATACACTGCATTGAACCAGAACTTACTAAGATTAGTGAAACCTTTTTTTTTCCCCTCCAAGCAGCAAAATCCTATTTAAGAAATCAGAAGAATGCGTATGTTAACAATCCAGCCAGAAATCTTGGCATATTATTAGTTGTTGGTACTATGTGGCACACCAGGCATATGGGATATCTATGCCATAAGCAATCTCCTATTTTTATGCTGCAGCGCTATGCAGAAATTGAAGATGTTTTCCCCATTCAGGGGAAAAACAGCTGGTTTTCAGTTACTCTAAGTCTATACTGGAATTATATATTATTTCTCTACACACCAGGGGTGCTTTCTATATTAAATTGATGAATTAATGCACAACATCCTTGGCCAAGCTAAAAATAAATGACCTCGTGCTTCCCAACTACCATTTGCTGCAGACAACACAGGCTCCGATTCGAAAGAAGCATGGATGCAGGCAGACCCCTACTGATCTGTGTGGAATTCCATCCTGGGAGGACACCAGGATGCACCAACACGCAAAGCCCAGGTCTGAGCAGTCCCACGCTATCCCATTAAAGATGCTGTAAGCCAGACTGCTCATTGACAGGCAGGATTTACATAATGCCATCAAAAAGGGATGCTTTCATCTCTCAAATTCAAGCGGCCTTTTTAACGCCAAGTTAACACTGTAATGACTTCTCTGTTGGAGGAGGAGATTGGGTTTGTTCTTTCAAGTATAAATAATTTTTAAGGAAAATTTTTCACTCTGCATTTCAAACATATGATTCCATGTTTTTGTATCTGTTACTTCTGCGTTAATTATTCAAAACAGGCCTTTCTCACATCACATCGAGTGCAGATATAAATAACAAGGGCTGTGCAATGAGCACCCAGGATTCCTACAACAAAGCAATATGGCAATTTTTTTAGTATCTTATGCACACAAAATACCAGGTCACCTCCTTCACTTTTACATAGTTCTAACATGAAAACAAACCCGAATCTGGCACTGTCTGATTTGATAAGTTTTCTTCTGACCCGTGTCTTCCACATATTTAACCTCTGCTCAGATGAGTCTGCAGCTCAATTAGTACCATTCAAGAAGGAAAGGAAAGGAAGAATATCAAACCCGGCTTCCTCTCCTCATATATAAGCCACAATAGATATGAGCAAGTTTTTATTGATCTTCTGTTAAATTATAAAAGGAAGAAACCACATACACGTAAGTTATTTATTGAAATAAAATGAAGGAAATAGAGGTCTTTGACATGAAGTAATTTGGAGTATGATGCACTTCAGCCCTGTTTTCCTCACCATACCCATAATACCAGTAGCCATCATTATAAAAGTGCCAAAGACAGCTTAGAGCAGAACACAACTCTGTTTTGCTGCTGAAATTGGTGCAGAAAAGAGACAAAGAGGTCTGTCAGCACACAGCTCAGCAGCAGATTCACAGCAGCAGAACCGGAGCATGGGTACAGTTCCAGGGGATTCACAGGGCACCAAAGGCACCCATGGGCATCCACCCCACCTTCCTGGGGAGGGAAGCACCGCTCTACTCCCGCTGGCCTCGTGCCATCACATATCTGGCAGAGGAAGGGGAAGAAGAAGAGGAGTTCACCGAAGTTCACGGTCAGCCAATGTTCACGTATCCTGTCATGCAGCAACACGGAGGGGCGCAGGGCACAAAAGCCCTTATGCCACACACACAACCGACAGATTTTGGGTGTGCGTGCGTGCGTGTGGGGGGAGGGAGGGCCGCAATAGGATCGAATGTGTCATCTGTGCGGAGGCTGCGAAGCGCGGAGCTGTCAGAAGAAAGCAGCCTCGCTAGCAGAGGGGGCGGCGGGGAGGGAGGGAGTCTACAAGCGCGGCCGGGACCGCAAGCACCGCCGGGGCCGCCCCGCCGCCCCCAGGCCTCGCGTTCTGGCCAGGGCCGAGGAGCGACGGCAGCCCCCGGGAGCCGCCCCCGCTCGGGCCCCGGGGCCGCCCGCGGACGGCGGAAATCCCCCGCAGCCCCTCCGCGGCGTCTGCGAGTCCTCGAGCGGCCCCGGCCCCGCCGGGAGCCCCCGGCCCGGCTCCCGAGCCTCCCGAGCCCCCGCAGGCCGAGGCCCCGCTCCGGCGGCCGGCCCCGCAGCCCGGGCACGCAGACAATGAGCGGCCCCAACTCACCAGTAGCGCCGGGGCTCCGCGGGTCCGGGGGCGGATCTCCTGCCCCTTCTCCTTTCTCTCCTCCTCCGCCCAGGAGCGATATCCGGACGCGCCGGGAGCCGAGCCCCCTCCTCCCCTCGCCGCCCCGAGAGCCGCCGGCCGCGCCACCTCCTCGAGCGAAGTCACTTTATTCCCCGCTCCAACATGGCTGCTTCCCCCGCCGTCGCCTTTCCGCGGCTCCCCAGCGGAACGCGGCCGCGGGCCGTGCCGGGAGCCGAACGCTACCGGTGCCGAGCGCGGAGCCTCGCGTCAGCCGGTCCGGGCCGAGCGCCGCGCGCGGACGGGCCGAGCCGGGCTACGCGTCTCCGCTGCGGGCTGCCGCCTCCGCCCGCTCGCAGCGCACTGAGCCAGCCCCGCCGGCAGCCCGAGCGCAGGAGGGGCCGCGGGGGAGGCCGGACGCCGGCGACACCTAGCGGCTGCGGAGAGCGCTGAGTGAGGGGGGGCGGCCAGAGAGAGCCGGGCACCGGGCCGAGGCCTCGGGAAATGCCCTCGAGCGGCGGACGGGAGCTCGGGCCGCCTTCCCTGGGCCGGGGGAGCTGGGCCCAGCCGGACGCAGGGGGCGCTGCTGCTCCCCGCGCGGCGGTGCGCGGCCTGGCCTGCGGGGCGCGGCCTGCGGGGCTCCCCCCGGGCTGTGTCAGCTTGGGGAGGGGCTTCCGCTCGCTCCAGGTGTAGCGGCCGCCGGCGACTACCCCTGTAGTGCTTGGCGTGGGGCTTGCGGGAGGGTGGAGGCCGTCTGTGAGGGAGCAGCCGCCCCCCTCGCCTGTTAGGGGTGGCCGTGTAGCTTCTGCAGGTTTCTTGCTCAGTAGCGATGAAAACGTCCTTTCCATTATGCCTTGGTATTTTCTTACTTCTGCTGCATTCGCAGTCCGTGTGCCATCCCTGTGCTCATCCTGCCCGCAACAACCACGCTTCCTCCTCGCTCTTCCATTCATAATCTTTTTTTTCTTGTTCAAAATGATCCAGTTTGCATTCCCTCACTTCTCAGTCCTTTCTGCCCCAAAATGTCTCAACCTTCCTGTACGGAGCAAAATCTACAAGTTACCCTTACAAGCAATTTGTTTTGCACTGTATCTTCTTGACATGTTTCCACCAAACGAAGAACAAAATAGAACAATATGTCCAAATCTGAAGTGATCTCAGTGATCTGTGTTTGAGCTTCAAGTACCAGGTCACAGATACGCTTATGGCACACTCTGCCCAATTGTTTGTTTTTTGTTTTTTCATTTTGGACACGTTCTGATTTTTGCTTTTATTTTGTTGGCCAAAGTTCAGAGCCACAGCCACAAGGCCTTTTGTCCAAGCAGACCCGCAGTCCTCTGGCTGAATATGTGAAACCAAACCGTGGTCTTCTCAGGAAAGCTGATAGGACATCCATGTTCGTGCTTTGTGGTACACCCAGGCACCCTGAGGGAGACCTGCCTGAGGGAGATCTGCAGGCAGCTCTGTGCTAAGGTGGAGGCTGCAGTGCAAGCTCCTGAGCTTAAGGAGCTCCATGTGCATCTCATTCCAGCCAGTCTTTCTCCACAGTGGGGCCAAGAGGGAGCTGTACTTGCAAAAGCAGTGCCAGCAAAAATTTCCCTTGCTTTCAGCTCAGTTGCAACCTTCCAACAGTGCAAATGAACCAGAACACTGACGAACGTTTCCCAGTAAACAGAAGTAACTTGCTCTTGCCTAAAAAGGAATGCAAGCATCAAGCCACTTATTAGTGCATACAGATTCACTTTGCTCATGCTGATATATGCTCCTAGTGAAATCAGTTGAGGATAAAAAGCAGTAAATATGACTCAGAAGCACGCTTGAAGTCTACGTAGACAAAACATGATTATTGAGCTCATTCTGAATGTGTTCAAGACATAGGATAGCAGACTTACTTTTGCAAAATATGTGGGATTTTTAATGACAGAGAAAGCAGACATTTGTGCTTTGAACTTCTGACAATGCAAAGATATCCTTTACTGATCTCTTCTGCAGCTCAGGACCTACCAGTTCTTGCTAGACCTGCCAGTTCTTCTCATCTCTGAATACTAACGAGATGATCTGTGCTTTGTTTTTATCTTACTCAATTTGAAGGCTATTTTGGCTAAGTAATATCATTATAAATGATTGTGTGCAGGTTTGTTATTACATACATGAATTGTAGAACAAGTTCCTGAGACAGCAACAAGTGCGCTTACTGCAGCACACCCAAGTAAACTACGTTTAAAAGGAGGTGGGCTGGAAGTTCATGAAGCTGTGCTTTATTTTCAAGTACTAAAATATTAGTAAGATAGTAATGCTTCTGCTGTGCTTATTTTATTTTATACACATTCATGACTGTCACTTACAATTCAGTTGTGACAGCATAAGTAGTCGTGACAAGATGAGAAACTAAAAACTGAGTGGTTAGGATGAACTACCCAAAAACCAAGGTGTGAACAGTACCAAAGCAAGAAAGATTGACAGACTAAAGTTTGAAATGTAAGAGCTGATTTTGATTAATGTATCCCACGAGGCTGTTTTTATAACTCCAGCTATTGATTTTTTTATTATTTAGTGGAATACGTAGCGATCAATCATATTTCCATTCAGCTAACCGTGATTATTAATATTTTAAACTAGTTTTGAAATGGATTGGCTGGTGAGTACAACAAGTCTATTATGAAGACAGCAAGAATAGAGTATGCCCAAGTTCCATGGCATGAATTATTACCTCTGGATGATCTGATGAAATCTGCATCAGCCATTAGAGCATAGAGGCAGCAGTAGGAATACTGCGTCGTCAGGGGACCAAGATTTCCTGCCTCAAACGTGAATACACTGGCTTTGCCTCAGCGTTTGTAGAACAGAAGGATGTAGTTGTTTTGTGACAGTAAAAGTATAGGAGTTAAATCAGGGAAGTGCACATGCTGGTAGATGGAAACATTACAGAACCATATGTATTTTTAAAACAATGTGTGTGGAAAGCATTTGCTTTCCTGCCAAGAACCACCAGTTCAGGATGGTGAGCTGCAGCAGCAGGGATCAGTGCCCTCCCTGCCACCCATCAGTGTGGGAAAGCATTGTCTTCCAGTATGAGGGATGTGTTCATTTGCAGGGGAAAGACTGAAAGTCTTGGCAGGTAATTAAAAGGGGAAATGATTTTCAAATACAATTTTTTTTTTTCTGAAATGTAATTGTTTTTTTCTACTGGATGCCAAAAATTCTAAAGAATGCAATATCCTCTAACTAATTGTATCTGTGTTCTGAGAGAAGAAACAGAACTATTGTTCTGCTCTGCAAAGAGCTATTTATATGTTAGTTTGTGTAGCACTCCTTTCTGTAATTATCTTCTTCCACCTACACAAAACCCCTGTCCACTTAACAATCTTAAATTAAGATAGTTTCTTGCTTTCTTATACCAAGCTGCTATTCATATATTTTTTCCAGGTTACTTGGACTTAGTGCAAAGTACTACATGCAGACCTCCAGGCTAAAAAAAAATAATTCTTAACGTCACTGGGAGACCAAACCCCTTCCTCTTGGAATGAATGGAAGCAGGAAACAGCAGCAAGTTCACCCTTTCAAGAAACAAAAAGCTATACAGTCTTTCTGTTAACAGAAATATAGCCATTTATTTCTACCTTGATTTGAATAACTAATGACTGGTCATTGACATAGCTGCACTGCATGTTCTGGACAGTAATAGGGAAAGCTACTGTTTGCTCTGGTAAACCTTACTTGCTTGGCAAGCAGGACAGAGTTCCCATAGTGCAAATATTGGTGTGTTTGTTGTCTGCACTTGAGATTTGCATTCATGTGCTACAGTGGCCTCTACAGATTGATCAACTACTGCAGAAATTACCATTACTGGAAATTCTGTCTTCCTGTATGTATTTTATATTATTGACATTTTCTAGCATATGAATATAATATATGACATATATGTATGTGGCATGCCATTGGCCATTTTCTTCTTTCTGTTCCTTTATGTTGATTAACTTTTCAGTTCCCATTCCTAATTTCATAACATCCTATCAAAATCCTACTTAAATACTATTTCTCATCTGATTATAACTCATTACAAATTTTGAAGATTTTCCATCATTCATGCAGATAAGCATTTATGCCTTTACAACATCTGAGGAGATATTTTTATTTGTATCAAGCATTTCTGGGACATGGACATACACAGTATATGGTATATATTTTGTTTTTTGGGACATAAGCCATTGTTTTGGTGGAGGGAGCAATATCTAGTTTAATCCCTTGTATAAATCATCTTCAACTAATAACAATGAAGTCTTTCAATTGACTTCAGTAAGCGGTTAGTCCTTTGACAGAGAAATTAATAGCAGGGAGAGAGGCTCTTCCTGTACATTTCTGCTCTGCTTAGCAAACAAATGGCTAGACACTCCTTTCTTTCTCTGCTCGTGCTCTGAAATGCAGGACATCCTGTTTTTTAAAGCCAAAAACATTAGGCCTACCCCAACCCCATACAATTATCCTGCTCAGGTAGGAAATGGTGAGGTATTTTCTATAGATTGCCTAAAAATGGTAGGTTTCTGCAGTGGAAGATAGGTTGCTATGAAACTCAAGCCTAAGACTGTTAAAATATTTTATTTTTTTTTAATATATTTTGTTTAAATACAGTGTTGGAAACTAAAACTGGTGGAAAGAATTTGAATGAAGCAATGAAAATCTGCAGGTAATGAAATCAGGTCACTTGGGTATATGCAACTCCGCTGCTTCTTCTTAGGCATATACTTGGGGATGCACATCTCTCTTTTGTGAAACAAATAATGAAATGTCAGGGAAAGAGGCTTCTATTCTTCTGTTTCTTTCAGGTTCAGTATCTGGGACAGAATAGCAAGCATCTATTTTCCTTCTCCTTTGCAAGTAAATTGCTTCATAGAATTTTGCAGTCATTACTCCCTGAACTGATTAGAAATGCCATCAGTGAGTCTGTGAACATTTGAACCGTTGCCAAATCAAAACAGTTAGCAGATTTGAAAATAAAGCACAAAAAACACAGCGATTCCTGCAGTTACAAGATTATAGGTGCCAAACTTATGATTCTTTCTTTATTTTAATGACTGCTATCTCCAAAGAATTTTCTGACTTAAGTTGCATGGCTTTCAACCACTATAAGCTATAGTTACTTTCTTGTAAACTTTTTATTTAAAAATGAAGTTTCTTCTAGGAAATATAGTATCTGTTGCCATGAAGACGAAAACAGTTCTCAAGTTTATGTATATACGATTGAGGAGGAACTCGTGAAGAGACATGGGAATAAAATAGGTGGAACTGGAGCTAAAATCCAGTACAGATAGTATGAAGACTATGAGAAAGTGCAAGAGAGTGGAGCCAGCACACATAGTAAATGTTAGAGATTAAAAGAGGTAAAGGAACTCTGGGGACAGAATTAAGTGAGTTAAGAGAAATGTGGGCAACCGTGGAAAGGTTCTGTGCGCAGCCAGTCAGATGTATTAGGTGTATTGCTAATGTGCAGAGAATTCAGAGAATTCCTTATATAGTTTTCTATGCGCGGGCAGCTAGCTGACAGGACTGCTTGCAGATTTATAATGGCAGCCTTTGAGATGCGAGTGGCAGATAGTCTATTCAGAACAGGCAGGAAGATAAGATAAGGGGTATGTGAGGAGAGCTGACGATGAAAGAGAATGTTAGAGTTAAGCTATGGAAGACAAATGCAGGAAATGACAAGGTAAGCAGATGCAGGGATTCACCTAGGCTAATGTCCTCTGTTTTGTAATCTTGGTGTGCTGACTATGCAGGGTAGGTAGGGAGAATTAAGATGTTGCTGTTTAATGTATCACTGCTTGTGCTTATCACCCTACCCTTCTGCTGCAAGTTGTTACAGCCTGAGGGAGAGAGGACTGGAGCCTGGCCTGCTCCCCTGCATAGCGTGGCAATTAGGTCTAACCACTAGAGAGGACATCGGGGCGGTGAGTCAGATGCCTGCATTTCTTCTGCCACACTTCCTGCAAGGACAGCACCCTCTGGCAGATGGGAGGGACGAAGAGGTGCGGTCTGTTGTTTCAGCACAGCCACATCAGGCTTCTGTTAAGTCATTTCTGCTGAACCACAAAGCCTCCTGCCTTCTGTAGCCAGGTATATATTTGTATGTTGGTGTTGGGCTTGAAAGACTGAAAGAAAAAAAAAAAAAAAGAAAAAAAAGAGCTCCTTTTAGGTGCTGGTGATAAACTTTATTTTTGCACGTGCATTTAAAGTTGAGTTCTGATCCTAGACTAACTTCCTTACAAGTACCTCAAAATTAGAAGGTGAATTAAAAAGAAAACAGTTTCCTGAATCTAAATCTCAGAAGTTTTAACATAATCATGACTTTTAGAAGTCTTGTGATTATGATTTTGTTAATTCACCTTCTTTGAGTCACTGAGGGCATGAAGGGATCCTGTCAGTTACACATGATCCAGCTTTAGCAGTGCCTTCTTTTCAGTGTTAGCATCACTGAAACCTCACTAGTAGCCAACTGTTGAAAAAGCAGAGTAATTAACACATTGTGGGTGGCAAAAGATGATTGAATTAATATATATACGGAATCTTTCTTAGTCTGACACAGAAAATGTCTCAGTGACTCTTCAAGTGAGATGAATAATTTCTACAGATGTAAAGATACAGAAAGAAAAGGTTATTCACATAAATTCCAACTGGTTAAATTGTAGAATTCTTTACTGACTTCTTTTTTGTGTAGCTTCTTTTTATTTACTTTGCCAGTTGTTGACTTATCAACTAAACTGTTCTCTAAGTTAGGCACAGTGTTTTTCAAGGCTGTTTCAGTGTAAAATAATTAGAGCTATAAGCAAGAAAGAAGCAGGAATGCTACAAACCCCTACATATCTATCGGTTGTCATCTGTAGAGTCTAGCTGTTATCACAGAAGCATGTTAAAATTAAATGCTGTACTTTATTCTCTCTTTCTTTGCCCTTACAATTCTTATTTCAAAGGTCTTTTGTTCACTTCACAACATGGCATATTCATGGTCATGCAGATACTTATAAACCACAATAAACTGCTGTAAAATCATACGTAGCTTTAAAACAAACAAATGTTCAACTGAAGCTTTTGCAGCCACTACATAGGTGGCTGTTTTGTCCTTTAAGTACTTTGCAGGACAGATACTAATTCATATCAGTTTGTGGACAATACAGAATTTAGGATAAGTGTCCACTAGAAATTAAATAATTAAAAAAAAGAGGAAGGAAGTATGTACTCTGCATAACTCTATATAATTCTGCATTAGTGTGGCTTTATATCATTAGCATTCTCATGCAATATTTTGTTTAAAAGAATAATTTACCTTTTTTATAATCCATCAAAATGGTTTATTTTGCTCACCAATGAGCTCTCCATAGAAACAACCGTCTCTTAGTAACATACCAAGAATAGAGTACAGGGAAGACACTGCATCTGTATACTACCTTTAAAGAGACATTCGTAGTTAATATGGGAATTCTGTTTCCATGCTAGTAGGCTGGCACAGCACTGCAGCACGTCTCAGTGCTTCCCAGATGGATCTCCTTACGTGGGAGGTGTAGGTCACTTCCACCTGCGTTATGCCTTGGCCTTCACAGGGGCATATCAGTTTTTTCAGCGTATTTTGTTTTAATTGGACTCAAGCCAATGAACTACACGAGCACTCTGTTTGTTTCACATGGATCACAGATACAGCTGTCAGCTGGTAATGACTTCTGACCCCTGCCAATTGAATTTAAAACTGTTTTGGATACTGGCCCTGATATTTTTTTTCCGGTCTCCCTTGATAGAATAATCTTGAGAATGTTATCACTGGTGTCACCTTGTCCTGCTCATCCTCTGCTCCATCAGGCAGTCCTTTCCTGCTCGTTGCGGTCACACCAGGCAGTTCCAGGTGACCCGGCCTTGTTGTTCCCTTGCCATTTTGCCTCCTCTGGCACACAGCTTTGCTCTCCTGCCTCTCTGAAGTGATCCAAGGGAACAGCCGTGATGACATTTGAGCTTCTCTGTATCTCTCCGATATTTACACAGAGCTGATCATAAATTAAGCATAATCCTATGCTGTAAAATCTCTTTAGTTTAACAGCTGCTTCAGAAGAAAATAAAAAGCAGTAAAGAATGGTTTAAGGCTGTGTGTACCTTGTATGGTGGGAGCCATGCTGTCATTTTCTACAGTTAGTAGGGGATGAGGCATCATTTTTGGCTGATTCTTACACCCCTGTTTAGTTGTTAATTGTTGCATCCTAGCTGTTACCAATGCCTGGTCTGGTCCTTTCCTGGATCAAAATAACCTGAGTGATTTAAAACAACAACTCCAAATAGCCCCTCCAAAGAGGCTTTTAGGATCTCAAGAGATGGAACATCCTATCCTGGGTTTTGATAAAGGGAAAGACTGGTTATCAGCTTTGGTTTCAAGCCCAGACTGAGGGAATGAAGACAGAGTCAAGATACTCTTTGTTTCAGCACGCAGTTATTAAAATTTATGGCTGGAGGCAAAGAAGAGGCCTAGAAACCAGAAGAAACCAGGCAGATTCCAAAAGAATTTCTCTTTCCCCACGTGGGGAGAATGAAGCAGAAAGAAAGCATCTGCTGAAACATGGTTTTGAAAATTCTATGTTTATGTAGTTGATTAAATTCTGCAGCAGTAGGAGGTGAGAAATTTCAGAATTCACAAAGGGGGTGCCAGGAAAGGTCTTTTTGTTCCAGGTGAATGCTAGGGTACTATGAACTGTGAGGGATGCTTGAGGAGGATGGAAGAAGAGGACTCTGAGGCATGACAAGGAAAGGCAGCATTTTAGAAGCCACGTGGGCTTTTCTATTCCTCTCTCTCACAACCACTGTATGCCCACAGAGAGACTTTTCCTTCAGTTCTCTTTGTCTATGGCATCTCCATGCTCAGGCCTTGTGTAGTTGTCAGTTCTCACTCTACAGCATGCACTGTCTTCCAGCAGCCCCAGTTTGCTTCCTTTGCCCTCCAGATGGATGGTAATGGAACAGATCTGGAACCTTCTCCTGGTGCTGAGAATGCATGTGGAAAAAGGAAGAAGAGCACTGATAGGAAGGTCTAAGGTGATGTTGAAAAGTGGTCTATGCAGAGTGAAGGGGTTCAGCCCAAAGCAGTTGATCTCCTCTTCTGCGTCCTAATGGAGTTGGCAGAAAATTCTGCCCTCAGCAGCTGTCAAAGGGCTGTGTCTACATTAGCAATTTGTTTCAAAGCAGTTGTGCAGCTCTGAGAAAAATACTGTCATTGTCTCCATTTACCATGTGTTGTTTCTGTTCTCAGAGTGGTTTTGGTGCATACAAAGTAATTTCTTTAAGGAAGAATTGAAAACAGAAGCTCTGCTTCAAATGTGCTCCAAATGCGCCCTGGTGCTAATGAGGACAGTAGGTTCCAAAACAGTGTGCGAGCTGCATCATCACAAGGTCCTCTAGCACTTTTTCTCTTCTGCAAGCTTTGTATCACATATGCAGCAGATGTGTTCGGCTCCAGGGACCAGGCTAAGTATAATCCAGAATAACCCTCCAAAACACATATAATGGAAAAATGAGATGCCTCACTATCAACTGTTTCAATCTACTGATCTAGTCCTAATGCGCTGAATTACTTTCTCATGTAAATACAGCCTACTTTGGTTGCACCTCGAACTGGCTCTGGCCAAGTGCAAGATGAATATTTGCCTAATATGTTCATTGTGTATGAAATACATATGTTAGCTTTCAAGAAAGCTCTTTTATTGCTACTGATGTTTCTTGTCTTAACTTGAGCAGAAGGAATATAGCAAAACACGCTGTCAAGTGGAATAGCAGGTATGCTGCTACCACAGCCAAAGATACAGGGAAAGCTGTGGAACTATACCATAGGATGGGTAAAGGCACACAGCCTGTGAAGTGCACTCAGTAAGGTACCTATCCACCCCCGAAAAACAAAAGGAGTGGAGTAATTGGGTGAACAACTGTGACAATATCATTCTTTCCTGAACAGAAGCTACTACATGCTTGCCAGAAGGGTAGAAGTCAAACAACATTTAACCCAGATTGATGGAATAGTCAATATTTACAAATAAAATTATGAAATGATATAAATTTCTAAAGGATGTGTTCTTTTTTTTTTTTTTTTTAACTTTTCCTGTGGTTTCTATGCACTTGAGAGTTTATTTGCATAGCACAGTGAGAGAACTGATTCAAGCCTCTAGCAAACACTCTGCTCTGTGCTGCTATTGTTACTTACAGTCAAAGTTTATTTACAGCAGCTTCCAGGAGCTATAACATGTCCCCATCCCTCACATATCCTACTGTGAGTTGAAAGCATGTGCTAACAAAGTGTTATGAAAGGGCATGTAAGATTACAAAGACATTTTTGGTATGAAAAATTCTTGTGTTCTTTAGGAATCTGTAATTTGTACAGTTTAATCTTTTTTTCTTAGCAGGTCAGATAAACCAAGACATTCTGCTCTCGCATGATAGCACGTTTGGAGATCTGAGAGAAACAAGAAGCTGCTGGAACATATTGCAGAGGCCTAAAGCACTTAGCAACGGGGAGAGTGTGGGATGCAGTGACAGAAGCTGGAATGTGGAAACAACTGACATCAAGGCGGCCGTTTGGTAAAAAAGAGCTTTTACTTTGTTTATAATTTCACTAACTCTAAAGAACCATGCAGTGTGGGAGGTCACGGTGGCCTCTGATTCTACATATATTCTTCTCTGTATGACTGTTCTTCACATTTCTATGGTAATTATTGCCCAAGAGTGCTGGATATGTTGATTTCCTTTTGTATTTCTGGTTTCTCTTAAAAAACAGAGAAGTAATATTGAGAGATCTGTGGAATGGGGATTTCTTTTGCTTTACTTTATCCCGTTGAAACATTCTCATGTCACATGCACTCTGAAGAGAGACATAGCTGGAGATGGCTGTGCAATCAGTAAAACTCTTTCTGCATACAGTGGAGTAGCATGCCCAGTCTTTTAAATCCTGAAGTGTTCTGGAGTGATACAAGCATTGATCATAATGATTTTAGAGCTTTGCATTGATATGAACTAGAACATCCTGACAGTGTACACTAGTGGTGGTTGTCAAATAAATAGAAAAGAGAAGGTGGCTGAGGCATTGATAAAACAGATAGGTCTCAGATGAAGAAAGAATGTCTCTGACATCAGAGTGAGATTTCAAAGGGGATTCAGAAATCCATGTATTTCTAAGCTCTGCAGGTCCCCACTGAGGTAACAGTGATCCAGCAAACTGGAATTTTATTCAGCAGTTTGCTGGAAACTCCATTTTATAGAATGCACATGTATCCATGCATCTGTAAATGTGAAAATGTCCCTTACTCTGAACAATTACTGCAACTTTGAACAGGGGCTGTACAGCCCTGGGGCTGAAGCAAAGGCCATATGATATACAGGAATTTGGAAAACTGATAATTTTGCAGTTTATGTGTAATGGAGGTGGGATTAGTAATTACTTTCTATTTCCTTCTTCCCTGTAAATCTCTTTTGTGGTTTGCATTACTTAGTAGCCTAGTCATGTCTGCTTTCCAGGTATTCTGTACAGAAAATAATAGTCAAAGGAAATGATACAGATGTAACAGAAGTGCTACAAATGCACAGAGCATGAAAAAAGGAATTCATTTGTAGCTAGTGATGCCTCAAAAAAGCTATTAGTATTGAAATCTATCAAACTGATCTTCTCATTGACTAGTTCAGGTTCAGTTAGGCATGGTTTCAGGCTAGTATTGACATACTTTAACTTCCTATGTAACTCGTCATTGGCCAACTGGTTTTTAAAGGGAATAAAATTTAGCCTAGTCAGTGATGAGCTGTTTACTTCCAATATCCTTCAATAATTTCAGATACTAAATTGTAAGGACTACCTTAAAATAAATAAATAAATAAATAAATAAATAAATAAGGGAAAAACTAAAGTAAGATAAAATAAATTAAATAGAAAAGGACACAAAAGAAAATCACCAGTCCAAATCTGGGTAACAGCCTTATTACAAGACAATAATAAAGACCAGAGATATCCCTAGACTGTAATAGAAGTGTTGTGTAGACAAGGCATTATCAAATCATTCACTCTACAACAGAGTGAATGCAAAAAGTCATTCTGTGCTATTTATGAACACCAATCCCTCCAAAGCTTCCAAAACTCACTCATAGCTGACTAATGAAGAGAAGACCATCTTGGCCCAGTCCTGCCTATTTCCCTCTGCCTAAGAACAACTCTGAAGTAATGCTCCACCATTTCCGCCCCCAGGGTAAAATACTTTCCTTAAGGAAGTTTCCCACACGTCCCCATCTGCAGACTTCTCAGGGATTAAGCGCCAGACTGTCTCTCTGTATTTTAATGTCTCTCTTCCATATTAATAGCTGCAGAGCCCCGGAGAGGAAGCATCACCTGTTGAAGAGGTTTAAAGACCTGAAATTCCAGCACCGTTGCTAAAACATTTGCCTTGACCTACTCCCATTTTGTGTTTTTCTTTGCTTCTTGCTCTCTTCTATGGCTCTTAGTTACTGCCCTCCTCTTCTCCTAAGGAAAACCATTATCCCATTATCTCAGATCTCTGCTATACCCAGCATATATAATTGCCACCAACAACTCTGAACGCTCTGACTCAGAAAATGTAAGTCAGAGTCTTGAGGGAGCTCCACCCATCCCACAGAGAATCACCCTGACACCCTCACCTTCCCATGCAGCCCTCCCACTCTCTTCTACTCCAATTGCCTTTCCTAAAAATGTTTCAGATGATGGAAACTGTAGGAGCTGTAACATTCTCCCCCACCCACCTCTGCTGAGAGTCTTCATTTTTATTTCTAAATTGTGCAAAAGCTTCTCCAAAGACAAAAAAAGAAACAGGTCAGGATGCTCATTATACCATATTTTCTATAATACAAATTAAGGGTTGTTTTTTTTTTTTCCTAGAAAATTAGCTGGCATCACCTTTTAGATGTGAGAAGGCATTAAGCATCAGTAACACACTGAGAACTGGAGCTAGATACTAGTCAGAGTTGCTGCTGTTATAGAGAAACTTGCCAATTTTACATTTGAGAAACCAAGAGCTAGGATCTGCCACATCTAGCTGCATCTCATCCCTTGCCCAAAAACCTAAACCACAACAAAAACACATACACACAAAAGTGAAAGTGTTTCTTTTCAGGAAGGTTCTGAACAATGTGTTATTTTTTCTTTCTCATTTTGCTCTCCTGTCCAGCCTGTCTGCTTCTGTTCTCCTGAGCAGCCTCTGAGGCTGTACTGGAGAGACTTTCTTCCATCAGCATTCAAGGCAGGATTACTTCTCCCTTAAGAGAAGACACTCCTCTTGGAACCAGACTCTCAAACATCATAGACACTGAAGATGCCCATTTTCCTCTTTTTTCCTTCTGGTTATTCCTTTTTTCTCCTCTTTTATCCCCTTATTCCCTCTTTGCCTCTTCCCCTATTGCTTTCCCCTATATCCTCTGCTCCTCTGCTCCCTCATTTTCCTCCCCTGAAATCAAATACCACCTGCATGTTCATTTCCATCCTGTTCAACTACAACAGGTGTACTATCACCTACTAGTTTCTCCTCCATTTATGGCAGACGCCACATCTTATGGCCCTTGAACTTTCAAAGGCAAATTGCAGTCTCTCACCACAACCCTGTAGCAAGTCTCTCTCATCTTCTCATCTCCATATTTTTACATCCTCAATTTCTGCACTTTGTGCACCTGTGCTACTATGAGCACCGGCCATGAAATATGCAGAAGTGAACCACGTGCTTCTGAGCCTGCATATTGCTGAAAGATCATGCTAGGTGGGACATTGCTGGGATGTTTGAAAGAACAGTCTGAAAAATGTTACACTGAGATAGATACTATGCTGAGACATGCTTCTTTATTTGTGTTTTAAGGAAATTATTATGAGTTATCTGGAATGACCATGCATATCTGCAGGCTTTGTGTAAACAGAGCTGTTGTCATGAATCTTCCAATGGGAGCCTGGCCTTTGTGTAGCCTGGCTGAAATGCTGCCTAGAGAGCTGCACAGACAAGTGTCTCTGAGCAAGGGACAGCTCACATAGATGAACTATGGAGAGCAGCCTGCAAAAATAGAGGCCCTTATAAAAGCACATGATATATACTAAGTTTATTATCTTAAGAAAATAAACCAAAGATCAAAAGAAGAAGATTTTTGTAGTCCCAGAGATGGAGAATACTTTTTGTGGCTGAGCTTAATGATATGGTTCTTTTTTCTTAACCAAATCTTAAATAAATCCTAACAAACCTGGGGCATGAACTACTTGTAATCTTTGAAACAGATAAAATACCATATGGAATGCCCTGGCATGTTTTCTTAGGTACTTACAATTACAGCAGGTTTGTCATCTGTGGTGTTGGCACTAAGGAAACACTCAAAATTGTAACTCTTTAAGACAAACAGAAGATACAATTCTGGGACATATAAAGAATCACATTTGGCTTGTTGCACAAAGTCTGTATAAAATTTCTCTCTCCTCTCTCTGCAAAAAAACCCCACAACAACAACCAACCAACCAACCACAACAACAACAAAAAGGAACCAACCAAAAAAAACCACACAAACCCCACCCAAAAAGCCGTGTAGGTTGCTTTGTTGTCATACAAGTTTTTTGTTCAAGTGCAGATATTTTAAGAAACTTTTCTTCAGAAGTGGCATAATTGCTTTTCATATTACTTCAGTAAATGTTGTTTACTGACTAGCAAAGTAGGCCATGGCGATACTAACAAGCAAAGCAATGCAATTGGAGATCTGTACAGCGAAACACTTATTCCTAGGGACCATATGTTCACATATTGCATGTTGTGAGGGTTTTACTTTGAACTAGTTCTAGTCTGTTCCTACAGCCTGTATCTCCAGTACCAGATGGAAGATGCTGGGTGTGCTTCTGGAGCACAGCTTTGAGCTCAGTTCCATTCACAAGGAATTCAACCCATGCACTCAAGATCAACTCCATAACACGAGACAATTGCAGGAGCTGGGGATGCTTCAAAAGTGCACTGAACTAAATTGCTTATGTAGATGCATCCATTAGCTCGGATCTACAAATTGGCTTGGATTTTTATTCATGTTTCCTACCTAGTGATTATGATTCTGATTACTAAATTTTAATCATTTTATATTTGTGCACACTCACATGGGTGTATAATGCTTGGTTTCAATGACATTGTGCCTGCATACAAGTAATCATTCTAACAGTCTTTTCCAATGAGATTATACAGGTGCAGCACAACAAAAACTGTTCCTGTGGTGATAATTTATTTAGCAGCAATATTGGTAATGATGCAGAAGAAAGAATAAAATCCAGTTGGCTTATTTTAGTTCCATATAGGTAAAAATGTGCCATCTCTAAATTTAGTAAACGTGCCAGGATATACAAAGTAGAACCACTATATAAAAATAGCCATTTGAACATACCCAATCCTAACAGATGAAGAGCCATACATCCACTTGAAAGCATTTTAGCAACATTTTCAAAATTTGTTTCTGGTATTTCATCTATGTTGTGTGGCCAACTTCTGCATGATTTTTATTATTTCATCAATTAAACAAGTGAAAGTACTGGTAGAAATGTCTATTTTTTCCACACTGCCATGCTGTAGATAGAAGGCAATAGTTCGATCTTGGAAATTGAAATTCTAAGGGAAAAAAAGGGTAAGGGTTACAATTTTATTTAGAGCTGGGTAAAAATAAAAAATGTAAAGAACAGATTAATAGTGTGCTGATCAGATATGAATGTACTTGTATATAATTGTATGTAATATATACATATATTCTATATTCTATATAATCTATAAAATTGCAATAGAAATTTATCTCTGTATATTTGTGATAAGCTACTTGCATGGGTTCAGAGTAACCTTTGGAGAATAGAAGGACCTTCTGTTCATTAGCAGAGTTGTTGGCTTGGCAGAATGATAAAACTGCAAGAATTAGGATTTACTAGATTTATGTCTTTAAACATATAAAAGAGGTATTGGAAACAAACTGCCAAAATGTCATCTATAATGACATCCCATCTCAATGGGATGTGTGAGATCTCTGAATCTGATTCAAAGATGACTGGAAGATTCTTCAATCATATAACTTCAAAAATCACACCATTGTTTCTCCACTCCTGTTAAGCATTTGCATATTCCTTTTCCTCCTGAAAGTAATACTGAAAATAATGGTCTGACTTTTGCACTGTTAAGAAAAAGTCCAGAGAAAGGCTAACTTAAACCATACCAGCTATATACCTACTTCTGCTGTCCAGCTCAATTTCTAAAGGCTTACCTATCAGTGGCAATCAGTGGTTAATCACTGAAAGAAGTCAGAATTCCTGTGGGAAACACCTGCATTTCTTCTCACTATTGTTGGTAGCAGACTGCAAGCTTAGAATTTTAATCTTCCCTCTATTTACTTTTCTTTACTGTCATTGTGCTTTTGGATGTTGTGGCTTTTCCCAAGACTTAGTATGGATTTAATGATCCTCTATCTGCATTTCTATAGGTATAGATATGTAATGCTATTCCTGGCCAGTATTTATTTCACATAATGTAATCAGGCAACAGCACCAGTTGCTCTAAAAATAAATCATTGTATTTTTTTACTTGAACTGAAATAAAGGCAACATGCACCAACTTCACTGTTCTGGACAATAGCTCAATAAACTTCCCACATGTATGCAGAAAACAAAACTTTTGCTTAAATATGATTTTGTAAATTTCTAAAATAATCACATAAAGGCTCACAATGACATATATTATGTTTATCATTATTATGTTTGGTTGTAACAGTATATTTTATTAAGAGTAATATACGCCAAGATAATACAATAATATGTACCAAAAGCTCAGAATATCTACTATTAGAAATAATGATCTAGAAAATATGACATAGAATAATAAAAAAAGTATTATTGAAAAATGTGAATCATCCAAATAATTATGTGAAGTTAAAGTTTTTTTTCTACTTCCTTGCATAAGCAACGTGTATTAACAAAAAAATAGCTACTCTTACACATTGTGTAACTTTCTACTGCTGACTTCCAAGCTGCTAAATCTCCTAGTCCAAGGTCAGGCTATCACTCAAAACAACTTCTGTCAGCTGCTTTTGCAAACCTCAATCAGCAGACATTTTGACCTTGGAGTGAAATATTCTGGCAAGTGAGTAAAAAAGTAATATAAATGGAATGTAGAGGCAACGATGCAAAAAAGTGTCAAAAATCATACTGTACTGCAATAAGAAAAGGCCAAAAACTGAAATGCATTGATCTAAAAATACAGGAGGTCATCACCAGATTATTTCAGCTCTCCCTTTGTTTGTTGCCAATGGTTAATTCCTAGAACAGTTTATTTTGATCCTCTGAGCACTCCCTGACCAAACACACAACAGAGAAAGTGTTATGATAAGGATTCATTTGGCTATTCATAAACTATATATACAAACAGCAGAGTTATTTCCCTGAGATGATTTCTATCTATAGCACATGTAGTAGCTCAGAATTATAACAGCAAACACACATCAGGAGAATATGAACAAAAATGCACCGTCACATTCGGCTTCAAGAGAGATTTGGGAAAAGCTTCAGAACTAATTTATTTCTTGGATTAATCTATACTTCCTCTCATTTAATGTTTGCCTTGAGAATCTTCATGAAATGAAGAAAATGCACAATGGTGTAAACAAAGTACATCACTGTTTTTTTCACAAACTGGAATCATAACTATCAGATGCCTAGCAGTTAGCTTGTCAAACACAGATAAAATTGAATTAATTTCCCTGTTCTATCTCAGATTTTCTTTTCTCACATGCCATAGAAAAATACAGACATTTTACCTGTCTCTCTGTTCACTAATTTAGATGTTATCTTTAGCTTGGGCCTCTATGTTTTCATGCATATAGCTAAGCATTGTACTTTTTAGTATGTTTTTAAGGTGTGACTTTCAAGCACATCACTAAAAACTTTGCTCAGACTTTCTTCTTTTCATGATGGGAAAGGATGTACAGGACTTTTGCACAAGAGTTCTTTGTTATTGCTTTAAACTAGCCTTAGGCTTGGCTTCTTTATTAGAAGAGCCACTCCAGCTTCCTGAGATTTGAAATGACCTTTGAATAAGAGAAATTGTTTACCTTTGCAATCTGTACAGTAAGCCAAAATTAGTGCATCCACAATAGATATATTTGCAGATCCCTGGAAGTCTTTCCAAAACAAGCTCTATCAATTGATATCTACTTCAGTAGAATGTACACATATACTGGAATAAAACATACCTTCATCGAATAAAGAAAGAATCACAAATTTTAGGCACAGTATCTCATTGAAGAAATAGCTGCATCTGTTGAAAATCCCTAATGGACTTGTAGGTGTCCAGCTGCTGCCTTAGGTACTTAAGTCTATAAAGCAGATCTGAGAAGCTGTTGTGTTTCAACTTAACCTCTTAGGAACTCAAACATCTGTATAGCAACCCTGCTGCATCTGCCTCCTCAAAGACCAGTTGACCCATTCACTGTGTAACAATACATAACAATACAGCCATATCTCAGATTGTTCACATAATATTACACATTTTACTTGAAAAAAAAAAAACAACCCACTATAAAAAGATTATTTCTTCTGTATAATATATTTTCTGGAAATTGGCTGAAATTCACCTATGCGCCTAGGAGTATTTCCTTATACAAAGAAAATGAAAAAAACCTCTTAGGAGCATTCACACTCACACACACACAAAAAAAAAACAACAACAAACCAAGTTTGTAATATAACCTTGGCACAATTTATCTTCAGAATTTTTCACCGAAACCTTCCATATGTTACACCAAAACATGTTGAGAAATGTCACCATGAACTCAAATGCAGCCTTACAAGAACCTGACAGTTGTGCATTTCTCAGTAGCTGCCATCCTCCCTCATGCTGATCATTCTTTTCCCTTCCTCTTACTACAGTACTCAGCACCAGCTCAGAAATGAAGCCAGGTACACTTCTCAAGTAAAACCAGAGTATTTTCTTTCTCTGAGCATTCACTTACATTAAAACTCTTCCAGATCTGCATTGAGAGTATCTGAAAAGACCATCAGCTGTTTGTCAAAATGTGTAAGCTTCAGCTACTTTCATAGAATGGTTTGGGTTACAGGGGACCTGAAAGATCATTTAGTTCCAACCACTAGATGATTACTTTGCTAATGTATGTTTTAGAGTATTAGAGACCATTTCTGTGTTTAACAAACTTCGTATATCAATTAGTGATAGCAACAGTACTACTAACCTTTCAATTGAAAGGGAGCAGGTAGCCCTAAGATTCTCTTTGAACAGCTGAGATAGATTTATGTACAGCATCTGAGTCTAAAGACACTCACTAACTAGTAAGCCACAAGCAACTGTAGCAAACAGCCCTAAAACAAAAAGCACAGAATAATGGGAAGGAAATGGTGACAGTATAATCTCTCACAGCTGCCCATAAATATCCTGTACTCTCATATCCGTCTCATCAGTTATAGGTTTAGACAGGTGCCACACATTCTGACAGCAATGAACTTGCATGTCTGTTGCCCCTCTTCTTCCTTATGAGGTTAGTTATTTGAAATGTACGTTACTTCCAGCAAAAAGGGTTCCTCTTGTATGTTTAGTACAAATTCTTCCTTTTCCTCCTCCCACTGAGCAACATTCATCTCATTTATAAAGTATAATGTGGCATTCAACAACTCGGTTCACTTTTTCCAGCTATCTGATGGCTTTTAAGGACCTTTGCAATATCTGATTCCTCTATACCACATGAACAGCAAACACTGTACTGCCAAATAAGACATTTTGTTTCTATTGCTCCTTGATTATGTCTTCCCTGGCTATTTCATGAACTGTGAATTACTCCACAAAAATCAGTACACTGCTGCTACTGCTTCTTTCTCTAGCACTGCTACTCTGATAGAAAACTGTAACTTAGACTGGGCAGGCACACTATGGATAGAGCAGACATGAACCCCCACTTCTAAGTCTACTGGTCCATAAATGTTCAGCATTATTTTAAAGTCCCATGTCTTCATTATCCTATCAGCCTGAAATTGCTAAGCAGTGACCTAGAATCACTTCAACCCAAATCTTTTTCTTTTTTTTCCTTTTCTAAAAGCATCAAGAAAGATATCATGTAAATTTAGATCTTTGGTCTCTGAGGTCTTTCAAGTTACCCTGTTGGTAACACAGCACCCATGCTTGCCTCTTGCATACAAAAAAGAAAAATCTTTAATCATCCTAATTCAGGTGTACATCTGCTACAAGCATCCTAGGAAAGGATCTGAATGTGCACCTCAGAATTACTTGCAGAGAACAAATTTTACTGTTATACTAAAAGGGCTCAGCAGACATTACCTCAGCCCCTGCCCCTGAAACCACTGCACACTCTTCCTGTCTAACTTTATTGTGATCACACAATGTTTTCCCTCCTTTGTTCTTTATAACTTCACTGTAGTTCACACAAGTGCAAGTGACACAGCAGAAGTAAATGGCAGCTTGATGACTTAGCAACAGAGATTTTCCCCTTTCTGACTCAAGCATAATCTTGGTCCCATAACCATTACAGCAGATGTTTCTGATATGAGTTTTTACTAAATTAACTCTTTGTGGGCCCTTCTTTGACTTAATTTCTGAAGGACCTTCCTCATATTTGACACAGATTGCTATGACCACTCTGCTTGAGTCAATGGATTTACCTAACTTCCACTTCTTGGAATACTTTCTGTGCCAGCATTCCTATGAGACCTTTATGTTGTCTTGTTTCTCTCTGATTTTACCTTAATTTAGATTACAATCTAAATATTCACCCACCAATGACAAATTCACTAGTCTTCCAATTAATAAAATCCTTTTTTTTTTTTTTTTTTTTTTTAAGAGGTATAGGTATAGGGACATGTAATTCAAAAAACTGTGATAAGCTCTCAAATTCATTCAGTTAAGTATGCTCAATTTTTTTTTTGAGGAAATTCTCCTCTCGTGGCTGCAATTTCAATACTCATCCCTTATTGTTTTGCAAACACCAAAGCTTTTCTCTGTAAACATTAAGGCTTCAGAAAAACTGATAATCTTTCTGAAGTTAAAAGCTCTATTCATTTAACTAGAAGTCCTTTAGACTATTGGGCCCACTAAACATTTGGGAGACTAAATGTTAGGTGAAGACTATCTTTGGAGTCTTCTCCAGAACAGTAAAATATCAATCAATATTATAAACACAAAACACTGAAATAACATTCAGAATATGATGGTTGCTGCTGTTCTTCACTATGGCTCTCCAGGGGATTTTGCACTGGATGTTGAAAGGGTCTGAGCTGTCCTCCCTACACTCAACTTCCCTCTGTTTATAGGAGGGAGAGGATGTTGGACCCTGTTGAGCTCTGACGCAGGAATTTTAGCTTGAACATTCTTCACTGGCTGGTCAGCTACACCCTACTTAACTTCCCAGCAGTTAAAACTTTATCTTTACTTAGCTCTCTAATCTTTCCCTTTGGGAAATGACTCTGCTCCATTTCTCTCATTGTTTTCCTTGACTCCAATTGTTTCTATGGCTGCAAACACTGATTCAAACTTGCTAATATTACATCCAGTCTACCATCTGCTAACCAAATGTTAAGAGATGCACAAAGTTTTACTCAGGAGTCTCGTTTATTGCTTCTCGAGCACTCCTCAAGCTTTTAGGTACTACTGCTTCATAAGGGCACGTCCTACCTCGGCCTTGAGTTTGAATATCAGCCCTTTGGGATACAGCACCACCTAGTGAAGCAAAACAGCTCAGCTCCGGGGGACTTGTGGACAAAGCCAGTGGCATAAGCAGCCTTTCCAAAGGCTGTGTCAGTCAGCTGGAGTCCATCACAGGAAGCGCTCTGGTTACTGTGGCAAAGCACAGACGAAACCTTTAAAAGCAGTGGTAAATGCTCTCCAAGCCAAGTTCTCAAATTTCAGATGTTTTATGAAATGTGTCTCTGTACCCAATGATTTCTAAATCCCAGCATCAGTGCCTTCATGCCTTGTCTTTTCAGGCTTTGTTTTCTGCTTCCTCCACAGAAATCCTAGGAACTCAGCCCTTTGCTCCCACTTAAATGCCATTGTCTTCCAAATGACTCTGTGCACATGAGCAGCCTCTCATGGCTCCTGGTACCATCCTCTCCATGCCATGTGATTCTGGTTGGACGGTGGAGACAGCTCTCAGAGGGTAACAATATGAAATCGGTGTGTGAAATGAATCAGATGCATTAGTCAGACGTAATTTATAATTGTGCATGTTGCCCATAGCGTTTGAGTGATTCCTATGTCATTTTGCTGGCCTGCAAAATGCACTGTTTTCTGGTTCCTCATGCTGATGCTGCATCGTTCTCTTACTATGAGCTATGGGATGCACCATTCAGGTGCTTCTTTGGCCACCCTGTACTGTCCATCCTTTGTCAGTCCTTGTCACAAAATGGCAGCCAGGGCCAGCTGCAGGCTGGTGCTCAGCGCACACCCATCGCTCCTCAGTTTTTGCAGTTAAGGACCACGTCCCTCATGTCCAGGAATGGAGACATCGGCCTGATTGCCTTCCCCTCCCTCCCAAACGCCTTTACAGTAGTGCCTACAGAGAAGCTGAAAGCACCCCGGTTGCCATGGCCGCCTCCAGCAGGGATGATCGACTCGGGCAGGTTGTTTCCCAGCGTGCCGCCGTTGTTTTTACAGGCAGATAACGCTGTTCAGAGGGCTAGCACAGAAGGGCTTTTTTGCTCTTTTCTCCGTGGCAGCGCGGGAAGCCTGCTATGCGATGCGATCAGCAAGTTCAAAGCAACGTCCCGAGCCAAACATCCATTTCAAACAGCGCCTGTAAGCCAGCTGCCGTATGGCACCGCTGACACCGGGGTGCCGTGACGCAAAGCCGGGAATCGCTGGGCCAACGGGCTGCTCCGGCCGCCGGAACTGCCTCCGCCGGGCCCCGCCGGGCCGCCATCTCCCCGCCGCCGTTGCCTGGCGACGCCGCCGCGTCCCCTCCGCGGCCGGGCCGGAGCATGGCGGAGCCCACAGAGCCGCCGCCCCCAGCTCCGCAGCCGCGGCCGCTGCCGGCTGCTTTCTTCGGGGCCGTGGCGCCGGGCAACCCGGTTGTGGACAGCCTGGATGCCGAACTGCGGGACGTCCTGGGCTTCCTGCGGCGGCTGAGAGGCACAGGGGAGGCCGAGCCGCAGCGGCACGAGCTGCACCGCCGCGGGTAGGGCCGCGTCTCCCTTCTGTTCTTCACCGCTGTCCTCGCCGCCCCCCTCCAGCCTCACCCCTGCCCCTGTCCCTTCCCTGGGTCCCCTTACACAGCAACCACGGGGCAGGGGGCCCTTTCCTGTCAGTTTCTGTAGTGGTGTGGCAAGCCGCTCAACCCTTTTGAGCTTTGCATTTTATTTTTGATTTTTCTGCTTTATTATCATAGAACCACAGAATCGTAAGGGTTGGAAGGGACCTCTGGGGATCTAGTCTACTCCCCTGTTAAAGCAGGTTCCCTGGTTTACATAGGAAGGAGTGCAGGCAGGTCTTGAATCTTTCCAGGGAAGGAGGCTCCAGCACCAATCTGTTCAGCCCTCTCACCCTCACAGTAAAGCAGTTCTTCCTTCTATTTGTAGTTCTGATGCAGTTTGCACCCATTGCCCCTCGTCTCATTGCTGTGCACCACTAAGAAGAACCTGGTCTCCTCCGTTCTTGACTTAGAGATATTTATAAGCATTGGTAAGATCTTCTCTCAGCTTTCTCTTCTCTAAGCTGAGCAGCCCCAGATCTCTCAGCCTTTCCTCGTAATGGAGCTGTTCCAGGCTCCTTCTCTTAGTGGCCCTCTTGAAAGAAGTTCTCTCTCTTTCTTGAACTGGATGCAGTTCTTTATATGTGGCCTCACCACAGCATAGAGGAGGATCACTTCTCTTGACCTGCTGGCCACGCTCTTTTTAATGCACCCCAAGATACCATTGGCCTTTTTGGCCACTAGGGCATATTACTGCTGGATCGTGGCCAACTTGTTGTCCACCAGGACACCTCAGTCCTTCTCTGCGGAGCTCCTCTCTAGGAGGTCATAACCTAATTATCTTTTTGTAATTAAAATCCTCTCTCTCAAACACGAACAGCTCATGTTTCTGCACTTCCTAGCATTTAACACTGTAGGAAGAAAACACGAGGTGCAGTGGCAGTTGACAGTGCCACTATTGGCTGTGTTAGAGCTGCTGGAACTTTTCAGCAGGGAACCCCTCTTGCTGCGCCAGAGCAGTTGGCAGCCCACCAGCAAGGTGCAGGTGCAAGCATGGTGTGGATGGCATGCACATGCATTGAGAGCTGTGCCTGTAGCAAGGCCAAATGAGGACAAGCCCACACAGCTCTTTTTGTGCATGTGTCTGCATCTATTTAGGTATATTTTTATACCCATCAATGCAGGCAAAACATATGGCAAGTGTATTTGTGCATATTTGTTTGTTCACATACATGCATATCTGTGGGTATGCATAAGTCTAAGTTTTCTAATGCAGCTAATGTAGAGCAACTAAAATTGGAGAATGATTCACAGTTCATGCATATGTCTTATAGAGACTGTGCATTTTCTCATGTAGCTCTTCCTGTGTATTTAGGTACATTATGACACAAATGTTCAACTGCCTCTTCTAAACTAATTGTTAATTTTCTACAGTTATTATCTGAACAATGTTCTATTCTAAATTTACAGATCTTTAACATTAATATGAAAGCCTCCGAGGTTATCAAAATTTCATTCAAAAGGAGCACAGCAGCTGGCTGTAAGGGTGGTTAGATTATCACTATGTGCAACTTCTGTCCTTACATATTTTGCTTGGTACTTTTTGAGATGCAATCCGCAAATGTTTCTTCTCTAAAGGAGCTGTACACATTTTAGGTGGTACTCAAATTCGGCAGTCTATGATTTGTCTGCAGTGGAGATCTTTTGTTTTCTAAATATACTGGATTTCTTATTTGTTTATGTGGTGTGTTTGTCCCTAGGTCCAGGCCTATATCTGTCACACAGATAGGAGTCTTTGGGCTTTTGTCTCCAGTGTTTTTTATATTGCTTCAGCAACTGATTTCTGTGCTTTGGTATTTTTAAGCCTTTTATTTACAGCTTCAGACTGTTTTTTGCTTTAGCTGATCTGTATTCTTAGTTTGAAAGTATTCCCTGCAGGCCCCTCAGAGGAAGGAGTGCCACTCAGCTGCTCCACACAGCACCAATTCAGCAGAAAACTGCTGATAATGAATACATCCATTTTAACTTCTAGTTGTGAGTTGGGCATGCTGAATCTGATCTGTTTGCAGATATAATGCAAGTAATCCAAGTAATTGGTTTCTGCATCCAGTGTCTCCAAGCCATACTTTACTTTCTCCTGTGGAGTATTTTGATGTGAGTAGGCTCTATCTTTTTAAAACTGGTATTTTGTAGATGTTTCCCAATGTCCCTGCTGGCTCAGCTGATATGAGAACATTTCCCAATCTAAAGAATTTTGCAGCATTCATCACGAAGACAAGAACTAGCACTACCTGGGGCTTGATTCCAGGAGCTGCTGATAGCAGTGATTCATGCTGGAACTTCCAAGGCATTGAGAAAGTTACACAATACCAAACTCCCCATGGCTCTGCATCTTCTAATATTCTTCGTATGTACAGCAGCAATGCAGAGATGGAAGGCTGTAATTCTGATAATCAGCTCACACACTCAGGTAGCTAGCAAATTTACAGATATTTGATTGTGAAATTTCTGCATTGTTTTTCCTTTTCCTTTTATTGCTCAAGTTTGGAATATGTGCTTCTTGCAGAACCAGCCATAGTCTCGTGGTTTCCAAGAATTTCTGAAGGTAATAGCTGTTACAGATGGTTTCCTAAATGCTCTGAAGGTTCTTGCTTTGTCATTTGTCAAGCTACATTTTCTGGCATGGGTTGGTGATCAAAGTGCTTGCTATTAGAGGAGCAAGAAAATGAGCTTCCACATGGCACAGTTTAGAAGACTGTCAGTTTCATTGTTCCAGTGCTGTCAGCCTTTGATGTTGATAAGTTAATAGTAAGGCCATAGGTTAGGTAGTTATAATGTCCTCATGTAAGAAATAAAAACACTGAATATTTGCCTTGTACTGCAATTATGAATATTTTCCGTCAGAAGAAGCAGTAAAAAGATTTCTTTTTTCCATCAAGTAAATGAGAAGCTGTTTTAACTCATTTATCTGAGCAATGGGGGTATCAGAGAATTTCTGTGACTTATTGATTTTGTTTCATATTGTGTGGTTTAGGTACCCTCATTCAGTATGACATTTTTTGATCTGTATCAGAAAATCCTTTACTAATTATAGTAAAGACATTTCACCCAGAAATAAATCCTCATGGGCCTTACCCTGTACAAAATATTATGGATTGAGCTTTCAGGAAAAGACTTTTATTATTCATAGAGTGGCTGGAAATGAAGAAGTTTTACCTTTGAGCCTGAACAGCCCAATTTTTCTGAGAATTCACTTGTTGCTCAACATGTTCTTCTGGAGTTCTACAGCCTCTTTAAAAGAGAGACTTATTAGCTGTTTGGAAAGCATCTTGCTTTCCTTTGTTTGTGTAAGAGAAACATTCCTGTGTCATGCACTCACTTCTATTTAGTCACGACATCGTAGCAGATAGATTTTTACCTTAATCTCCCCATTGATATTGACAGTCTAGTGAGATTTGTCACTAGTTTATTGCTGCAATGAAGAATCTCACTCGTTAATAGAGTATTCAAAACAATAAAAAATGGAGATGACCTTCTCTGGGGGTTTTTCATCTGATCAGTCCTAAAGGGGTTTGTAAACTTACCTTCCAGACCTTTTTCTACAGCCGTTACTATCAGTTACTTTACTGACTGATAACTGGCTTTCTTCTTCTCCCTCAAGTAGTGTCTATCAAACTTCTAGTATTCGGGAATCTTTTCCTGAGCTTCTTCCCTTGGTAGTCTAGGGAGCCCTGCTCAGAAACTCAATGGATTCCTTCCTGTGGAGCCTCTGACTGGACTGGTAGTCTTCTCTCAGTGTAAGAGATCAATAGCCACACAGGTTTTTAATTGCTTACAGATGGACCATGAGAAATACAGACCCCATTTAGAAGACGTTTTTTACTATACAGGGCTATGATTTTCTTTAAAGACATAATGTGCAAGAAGATTTTATTCAGGTTGTTGCTTTTGGCCTGATTTATGCTTTTATTGCATTTTCTCTTTAGAATACACCTCTAGAATGTCCCATTTATTTCTTTGCTGTTTACTTTGAAGAACTGAGAATTGTGCCAAGATGATACTTTTAGGAAAAAAAAAAAAAAAGTGTTGCAATTCTTTGGTGTAGAGATCGTTTTGACAAGTTGCTCATACAGCCATCTGTTTCACCTTGAAATGTGAAGGTGACTTGTAGCTTTCTGTGTGGGAAAATTGATGTTTCTGGTTATGGTTTTTTTTTTTTTTTTTTTCTTTCTTTCTTTTACTGGGAGCCTTATCAGAAGATGAAATGAAAAGCTGTCTAGGAAACTGTAAAAATGAATTTGAAGTTCCTGAATGTCAGGAAACAGCTGAAGAAAGTGTCTTGCATTCTAGCCTATCATCACTATCTTAGGAGAGTGAAAAGGTCCTGATATCTCACACCAAAAACCTCAAAGCTTAGATAAATTCAGCTAGAAAGTTATTTTCAAACAGTAATTCCTCTCTTTCCAGTTGTTTCCCTTTCTTATAAATTGCTACCTATGAATAATTTAGCCTGTGGTTTCACAAGGCAGTCTTTGCTGAGGTTCCTGTAGAAACAATTAGTTAAGTGATTAAATGCAGGAGATGCCTGGCACTATGTACACTGTCAGTATTGTTAATTCTGTAACAAGATTCTTCACAGCAGTCTGTCTGATCAGTTATTGTTTTCAAGCTTGAATATAGATTACTTTAAAAAATCTAAGTCAGCAAAGTAGTACAAAGGCACTAAGATGTCAAAGGCAGTCAGCAGGAACAACACAGCAAGCTGCAAGCAATCCAGGAGATTCCTGGAGTCAATTGAGGATAACTTTCTGGTTCAGGTATTGGATCAACCAGAAGCAAAGTGTCACTGGTGTCACTGGACCTGGTGCTCGCCAATGCGGAGGAGATCATTAAAGAAATTGAGATTGGAGGCAGTTTGGACTGTTGCGACCATACCCTGGTTGAGTTTGTGATCTCAAGGAGTATGGGCCTAGCAAAGAGTGGAGTCATGACCCTGAACTTCTAGAGAGTGAACTTCAGGCTGTTTAAGGAATTTTTAGATGAGGTCTCCTGGGAAATTCTCCGTGAGGACATGGGAACAAAACAGAGCTGGCAGACCTTTAAGGACACCTTTCTGAGTGTAGAAGCGCTCTCTGTCCTGCATAAGAAATCAAGCAGAGGAGGCAGGAAACCAGCATGGCTGAGCAAGCACCTGGTATATACTGATATGAGGTATATTGGTCAGAAAAGGTAGTCAAAGGAGTGTGTAGCCCCCCTGATAAATGAGAAGGGAGAACTGGCTACAACACACGTGGAGAAGGTAGAAAGTACTCAACGAGTTCTTTGCCTCAGTCTTCACTTGCAATCAGGCTTCCCACACCTCTCATGTTCCTAAACCTCTAGGTGGGAGTTGGGGATGCAAAATCCCTCCCACTGTAAAAGCAGGGCAAGTTTAAAACTGTGTCATGAGGCTGAAAGTGTTCAAGTCTATGCGGTCAGACAACATGCATCTCAGTCTCCCTAAGGAAGTGTGTGCCCAGGTGGCCAAGAGGGACAACGGCATCCTGGCCTGCATTAGAAATAGTGTGGCCAGCAGGAGCAGGGAGGTGATCATCCCCCTCTACTCAACACTGGTGAGGCTGCACCTTGAGTACTGTGTTCAGTTTTGGGCCCCTCACTACAGGAAAGATCTTGAGGTCCTGGAGCGTGTCCAGAGAAGGGCGACAAAGCTGGTGAGGGGTCTGGAGCACAAGTCTTATGAGGAGCGGCTGAGGGAGCTGGGAATGTTCAGTCTGGAGAAGAGGAGGCTCAGGGCAGACCTCATTGCACTGTACAACCTCCTGAAGGGAGGCTGTGGTGAAGAGGGATTTGGCCTCTTCTCCCAGGCAATGAGCAGGACACGGGGAAATGGCCGCAAGTTGTATCAGAGGGGGTTTAGATTAGACATAAGGAAGAACTTCTTCTCTCAGAGAGTGGTCAGGCACTGGAATGGCTGCCCAGAGAGGTGGTGGAGTCACCGTCCATGGCAGTGTTCAAGAGGCATCTGGATGATGTGCTGTGTGATGTGGTTTAGTGCTTGTGGTGGCAATGGTGATGAGGAGATGGTTGGACTAGATGATCTTATAGGTCGTTTCCAACCTTGTGATTCTATGATTCTATGATTCTATGAAGTGGCTGATGTGGTTGCTAAGCTACTCTCCAAAATGTTTGAAAATCTGTAGCTCAGGTAAAATCTCTGGTGAATGGCAGAAGGGAAACATTACTCTCATTGTTAAGAAAGAGTGAAAGACCCAGGGAACTACAGACTGATGAACCTCATATCTGGGCCTCAGAAATCATGGCACGGATTCTTCTAGAAGATACATAGGTAGCTCTGAAAGTAGTATCTCTTAGGATAACAAACAGAGGCAAAAGAAGAGCAAAGCAGCTATAGCCATAAATCCTTTCTTTTTTAACAAATGTGTCATTTACTTGTTCTTTCATGGAGTCCCACGCTACATGATTTAATATTCATGAACTTTTCATGCTAGATGCAGTTCAATGCTAGAGGCTTTCTAATAGGCCTCTTTTTGTGATTCATGGTATAGCTCTGTAATTTATTTCACAGTTACAAGTTCTTAAGTTTGCTGCTTCTGGATAAGCATTGTTATTTTGAGATCTTTTCCCCCTGTTCTAAGTGTGTAGCTTCTTGTCCAATGATTGCTCTGAGTTGCAATCCATTAAAATACCAAAGAGTTTCTTCGAAGCTTCTCAAATTCTATCTGAAAAGTGGGACAGTTTTTTACTCTTCTTGTTTCAACATTGCGAAGGAATTGATATTAATACATTCCAATAAGTTTTTATGTATGAGACAATTCATCCTTTTTAAAAATCTGCGCTATAAAGGCTGTTGACAGACATGAAACCCAGAAATGTCCTTGTCTGCTTGTTAAATCTAGCTTTAATGATCACTTGTTTTGAAATATTAAAAGGTTCAAATACACTTGGAAGAAGGAGGTTTTCACAATTTGAAGCTTTCTTGATTTGTTTACTTGTTATGATGGCTCTACTGCCAGTTTAATCTGGAACTTTTTTTTCCTTTTTTTTTCTTTTTCTTTTTAGAGCAAATACTCTGTTTAAGATTTGGACCAAATACAAGCCTCGACTGCCAGACTGGTATTACAATGACAAACTTCTGAAAGTTGGTGATTCCCTTGCTCAGATCAAAGTAAGTCATAGCAAAACAGAAATGGTTCAATCCCAATTTTTGTTTCATTATGTTTCTGTGTTAGTTTAATTTTTAATCATATTTCATAGGAAGCTGTTTAGAAAGTTGCAAAAACTTCTGCAAAATAATGTCAACGAGAGTAGGCAGTTCATAACTCTTAATTATTATTGTAAAAGCTCCCCAATTTTTTTTATGTATTTGCTGTACCTGCATTTTCTATGCACCTAGGTAGCTTTTTAAAAGTTTAACACCCTGAATCTTTATACAGTATTTGTTTGTAGTGGTGATTTGGTACACGGAAATGTCAACTCAGTGCTCAGTTAAACAAAAGTGAATATAAAGAATTGTCAGGGAGGAGGGGAACAGAGAACAAAAATCCGATTTCAATTACACAGCTGTATGTATTAATGGTGCTTTTGCATCTTGAAAAAAGATAAAAATAGATTAAAAAAATTAAAAAATAGATTAAAAAAGATAAAAAATAGATTAAACCAAATGGATATTTTTTTATAAATGAAATGTTAAATATTACTGAAATGTCAGCATGATTTCATTTGCTTTATGTTTGGTATTAAGCTTACTATTAACAAATGTAATCTTAATATATTCAAGTCTTTATATTGTTTCACTCTGTATGATAAGCATCTGAGATCGTGTCTTGCTACAAACCTCACCCTATTGTTTAAATAATTGTTTTGTGGGTTCCTAAATAGTTGTTGTAAACTTTTTAAGATGAAATGTTATTTGGATTTTTATGACAATATTGAAGAAAAAATATATTTGGATTTGTTTCCTGTTGAAGAAATGTTGTATTCTTCTTCTGACCACACTAGCAAAAGAAAAATAGGTAATTGGTATTGTGTTAAAACTGAAGATAATTTTTAAGATCACCTTATAGACTTTTCTGTTAAGAAAGCAGTTAAATGCCTATTGTCATGCTTTTTATTTTTATTATCATGCTACTGTTAAACATTTATTCTCTACACAGATTCCCCCTTTTCACCTAGGAAAACAGCAGGCATCATTGGAAAAGCATCAAGACATTTTGATGAGTCAGTTTTTGGAGGAATGTATCCTCTGGAACGGTTCTCCTATTATGTCCTTTGCTTATGGAGTCCAACAGGGATAAATGCTATTGATGTTACTTATGGACAGTGTTTATATGGTCATACTTGGCTATTGGGCCACCTTTACTGAAGACCTGGAGAAAGAAATGGCAATCATGTAAATGTTGCAAAGTCTTACCTGCCCTAGAGAATTGCACTGTAGTGGCCTGCCTCCTAAATAGGGAGCAGTAAGCTATAGCTGAAGTGTAGCAATGCTGAACACTCACTGGTAGGTTGAAAGCATGTAGAAGAATTTGTAACTGTGGTACTATTATAAACGAAGATAAAGGCTCATGGTACAGGTTTAGAACTATTCACAGAAATTCTCATGGAAGTTCTTGAATAACAGCATTACTTAATAGCTCCTTCATTGCCTGGGCAATTCCATTCATATTTTCTTCATATTCACATTTTCCTTAAACTCTCATAGCTTCTGGGCCTAGGAATTGATTTGAGTATTATGCAGTGATTTTAGTGCTGGGGACTGCTGTTCTCACAATGCAGTCAGTAAAAAGTTATTCAAATAAATCAAACCTTACCGTCTTTGTTTTTCATTGACTTCCCATAGCATGACTCAGAGATGGTAGTTTGGTCCTTGTATTCAAGGGGCTTCTTGGCATGGCCCAGTATTGCCTAAAATAATCTAGAAGCGATCACAAATTAATTTCTCTGTTGTAATGTGGTGTTCTACTTTAAAGTTTTTAGTGTCATAGAAAAATTTGTCATGCTGGCTAGGCTAAGACTTTGAAATGAGCCGTCCTCAGAACTCCCATTTTTAAGTGCTTTCCTTTGACATTTTTACAGATTTAGTTTTCATTGTATACATGTTTTTCTCAGGAGAAAAAGGGAAAAAACATGTGATGGGTGTTAGTTACAAATTTCAATACATTATGGGAAAGACAAATGTGGTGTAGCAGCAAGTTCTGTGATAAGCAGGCTAGAGTCTATTCCATAATGAAGCATTCTTTTGGTCCCTCTTGATTCTTAGTTGGAAACTGCTGACGGTTATTTTAAAATTGAATCTTCTTTATGTTCTGTAATGCTTAATGATACATGGTCTTCTAAAATGAGTTATTGGTGACTGAGCACCAACTTAACTTTCTGTCCTTCAGCTGTTTATTTTAATGCTATCTCACACTGAATTCCTTTCTATTACACATCTGCTTTTAGGACACACCTAAATTCATTATGTTATATGTATTGAAATTAGATACCTGTTAGTCATCATACTAATCAGTACTGACTCATTTCTTTACCCCCTCCCTCTGCCTCTATCTGTCTCTTATCTCCAGTCTTACACGTGTATTTTAAACCGTCTGGGGGAGGAATCACATTTTATCAGTTAGTAGCTGAAGCATGGTTCTGATCCATTAGCACTCTTGTCACAACTGTCCATGGAAAGTAAAAGTTTCTGTTCATCACCACTTCTTTTTCACAGCAAAGGTAATAGGGTCGTGCGAGTAAGATTCCTTAGACATTAAAATATTCAGGGGAAGTGTTACTGTGGGAATTTGAATGGAAAATAGTATTTATAAGGAAATACTTTTGGATTTTCTGTGTTAAAACATCAAAGGACCTTTTTCTACAATTACAAATTAGCTATTTTTGTTCTTTCTAGAATTTATCATGATTGGTGTTTGTGTGGTCTAGCATTAGTGAAGTTGGTAGAGAAACCTCTAAATACATCCTTGCTGTAGGAAGTGACAGAGGTGATTCAGTAAGTAAGTGGCACTTGGGCAGCTGAGTCAGAGCTCACTATCTCAGTAGGTATGATGTTAGAATGGATCAGAATTCTGCTGGGGAGCTGCGTGCTGCATGACACAGAGCTCAGCATCCTGTTTCTTAATAGTTCTTAAAGTGTCAGTTCAACTTCTGCTCTATTAATGTTGACCTCTTTTCCATTTGTAGTTCCAGCATTCACTGTCTATGTTTTCCTTCTCCCGCATCTTATTTTTAAAAAATGAGCTTTGACATTGGGGAAAAGTGATATCTGCATATTTTTTATAAAGTTCTGCTTTATGACATTTCTCAGAAGTGTAGCACTATTGTCATTACTGTTCACAAGCTGCAGGATATTCCAAGAATTTTGTTTGATTTTGACTTGATTTTGTTATTTTGATATTAGCCTAAGATCATACTCTACACTTGTTCTCTAATTTGTCATATTGTAGCAGAAATGCTAAGCCAGGGCTTGAAGCAGTGATTGAGCACCTGGCAGGAAGGTGGGGCCAACCCAGGAGAGCTCAGGTACATGCAATGCACCTGAGTAACTGGAAGGGGTGTAACCAGGAGGCACCCCTTCTCAGACTTTATTGAAGGGTTAGCAGTGGAAGCAGGGTGATTTCTTGGTGGAGATCCCTATATACCTGAGGACTTCTGAAATAAGGAGATCCTTTCTTTTGTTTCTGTGTCCAGAGCTGTTGTATTTGAGCAAGTCCTCACTTGCTGCAGCTTGAGACTTTGCTATTCTGCTGTTATTGCTGTGTTTTCCATCATGTTACAGTGTTGCACATATTTATGACTAAAATTAACAAACTCTCTAATCATGAACTCTTCTTTTAAGTATTTTAGCCTTTGTATGCTGAGGGTTTTCACATTTGAAATAATATTGCTGAATGTTTGCGTGAAGCTTTCTTGTTTTACTTCCAGCTGATCTCTCATGTTGGTAGTTCTTAAGTAAATATAATAAAATGACACATTGTATAGAAACAGATGTAATATGTAAACTATAGAAGTAACTTATTCTTCATTTTTCAGGAGTATAAGTTGGCACTTACACAGTGCTATGGAAGATACCTTCAGCAGTTCTGTTCTGTAAATCCTGATGATATCACAGATGATGAAAATCAATTTAAATCCACCTTTTTTCCAAATGGTTTCAAGGACAAAAATGCATCTCTTACGGTAGGATGCCGATTATCTTTCTTGTCAAAGACATTCAGTTTCAAAATAGGTAGAGTGCTTTATCACCCATAAATGTGGTTCGTGTAACTCAATTAATTAAATATTAATATTAATGCATCTTTCATACTTGCCTGTACAGATTACACAGACTTAAGTCATATGTACAATATGAACATCCAGAGAGGTGTACACTTCCAAGAATGAATAAGTGTTTATGCTTTTATGGCATAAGCCAACCTCTGTTGATGCTAAAAAGGCAGTTTTCTCTGAACAGGTTTTGTTCTGAAATAGTTACTAATAACCACTGTCAGAATCAGGGTATGGATCAAAGCTGGTAACTATCTTTTAATTGTTGTGGAAGTTTCCATATGGTGTGATCTAAGAACTGGTCAGAATGCAAGAGAATCAAAACATCATATTATAATTTTTATCATATATATGCAAGAATACTCCTTGCAATGCTGCATTAGAATCAATAGATTATTTGCTCAGTATGAAAAAAAAAAAAGGTTTTTTAAGTGTTCTAAACTCTTGGGGAGCTAAATGACCTCAAGCTTATGTTGATAGTTTTTTGTATTAACTTTCTTTTTGGGGATAGGCGTCTGCAATTTATTGCTTGCTATTCAAAGAAGGAAATGTTTCAGTTGGTACAGGGGGAGTGCTAAAGACATACTGGATTCTATCTTAACCAGTGCTTTGCTGAGAAACTCTATTTTCAGTACATGGTGGATATTTTGAAAAAAAAAAAGAAAAAAAAGTAATGCAAGTAATGGAATAGATTGGCCAGAGAAGCTGTAGAAGCCCAGTCCCTGGAGGTGCTGGAGGCCTGTGATGAAGATGAGCAAATTACATCCCAGTCTTCTGAGTACAGTTTAGTCTTAACATTTCTTTCCTCAACTATTTCAAGGTCTCACAGACTAGTGCATTTTTACCTTGTGGTACAGTAGAAACCGATCCAATCTAATAGTAAATTGACCTAATAGCTTTGGCTCTTTTTCCATAGTGTAATTCTCATTTAAATGTCATGCTGATTTTTTTTTTTTTTTTTTTGCTTTGTTTTGTGTGTGTTTGTGCACACTCAATCTTTTCGTGCTCAACATTTTATGATACTTTACTGATGTAAAAAATGTGTATCTATTTTAAATATGTGCATGTATATTTTACATGTGTTTCCATGTGTTTCAGTTCCATGCTTTGCAAGAGAGGAATGTTTGCGTTTATCAGATGCTTTGTAGCAGTGACAGAAACCTTCAGAAACAAGAGTCCCTGCAGACCTGTTTCAAAGTCTTGTCATCATTACGACTCACCATGCAAGTGGCTCTACCTCAGCAGAATTTGTGTTGGCTTATCTACAATGGTATCTTTGCATTTCTTTGCTAAGCAAGTCATCTTGGACATATTTTTAAGATCAACAAAGGAGTTGAGAATAAATCTCTAGTTAGTTTTAATTGTAGCAGTGTATTTTTTAAAATGTTTCTTGCTCTAAAATAACAGAGTTCTAAGTTTCTACAGTGTGCTTTTTATCAAAAGGACAGTCAGAAAAATAATAGCTGTTTCATCATAGCTGTGGTTTGAGTGTATTAATGAAATGAAATCTGAGAGTGTACAATAGGCGTTTTGGAAATTGAGATTAAAAAAAGCTCAGAAGAATTCCTATCAGTAAGATATTTGTATTGATGATTTTTTTTTTTTAAAGGGAATTGCAGATGAAAGAATACAAAATGAAATCTTCGTATTTTTAAAAAAAAACGTTCTTCAAGTTTGCAGTTAATAACAAAACTCATTCAGAAATTGCCACGTAATATTACCACATTTACAAATTAGGATAAATCCGTATATGATTTTAATGTGAATAAATACCTGAATTAGGAAAATTTTGAGGCAGAAAATGGAGCTTCTATGGACTAAACACAGAGAATAGTGTATCAAGATTTTTACTTCAAGACTACCAAAATATTTATGTACTTTGAAAGATCATTCTATTTAGTCAAAACTTCGGACTATCATGTTGTTCTATTATGGCTAGTTGTTGTAATATTAATTGAGGGTATAATTTATTTTTAGTTTAATTTATCAAAAATACTGATATTTATCTGAGCTATAAATGGTTGAAATTCTTACATGTGTTTTCCTGGGCCTTATTACCTTTATCCTATATCCTATGTAAGATGTGTTTTTGTTTGTTTTGTTCTATGGGTAAATAATTAAAATATAATCACTTGTTATTCTTAAGTTCAATTATAGGTCTCTGTACCAAGCCTAGACAATAAGGATTTTTTTCCTCTGAATAGAGTTAATGTTAGGTAATAAATCTGCCCAGTTCCCAAGCACTTTTCTGCAATTTCTGGCAACAGATTTTGTCTTACTACATTTGATTGATTAAAAAAATGAATCTTACAAGTGCTTGCTAAATTCTTATTCACTGGGATAATAACACCCTTCAAACTCTTACAATTGGCGTTGTGATGCCTCCTGCTGCCACAGGTGTCCCTTTCTGAACAGTCATACAGACAGAATAGACTTTTTTCTTTTCCCTAAGATTGTTTCCTAAGAACTGCTGTGTCTTTTATACTTCTAGGCTTGTTTTTTTTTTTTTGTGTGTGTGTGTGTTTTTTTTTAAGCAGTTTTGTGGCATAGTCTAAATTAAGTAATTTTTTTTTTTTTGACAGGATTTTATTCATAAATGACTTTGATGCTTTTGAAAATTCTATTCACAATCAGTTTGCTTCATTTCACTTATCACACTGACTATCAAACTGAATTGTATTGCTGTCTCCCAGGACAATGCCACGACAAACTATAAGATTCCTGCAAGTTAATCTGTGAGGAGAAGTCAGCCTATTAAATTAAAAAATAAAAAAATAAAAAAAAATTGCATCTAGGGATTAAAAAAACCAACTGTTTCTCTTATCAGTTCATTTAATAAAAAAATCAGTGTATTGAATTTTTATATTCAATTCTTTTATGGCATTACTTTATTATGTAGTTACTTTTAAAGTTGATATTGCTTAAGAATTTGTTGGCTTCAAATTCTCTAACTTAAAAATAGTGAGAGAAAGATTATTTGGAAATATCAACCCAGATATTAGGAAGTTCCGGTTAGTTAACATAAAATATTTCATCGAGGAATCCAGAACTTACCTGTTCCTTTATTTTATTCTTACAGGTACAATTCATATTTATACCATATGCAGACATTTGATGATGATAGGTCAGTCTGCTCAGGTATGGAAAACAAACAGAAATATTTGAAAATTGCACAGATTAGAAAATGCATCAGTGTCTTGCATAGCACTGTAGCCTGACTTAGCTATTTTATTGTCATTGCAGTAGTGCTTGTCACACTCGAATAAGCAGTCTAAATGGCAGAATGGCCAGTTCAAAAATCTTTGTGCCTTGATGCCTCTGTGTCTCTTCAGCTGTGGAATGGAGCTCAGCACAGTGTCTCGCTGGACACTGAGATGGAGTGTTTGACAATTTTAGAGAGCTCTGGATGTTTTCATCAGAATCCAAGGATTGTTTTTGTTTCTTAAAAAGTGGAGATATGCTGACACCTGGTGGATAGATTCTTTTTTTTATCTGTTGTTTATATCAGTTGTTCACTGAACAAAACCTTTTTCTCCATGAATATCCTAATAAAAGTGAGTTAGGACTTCCTTTAACTTTTAATCTTATTGTACAGGATCCAGGGAGACTAATTATTGGCATTTCAGATTATTTTAATTTATGTAGGGCGCTCCAAAGTAATGTCTCTTATTTATTTCCATGGTAGCTACACTAGCTGCAAAGAGCTCAGTAACACTCTTTGACAGAGCAAATTCTCACAAAATACTTTTTAACTCAGTCACCACTCTTAGCTGTAGGTTTTTGCCAGGGGTGGATGTGCATGCCATGCCAAAAATCTGCATGACTGTCTGAAGTGTGACTTCTCTTTTGCGTTGCTGCTGCCACTGCTGAAGTGCACCACTCACTGCCTTACTGTGCTCACATCCATTGTTTGATCTCCATAAACATCTAGCAATTGTCAGTAACTATCAATGGGCACCATGTTTTCCATATGGAGGAATTCAATTCCACAGCTTTACTTCATACACACTTTTCTGTCAGACTCCATTCTGTCAGGCTGCCCCTCTGCTGCCATCTGTTGCACAGCAACAGAAAGTAAGGTTGCTGTAACATTCAATCTCTACTGCCATACCATCAATATCTGCCTTGCATGTAACAGCCCAATGTAATAAGCACTTGTCTGTTAAATATCTGTGTACTGATTTAGTTTGGGACTAAAGCTGTGTGTATTTAGTGCACCTCGTGGAGCATTGCACCAAACAGAATGGAAGGGAAGACCAACCAGTATAGTAGGGCTAATTCTTTAAACAGAGTGATTGCTGCAATGACTATGTTAGGAGAGACAGATATAACTTAAAACTAAGAGCTGGCAGTGTGGTTCCATAGTTATAAATTGATCTCAGTGCAGGCTATCACCAAAGAAGGCAGACTCCATTGTGTCACAAGTCAGCTTGCTGATCTAGCTGAAATGTAACTTAGAAAAACAATGGTCACCAGAGGTGGCACAAAAGAGAGAGAGAACTCTCATAGTAAGAGTAGACGAGAGAGAACGGTGGCACCACTGTCTGGTGGCTAGTCTATGGTGAAGCAGAATGGCAAAGTAGCTCAGAGGTTAAAATATAATGCTTGCCCCTAGCTACAGATGGAAAACAATAATAAGCAGGAAGATTACTTTGTAATCAACAAAATATGTTAAAAATCAATAGGAAGTCTGTGCCTTTTTTTTTCCCTCTTTGAATTAGTCCTACCAGGAGAAGAATTCTCCTTACCTGACAGAAAGTATATTGATATAGTAGAAAATGCTACTGTCAGTAGCACTTATCAGTACATATCAGCATTTAGCAGTATCAGTTTGAAACTGGATTTTTTCATTACAGGTGCTGGAATATCTACTGTGGGCCAGTATATGTATGGAATTATCCATTCCACTCCTATCTGTACATTATTTGACATGGAGAGCCACGCTATACGCGGCAGTTTGTCAGTGTTATTTTGACTGTCAAGCTGGCATTCATGGAGAGGTATCTTGATTTGTCTATTTAAATATGCCAGCTTATCAGATCGTATGCATTTAGAATTCTTCCTGTATTCCAAAATTTAACTGCAGTATGGAAGTGTTTTGACTTGTAAATGAGTAATCAATTAAATTAATACGTTGCATTCTAATACTGGTTACAGATTTCTAGCGTTGAGTGGTGGCAAACCCCAATATAGATGTACAAAATATATTTTGTGAAAGTTTTCTTCTTATTTTCAATTGACTTTCACTGAGCTCCTCTGCTGTTTCCCAAATTCAAGAATGATGTGACTCTAAAATTACATACCTGAAAGCAGAGAAGGAAAACCTAGTTACAATTTTGGTTTTTGTACTTTGGACAGGTATTTGCTCGCCGTGGTCTGATTCAAATTGATGAACTGAAGCAATTAGAAAATATCAGTTCTTCACAGAAAAGTTCAGAAACAGGAAAGATTTTTAGAGAGGCGACCATAAAGGTATAATTCTGCAAGTAATTATTAACAGTTACAGAAGCTAAACAATCTCTGTGCAGAGGATATAACATAGTTACTTGCGTTTTTCTTTTGCTAGATGTCAGTAATGATTTTCAAAAGAGCAGTATATGAATCCAGACGAAAGCCAAAAAGCTATTTTCGACCTAAGTTAAGAGCTAGCTTGAAAGAAGCACAAAAAGTAAGTTTAACATTTTGTATAATCCTTCTCTTTGCTTATTCTTTGCAGGTGATGAGTATGTGATATAGTTCTGCTTAAGGCATATGGTGCTATTTACAAAGAGAAAGTATTAGTCTTTCAGTTTTGTAATTAATGCAGTTTATCATAAAGATGCAGAATAAACTTGAAAAAGAGAAAAAATGTAGCAATTCTAAGAGAACTACTGATTTTTGTACCTTTCTTTTTTCCTTACCATTAAAACTAAGAAAAATCTTGCTCAATTTCATACCAAATGTATGGGCTTTTGCCCTGCTATGTTCAATGATGATGAAGGGATACCTTGAAAAAAAGTTGCAGTGGTTTTATTTTTATTTATTTATTTTTAATTTGCTTATTAAGACTGCTTTTCTAAAAGATGCCATTAGTTAGAGAAAGGTATTCAGAATACAAGGTAGTAATTTAAGGAAGTAGCAAATTCCCCTAAATACTATTCTGTCTTTGTGCTCTTTACAGCCAACATCATAAAATAGGTAATCCACTGGCATAAGTATTATAAAATACTAAGATGATTATTTTTGGTATGTGATTGCATTGTTCTTCTTTTTTTTCATTTAAAGAAAATTGCTTTTTGGTACAAGAAAGGCTGATCAGAAGTAATTGAGATTGCTCATTTGGTGCTGTCTAATGGCTAATAAAATTATAATGAAGTTATACTGATATGTTCCAGGTGCAATTTGATCATGTTGAAGACTTTTTTTTACATAACTTATTCATTTAAGCTTCACAGAAGATTGTCTGATACCTCAGTTTTGAATCACTGACTTGAATCACAATTGATATTGAATTGCTGTGTGGACAGAACAATCATTTTGTCCCAAGCTTCACTTACTAGAAATTTCCTGTTATCCAGGATGGGGGAAACCTCTCAGTATGTTCAAATATGTGTGATTTGCACATATGAAGTTGTTGGTTAACTTTCTTTAGGTCAACTGATTCTAGAAGACTTAAGTACAACTGAATGGAGATCATGTAAAAGTTTTGCTGAACGATCAGGATGTTGGGAACTCAGCATACTCCGTTATTGTTTGTTCATCGGGCATTCACAGTGTTGTTGTGTCTGTCACAAAGGAGAAGCCTCATATCTCTGATGTGCATACTCTGGAAGAATTGCCACTGATTAATTTTGTTCTGTAGTTTCTGATTGATTAACAACATTAACATTAATGTGACGTTAACAACAAACTGTTAGAAATTGTACGGTTCCTCCACCAAAATTCTTTTGCTTCTAAAATGTTCTCTGACAGTTCTCATGAATTTATGCAAGAAGCAATAATATTGAATTTTCATATTTGTTTCTGCATGTGTTTAGTAGTGTTAGAAGATTTCTTAACTGTTGTAACATTTGAAAGCACTATTCTATACTTATTTGAGAATATTTTGTAGATTTATTGTGTCAAGTAAATGCGAAAATGTAGGACATTTATTTTTGCTTGATGTTCTGACTTTAAAAAACAATTTCCTCTTTTATTTATAGAACATACACAGGGGTGGTATAACAAGTAGAGCAGTTACATTTAGAATCATAGAATCATAGAATCATAGAATCACTAAGGTTGGAAAAGACCTAAAAGATCACCCAGTCCAACCGTTCACCTATTCCCAATAGCTCCTACTAAACCATGTCCCTCAACACAACATCCAGTCTTTCCTTGAACACCCCCAGGGTCGGTGATTCCACCACCTCCCTGGGCAGTCCATTCCAGTGCCTGACCACCCTTTCTGAAAAGTAATACTTCCTCATGTCCAGCCTGAATCTCCTCTGCCGTAGCTTGAAACCATTCCCCCTGGTCCTATCACTAATGACACGAGAGAAGAGGCCGACCCCCAGCTCACTACAACCTCCCTTCAGGAAGTTATAGAGAGCAATAAGGTCTCCCCTGAGCCTCCTCTTCTCCAGGCTGAACATTCCCAGCTCCTTCAGCCTCTCCTCATATGGCCTGTGTTCCAGACCCCTCACCAGCTTTGTTGCCCTTCTTTGAACACGTTCCAGGGCCTCAATATCTTTCTTGCAGTGAGGGGCCCAAAACTGGACACAGTACTCGAGGTGCGGCCTCACGAGTGCTGAATATAGGGGAACAATCACCTCTCTGCTCCTGCTTGCAACACTGTTTCTGATGCAAGCCAGGATGCCATTGGCCTTCTTGGCCACCTGGGCACACTGTCGGCTCATGTTCAGCCGAGCATCAATCAATACCCCCAGGTCCATTTCCTCTACGCAGTCCTCCAGCCACACCGCCCCAAGCCTGTAGCGTCGCCTGGGGTTGTTGTGGCCGAAGTGCAGGACCCGGCATTTGGCCTTGTTGAAACTCATCCCATTGGCTCCAGCCCAGCTCTCCAGCCTGTCCAGATCCCTCTGTAGGGCCTCGCTACCCCCAGGCAGATCCACACTTCCAGCCAATTTGGTGTCATCTGCGAATTTACTGAGGGTGCACTCGATGCCCTCATCGAGGTCATCAATAAAGATATTGAAGAGGACAGGCCCCAGCACCGACCCCTGCGGAACACCACTCACGACCGGTCGCCAGCTGGATTTAACTCCATTCACCACCACTCTCTGTGCCCGGCCCTCCAGCCAGCTCCTTACCCAGCCAAGAGTGTACCCATCCAAGCCTCGGGCTGCCAGCTTCTGCAGGAGAATGCTGTAGGAGACAGTGTCAAAGGACATTTAGAGCTCATTCCAGCATGTTATAAAGCACTTAATTCTTGAATTAGCAAAGAATTAACACCCTTCTAGCATTTGTGCAGTGCAAATTATTTTTACACTTAAATCACCTTGAAAATAGAAACAGGGTAGTTATATTTATATATTTTTATTTAGCTTTCACTTTTAAGGTTCTTTTCCATTAATACAATGCTTGTTTTCTAAACATGAAAGAGCAATGGTTAAGTGAAATTCTACTACTAGTAGATTAATTACCATTCTACTCTGCATCTTAACAAAAGTGTTTAAATGAAACCTGCAGTTTGAGATTAGCCTGCTCTAGGGTATATGTGAAGTATGTTGCTTTCTACTTGCACAGATCTGATTCCTAAATGAATTTGATGAAAATTAATCCACAGATAAGTTGAATACATCAGCACGGTATATTGAATAGCTTGCTGTAGTTTTGTATAGCTTGCTTCAAACATTGTTATGAAGATTTAGGGGGAAAAAAACAAGAAGTGTTGAAAATTTATTTTGGAGTTATTTTTTTAGGAGAATGTCAGAATCCCAGAATGGCTGAGCTTGACCTTTGGAGGTCATGTGGTCTAACCCTCCATTCAAGCAGTGACAACCCAGAACAAGGTGCCCAGGCCCATGTCCATGTAGCTTTTGAAGATCTCCAAGCAGGAGATGGCACAGCCTCTCTGGGTAAACCTGTGCTAGTGCCTTCTCATTGACAAAGTATTTGCTGATATCCAGATGGAACCTCCTGTGTTCCAGTGTGTGCACATATGTTTTGTCCTGGTTCTGGGCACACTGACCAGAATGTGCCTTTGTCTTTGCACCCTCTCTTTGGATATTTATAGACACTGGTAAGATCCCCTTGAGCCTTCTCTTCTTCAAGCTGAAAGTCCCAGCTCTCAGCCTTTCCTCATATAAGAGGTGATTCATCATCTTGGCGGCCCTTTGCTGGAGTCTCTCCAGCGTGTCCATGTCTCTCATGTACTTGGGAGCCCAGAACTGGACATAATAGTTCAGATGTGACTTCACCAGTGCTAATCATAGGGAATGGGTTACCTCTCTTGACCTGATAACAGTACTTTGCCTAATGCAACCTTGAATACCAATAGCCTTTGTGGCAAAGGTACTTTGTTGACATGTTCAATCTGATGTCCACCAGAATCCCTAGGTCATTTTCTGCCAATCTGCTTTCCAGCTAGGTGGCCCCCAACATACTTTTCTGCTTCCATATGAGGTTGCTCCTCACCAAGCTCCTGTCAGCCCATTTCTCCAGCCTGTTGAGGACCCCCTGGATGTCAGCACAGCCTTCTCATGTATCAGTTGCACCTCCCTGTTATGTGTCATCTGCAAACTTGCTGTTGGTATGCTCTGCCCAACATCAATGTCATTAATGAAGATTAATGGATAAGCCAAACCAGACCCAGCAATCATCTCTGGAGTACACTGCTGCTAACTGTCCTCCAGCTAGACTTTCTGCCACTCGCCACTACCCTCTGACCTGGCTGTTCAGCCAGTTTTCAATTCACCTCACTGTCTGCTTACCCAGCCCATGCGTCAACAGCTTGTTTATGAGGATCTTATAGGAGACTGTGGAAGGCCCTACCAAAGACCAGCTAGACAATAATCACTGCTCTCACCTTGTTTGCAAGATGAGTCATTTTATCATAGAAGTTTATGAAATCGGTCAAGTGTGACTTCCCGTTGGTGATTCTATGCTAGTTACTCCTAAAGATTTTCTTGGCCTTGATGTGCATGGAAAAAGGTTTCAAGGATTATTTCCATTGATGTCCAGTACTAAATGCCTTTCTGTGTTTGTTTTGTGTGTTTTTTACAGCATCAAAATAGTTCCTCTTCCTTTGGAAAAGACAAATAGTATTGATGAGGTTTGCTCATTATATAAGTTTATTTGGAAACAAAAACAGCCTGCCAACTTTAATACTTTGAATACTATTTAATATTGAACAGATCAGTTTTATTTTCATCAGATACAGATCTCAGCTTTTCTTTAAGCATTCACTTGGAAGCAAAAATATAAGACGTTAGCGCAGGAAAATGAGAAGGAAATTGCCAAATTTTTGTCTTGTTAAATGTGCCTAGAAACCATTCAGATGTGTTTTTATGTGAGGAAGCGCCAAATAAATGGAATTGGAATGTTGTTGGAATAATAAGCAGCTTTTTCAAGTACTGTCAAGTTTCTGATTTATTTTGTGTCTGGTCGCTGTTTAGTTAGGAAAATTAATAATCATGTGTAAAGAATATGAAATAAAATTTTAAATTATTTTCTTATATAGATCTCTGATTTCTTAATTATCAATAATGAAAATATATTTTTGTGTGTTCTGGACTGTATTTTATGTTATGCTGCTTGCAGATGTACTAGTCAGTGAAGGTAATGCTTTCTCTGCAGCGCAGAACATCTTAATCTTTCCCTGATTTTCTGTGAAGTATGTAGAACTTGATTTGCAATGGTCGTTTGTATCATTATAAGGAAAGATCTGGATGGCTTTGAACTATGTGACGTCTTTCACTCATAATTTCTACTCCAGTGTTTTCTACATGAAATAGCATGGAGAACTGTGTGATTGCAAAGAAATTATAGAACTTCTTAAGTACTGTACTCACTTAGCATGAGGTTTGCTATGCCTCTGAAACACAAAGTTTGTAAAAATAATGTATTTTACCATATATTTTTTAATGTTTTAGATAGTTCTTTCTTTCTGAGAGACAACTGTTTTGAAGAAGTCTTGCTTTTTTATGTGGCTTGCTTTAGATATTATAAGGCTCACATTACTTTTTCTAACACAGTTGCCATGGCCTCGCACAACTACTGAACAGCTGCTGATGGAAATGTTTGATGGTACTGCAGCTCAATTCCTTGCCATCCTGGAAGCTCTGTCTGATAGCAGTAGGCGTGTGCTGCACCCTACTCCACCTGTTCCTGATGAACCTGAAATTCATGATGTGATTTCAGAGCTTTTTTTTGCAGGGCTGGAAATCCTCTCAGGTAACAGCATAAAGAACAAAAAAAGTGTTGTGAGGAGCACAGTCCTCCATTTTCTTAGTTTTTTCCTTGCTGTGAAAGAAAGCTTGCCTGAAGGCATATATTTTAACTAGGAGAAGAAATGGAAGAGTGGCTGGGTGGCAATGTGATGGACAGCCAAGGTCAACCCACCACAGTGATTCACTTTTTTTTTTTTTTTTAAGTTCACTCAAAGTTAGATTTAAAACTTGAGGAAGGCTTTGGACTCAATAATTCCTTCCAAACCACCTTTTCTATGCTATAGACCGAGCATAACTATAGGTATAAAGATACTCTGTTAACAAAATTACCTAAAGAAACTAAATGCACTTCAGTATCATATTTACTTTATGACTATTGGCTAATTGGCATATAGCAGATCAAATACAGTATAAAGTAGTGTAATTAATTGTCTGTTTTAAAGGTGGAGTGAGCAGTACTGATATTCAAGGAGATGATTGCGCTGATAAATTTGGTATGATTAATGCATCATCAACTCTTCTGCAGTTGATACTAACAGGTAAACTGGCTTTGAATTTTGAGAGTGCCCAGCAGTTGCACTCATGCTTGGTGAGCAGAATTTATTTTCATGAGTTGCACTTATATGCGTAAAGGTATTGCAAAGCACTGTCATTTTCAGGTGTATTTTATATATGTATATATAATGCTAAGGCATTCAAAATGAATTATTTACAGAAATCGTTGCCATTTTTGTGAAACAAATACTACCTGATTAACATATAGAAGTACATGTACATTGTGGTAATCTCATACTGTTAAGATATGTTCATGTCCGTAAGCCAGTTAAAGTCCAACCTCTACAGCGATGTCCTGGTATATTCTTGTAAAAGAGAAGTGAGATGTAGCAACATTAGAACTGCTGTCAGCTTCTCAAGATCCTAGAACAAATCACTGTGCTGTTTCAGAACATAACAGCCTTCTATTATTAAGTCGATATACTTTTTCCCATGTGCCCAGGTGATACAATGACTGTGGCACTTTCTTAGGATTGTATAACACTACTGAAGATACTAGATAAGCCACTTGCTTAGAGTTCCCAGGATCAGGAAGTCCCTTTTACACTGGTCTGTACTTCAGATAAACTTGGAGGGTGGGAAAAATAGACTCTCCCTGTATACATTACATGTTTTCTGACACAGCAATGAGAAATGCTCAGCTATCTTGCAAGAAGTTGTTCATGTTTCTATGCATTGTTTTTCAAGTGAATTGCTGGTGAGGAGAGTTGCCTTGAGAACATATCTAGATTTAATCTCTCTGCAGCAGAAAGGACTAAATCCTTGATGCTCTCTACACAGGCAAATCAATATCAATGAGTACAGCCTCTTTACAATGAAGCAGGACACTGCAAATACATCATTATAGTAGTATGCAAGTGTACACATTATGGCAAAATGATAAAGCTATTCATTGCATTGTAGAGTTGTTAAGAAATCCTTCAGGATTATGCTGAATGTACAAAAACAGAATTTTACCTTTGTATTTATGAACACCAAATTATTGCTGAAGTTAAACTTCTGAATATATATGTATGTATGAAGCATTAAATATAAAATGTTTTGTCATCATTATAGGAGAAAAGAGAGTGTCTGGAGAGGCTGCTGTGAAGTTTGTAAAATTAGCTTTCAACTATGAGGAGTGGGATGTGTTTGATTCTGCTATTGTATTTGTTACTAATTTTCTTCAGGTAACTATTATACTATTTCGACAATCTTTACGTAGTCTATTCCTGTGAGGTTGAGGAGCAATGTTCAGTTTCCAAATTCTAAGACAAATTTCTATTGATTGTTTCTGTCAATTAGGCCCAGAATGACCCAAAGTGGAAGAAGGCAGAAATGGAACTCCAACTTCTTACCTTGATGCGACCGTTACTATTTCCAGGAAAATTTAGGCATGGTTTTTCTGTTGATGAAAGTAATACTAGGAGAGATCATTTGCCTTGTGTTTCAGATAAGAAGAGTACAGTCAGAAGTGAGTTTTTGGTTACAGATCTGTTTGCATTTCAAATATTTTTGAAGCAAGAAATATTGTTTATTGATTAAAAACAATGCAATATGTTGCATGCAGTATTCTGTGAAAAAAACAGCAACTGATAACTTGCCACCTACTGACTTTTGTCCAGTTGCCATTTGCCTATTTCCCTTACATGAAATGACCTCTATTAGGTATATCTCTTATTACATGCAAATATGTAAAATGAATGGATATTTTGGAACAGGTTTTCAGGAAAAACATGAAACAGATTTTCTTTTGGTCATTCTTGTACTTTGTTTATTTTAAAATTCTTGCCATTGAAGCAAGAAAAAACTTGTTTAAGTAACTAATTTAATTCAGTGACATTAAAAAAAAAAAAAGCAAAATCTTGACAACTTTCTATTTGCAAAAATAATAGTGTTTGTTTTTCACAGTAAGTGAATTAACTTAGGAATATCTGTCTTCTTTGTATTTAGTTTTTCTTAGACCATATTATCTGCTGGTATAACTTTGTAAGTTGATTCCTTCAAATGTTTTCAAATGTAGGTTTGTAACCAGAAATAATGTCTTCCATTTCCTTTTTTTCTCCTCTGTATAAACACTGAATGTAGCAGGTTCCTTAAAGCATGGAGAGCCTTCTCATGATCTTATCATTTTGGCAACAACAGTGTTCTCCTGTGTCTCTACATCTAAGCAGGTACAACAAGATTAGAGATGTATCTTATTAATTACTCACTTAATCTGTACTGAATGTATATAATTTAAGACCAAAGGAATCAGGGGCATTAACAAACTACAAAAATGAAATAGTAAAGGTGAAAAAAAAAGGCCTCTAAAATGTGATCTATTGTGAGTTTTTAAAAAAGATTATTATTTATTAAATGTAATTAGGCTACAAAAAATTAACAGATATTAAATCCATTTGGAAAACCATAGGATGAGTTACATATTTTCTGAACAAGCAAAGACAATATTTCTTTTAGTATATTTGATAGAGTTGAGTGAATACAATCCGCTATAGAAAACATTCCTGCAATATTTTTGCAAATAAGAACAGTGACTCTGAGAAATGAAAATACATTTATTGCAGCAATTTGCTTGCAGTTTGTGGTAAATTCTCATTGCAAACAAGGAATCAACATCAGCAAAACCAAGATGAGTCGGACTTTCTTGTACTGAAAGCTCTACTACAGAATAATGCCACTACACATCTAATAATAAATTCCTAGAATGACCACTTGTAGCTCACTTGTTCAAACTGAAATTTTCCTTAGTGTGGTACTGTGGGAAAAAAAAAAAAAAAATTGCAGTGAATTGTCTCCACTAGCATTTAAACTAGGCTTGTTTTCCCAAAGATTCATGAAAAACTATCCTTAGGAAAACATTTTATGCTAGTACTGTATGATTTTACTGCAAAGTTAATTCTAGTCATTTTAGAATGTTGTTCCAATTTGAATGCAAGTGGAGCACGCACATTTTTTTTAGATTTATTATTGTATTTTCAGACAAATAATCTTGCCTGTGAGGTGATCTTGCCTTTAGATAGTGTAATTTGTCTTTTTTTTTCTTCACGGATCACTGAATTTAAATTCTTTTGGTTCTTCTTTCCACAAATCTCTGTACCTTATCTGCTTGATGGAAGGAAGAAAATTTGTTCCTTTAGCAGCAGAGAATCCACTGATTATGGAGTTATGTGATATATAGATTATCCAATCTAAGACCTTGCTGCCACATAGCAATGGCATAGTGTCAAAAGGGTCTTCATTTATTTCTTTTACAGTATTTTTCTTTATCAATTCCCAGTACCAACACCCATGAAATCTTATGCTGAAGCACATAGAAGTGCACAGACACTGTGCAAATAGTGGGCTTAAGCTTTATGTACTTGAGGCAGTAGTCCCAAACTGGTATAAATGGCAGTAAATTTGTACTTTATGTAGTAGTCCTTAATCACTCTTTAGATGTTAACATGGTAATAGACATGCTCTTTTGCCTTATAAACTTTGTTACCTAGAAGGTTAACTGAATGGAGTTTTGAATTTGTTAATCTCTTGGTGAGATGTAGATATGTTTTAACGTTTCTATCAGCTGTTCCACTGCAACCTTTTTTTCAGTTCTTCAGTGTTCCATTCAGTGAACCAACAACCCGTGGAAGTACTCTGTCAATACAAAATAAAACATACTAATTTTGACCTCCTGAAAATACATGAATGCTCCAATTAAAAATTTTCCAAGGATAATGTAACAGTTAAACTACATTACATTTTTCAAAGAATTTATTGACTATTATAACATCTTAGCGACAGTTAATTTCCTTGTTTCTTCCATGAATTTTTCATCTCACTATTTTCTTTGTATGACTTTTAAAAGCTTGACAATAAAGAAGGAAATAATAATAATAATAATAATAATAATAAGCTTCTAAAGCCACACATATTGTCAGCAGAAGAAAATTTGTGTGACCAGAAACTACTTTTAAAAATATTTCTTAAGCTTTCAAAATATTGTCACTCCTTATCATACAGATAAATATGACAATGATTATTTATTTACTTTGGAAACTTTTAATAGTGTGTATGTAATGTGCATGCAAATCTGTTTCTACAATTGTTTTGTTTTGTTTTTTTTTTTTTCTTTCCAGAACATCCTACCTGACAAGGAAATACTTTTTGATGTCCTGGTGTTTTTGTGGCAGAAGTGTAAAACAGGACTTCAGTTAAACCCGATGAATGGAAGTGGCTACTTTAAATATAACCACAAATACAAAGCTTCCAAAGTATTCCTTTATTATAATATGTATCTCTTAATACAAGTTTCATCTGTTACAGTAAAGCCAAGAAAAAATACTGGTTTTCAGTCTAAGTGGATTTTCTTATGGTAAAATGCAGATAAATCACATTCAATGAAAAATGTGAATTGTATGTACACTCTGGACAAATTAAAAAAGTAACCTGCTGTCTGGCAGTAGGCCACAATAGAAATGGCAGCAGCAGAAACCTTGCAGATTAAGAGAAGGGAGTTGGAACTCAACAGGATTTGGCCCACTAGACAAAGCCACAGTCTTCTCTTGGACTTTTCCTGAGACTGAGAAACTATTGTTGAAATATTGTCATGTGAAGGATAATTTATGGTAGTTTCTCAGGGCTTCCAATAAACAGTTGATGGAGACCAAAAGGTTTCTGAAGGAGTGCCTTTTGTAACCTCGATTTCTAAAGAAAACTGTTGACATTCAGCAGTAGGTAGCTTACAGTTAATGTGCTGTGCACGTACAACAGAAGCACTGAGGTATCTTTTACACTGGTTAAGTGGAAAGATACTTAGATAATTGAGTGGCAGATGATCACATCTGCTGCAAGGCTTACTATACTATGACATAGTATGACAAAGTATGAATGTTCATAATCTTTTCCCTTTCTAGAGTAATAATAACTAATAACTTTCTGATTTTTTTTTTTGAAGTGTTTCTAATTTTATAGTGGCTTGCATCTTGGTCTGGTGGCACTAAAAAATAAATGTCAAGTACAAGTTGTGTTCAGGTTTATGAATGTATTTAAACAAAGTTGAGTGCAAAACCCTACCTGCCTCTAATATATAAATATCTTTTAAAATGTCTTAACTCTATTTTGATCCTGTTTTTATTATCTCCTTTTTTAGTGGGTTTATGTACTCTGGATAATAAATGAAGTGATTCTGCAAAGTAATGTAGCAGATACTGATGTTGTATTGGCAGCAGAGATAACCTTATGTCTAACTGCAGTACTGGAAAATATGGCTGATTCTGCAAGTAAATCTAAGAAAAAAGCAGGTAAACAACAAAAAAGTGATTGTTTAAAATAGTATGATACAATTTTGTAAATGCAGCTTCCTGAATAGCTAGAACTAATGAAACCTGCTTTATGTCTTATTTCCTACATTTCCAGTTCTCCTGAAGTATTTCCATTTTGAATCACATCTTTTATGACTCACCTTCCCCACAGTTCTTTTTACATTTCTTTTAGCCCCTTCTTGGTAGCTTCGGATTATTCTTATGGTCTTTGGATATTGACTAGACAGAGGGCAGCATGTGCTGTGGCTCATTTGGAGAGTTGAATTGCTGATTGACTAGTGACACAAAAAACAAAAGATGGAAATACAGAGGTCATACTAACGGTTTTGCTTTTATTATGTCATTAATTTGGATCTGTCTACACAGATCTTTTTTATATTGGAATTTAATTGTCTCTGAAGTTGAACTTAACTCTACTGATGTGGTTAGGATAATGCAATAATATTAAACAGATTTCCTAAAAAGACCTTACTAATGATGTAGAATATGAATATATATACATACTTTAAAACTTCTCTGTTGCTTTTGATGTATGATCTTGTACTATGAATCATATTTTTTATTATTATTTTACAACAGCTAGAGAGTAGATGTTAAAGATTCTTAAGGCATATCTAGGAATAGAAGAGAATGACAGTACATTTTGCTGTTTTTGAAAGTAAGAGAATCTTGGGACACTACTATTCCACTGTAAGGTCAAGTAGGTATTGTTTCAGGTTAATGTTACGAAAATCATACAATTCTGATGGAAACTGATGAATTATCATTGCAACCTGTTACTCTTTTTCACTCAGTCTAAATATGTCTTTTTTGGAGGGAAAAAAGGCTGAACGGTGGGGAACTGTTGCACAGAACAGACTGATGAAAAGCCAGTCATACTCACAAATAAGCTGAGAAGTCTTTTTTTTACTGAGTGAATTCTGAATGGATACAGACTTTACAGAGTTAAGGGCTCTATCTGAGAGCAAAGAAGCTGCTTCCCCTTGTTTGGAAAGGAAGATATGATTATCATTATCATCAAAATGTGACCTTGCATATTTAAAAATCATCCAAAAGTTCGATTTTCATTAAAAACTGTTGTGAATTAAATAAAAATAGATTAGGATTGATTAAAAGATAAAATACCAGTGTGGATCGTATCATAGAGAGAGGAACTATGGAACGAGTCCAATTTTCATTGGCTTGGATCTAATGTTACTATGAAATATGGGGCATACTTAAAAATACTACCTTATTCAATAATCATATACTGAATTATTATAATTGTACATAGGTAACTATGGTGTTTAAACTCTCAAAACCTTGTTGAGAAACAGTATAATTAATGGTCAAGTACCGAAGAACTGAATTGCCAAGATTTTAAATTAGTGGTAAATTTGATTGAACAGTACTAAAGTTGAGCATGTTTCATTTTTACTTTCTGATTTTTTTTTCTACAAAAAAGGGAAAAGAAGTGTAATTCTCTCTGTAGATGAAACCTGCGACATTCCTGAAATATTAATGGTAATGTCTACTTTATTTTCACTAATAAATGTTTTTGAATAGCATAAGAACACTTATTTCCACTTGTAGCATCCTCATAACATCTCATTTTAAATTTCATAAAGTTGAAATGATTCGTATAGTGAGAATAGTGAAGAGGAAGAAAAAGGTTTTTTTGAATGAAATAAAATTCATAAATATTTGTCTCATCTTTTATAATAAACAGTAATATGAATGAAATCTTATTTGAAATGTGTTTTTTTACAGCATGATCATACTGATTTCCACTTTATACTCTTTCATGCCAGTGCTTAGTACCTGCTTTTAAAGGTTTAATAACACTTACTATTAGCATCGCACAGACTTTAGTTTTTACGTTATTTGGGGAAATATCTAGAGTTGTGCTTTTGTTAGTTTGTTTTGTAAGACTGGTGTGGAACAGATGGAACATCCTTGCTTTGTTCAGTGTATCCAGTGTATGTCAGTGCTCAGCACTGTGCTGGGATGTCAAAGGAAAAAGCCAAAATTTCTTAATAAAACACAGTAAAAGCATCAGTATGAGGATTCAGAAATTTTATCAGTACTATGTCTTAATGCCTACACACACAGAGAATCTTCAGTGCAGTGACAGTTAAAGCTGTTTGTTTCTGAAATGACAGTGTTTTCTTAATAACTAATGAAACATTATGAAATGACTTATGAAAATGCTGCTTGTAAACTCAGTTCAGTTTCATTCTGCTGTGAGCTAGGCTCTGTGATACAGTAAATTTCTTTTTAAGAGCTTAGGGAAAATTCTAAATTAATTAAAGTTTTGTGTTAATCTCAGAGAAGTCCTACAGAACAACTGCAGCTTGCTTATGAAAATCTTGAAAAAACAATTAATGAAATGAACAAATCTCGCTTAATGACCTTCATACCAGATGGAAAGTCAGTATTTGACAACTGCTGTACAAAGGTAAATTCTACAGAAAGCTGTATTGCAACTAAATCTAGAAATAGTATATTGGATTTTTTTTTTTTTGAAAGCTCATATTTTCTACTATTTTTGCATTATTAAATGAACTTCATCTTCTGGTCTCCTGTAAGAAGAGGATAGAAAGAATAAATCATTGTGTGGGAGACATAGTATTTTCTCATTCCATAATAAACTACAAACTCTTTTAGGTCTTGCAATTTTTGTTTGAAGATAGATATAACTTGTAACTTTCTCCTATATTGAAGAAAAATAAATCATTTTCATTTGTACTGCTTGCAGATTTTCATTAATATAAGTAATTTTTATTGGAAGGAATTTAGATTTTCTAAATTTTATCATTCTGTGCCAACTCAATCTTTGTTTCATGGTCTGGTAACAAAATAAACCAAAATCTTCTACAGTTTCCTGTTTATTATTACTCCTATATCCTATTGATTATTAGTTTTTGTATACTCCTTCTCCACGCTCTTCTCTTTCTAGACATTGTCCTTCTATGCTTTCTTTTATGATTGCATACTACAGTTATGAATAATTTCAAGGTGTTTGTCAGCTTACTGAAATAACAGTATAAACATCAAAGTAAATGTAGTAAACCATTTGATACAAGCTCATGTTTGCTTATTTACCATTTTTTGTTTACTAGGTGGGCTCACATGGCCAGAATCTGAGTTCTGTTTTGGAATGGAGTAATGATAAGACAAAAACAGGAAATATTTTTTTAATGGATTTACATTTGGAGCTCATTCAAGCCCAACATCGAATAGCCGTGAAACTTCTTAAACTGACACAAGGTAAGTTGCCGTAAAGCTAAATGATAATCATAGCTTGATTACAGTCCTCTGTTAATATATTTTGTAATACTAATAAATAACAGAGTATCTCCTTTCCAAAGAGGAGCCAACATAAGGCAATTTGCATGCCTTATGCTGATAGAAATAGGATACCATATTTAAAGAATTTCAGTTTACCACATATTTATCTCTGATCCATAGTCAGCTGAAGGGAGTTAAGCTTTGCTAAGAATTACTAGATTTGATTCCTATATAGTCTTTTTTTCTTTTTTTTTTTTTTTTTTTTTTCCAGTTTCAATATATTTTCAGTTACAGTGTCAGTAAGAGACACTGTGCAGGTGTTCTTTTTTCTGAGATCTCTGCAGAGCCTTCTTCAAACTAAGCAAGCACAACTCCCTCAGCCTTTCTTTATAGGACCAATGTTCCAGTCCTCTGATCATTTTTATGGCCCTTTTCTGTGCTCTTTGTAATGTCAGTTTCTACTCCTGTGAAGTGATTCTTATCTCTTCAGCAGATACTAACTCCTGCCAACTGCCTCCTGCAAATAATGTTACTTTGTCTTCCATTCTTGTAATTTTTCTAAATTAAAAGTTACTATTAGCTTGACACAAAAGAGTTCCCCTGTGAATTGTACTCCATGATCAGACAAGATCCTTCTTTTCCTGTGATGTTGGCATAACTGCTAAAGTTGCCAGAGCATACGGGAGAGACTGGGTTACTGGCGTGGTCTTTCCAGTAAGTTCTCCTTGAACCAACATAAAGAGCACATGGTGGAACAGAGCTTTTCTACAGAGCGAGCTATGCATTAACCCTTCTCACTGAAATCTTTTCAATGGCACTCTCAGAATGAATTATTCAAGATTTGCTTCCTGGATAGGTGTTCAAAAGGATGGCAGAAATCTTAAGTCCGGCGAGTATCATGTGAAGAAGATTGAAGATTCCCATTATTTAACAGGTAAGGCCTATTAAATAAGATTTTAGGAGTATAATAAATGATTACTGCTGTTTTATAAATGTCTTAAAATATCTATTTTACAGAGGCAGATATAATGGGAAAAATAAAGAAGAATAAGCTATCCAGAGCAGTCTTTTTGATGGAAAAAGCTGTACAGATGTTCCCTAAAGACCTAAGTACTTATTCCCAAAGGCAGCTACTGCAGGTAATTAAAAAAAAACACAATATCACAATTTTCCATGTTCTGTAAAATTAAGACTTGAATTACTCTTACAAACAGAAAAAAAAACTGAAAGAGCTCTAAGGACAAGTTTTTGTCAACTTCTGTTGCCAAATTTTCCTTGAGAAACTTCATCATGGTGAAAAAATAAAGAGACTTAAACTGGGAGAGAGGATATCCTCAAATTTTGTGCATATGTGCAGGTTACAGGAAACCTGAAAGGGATGACTTTTGTTTCTATACTTAATCACCTAGACTTTGCCATTTTCTACACTGCATCACCTAGGCCTTGCCAAAATGTCATGAAGGTTTTCTTCTTCTCACTGCAGCCTTCAACATTCTTCTTTTTAAAAATCTGTATGTTTTTTGAACTTATTATATCTGGTGACGATGAAATTAGCTTTGTTTGAACTTATTAAAAAAACATTTTAGAATTTGGAGGTTTTGGAATTTGTGGAGGTTTTGGAACCTATGGAGGTTAAAGGTAGATTGTGCACAGGTTCTCTCCAAAGTCTTCTAAAATCAGTGGAAGTCTTTCCACTGTGTGACCTTAGTGACTTTTAACCCGTGTCTATTCATGAAAATTGACTGTTCATCAGTGGGGTGCAAAATATGTCTATAGCCTGTACAGTACATGTCTGAATATTCAGTTATATAATATATAAAGAAGTATGATAAACAAGAAGTTACAAGAAAGTGTTTTTCTTATAGGTGCTACAAATTTGGAGGTATGATAATTAGAACACTTGCTAATTTCATTTGAATGCAAAAATGGCATTCAGAGAAGAGACACTAAAAGTCTAATATATTTGTAAAATATATTAGATTAAATTAGCAAGAATGTCAGATGTAGTAATATGGCATGAAAGTTATAACTGTAGTTACCAATGAAGACTTAAAAGGAATTCCCAAGAAATGTATGGTTATCCCAAACAAATGTTTGCATAGGCCTTATGTTGACCTTCCCTATATTTTTGTTATATGCACTCTTTACAGAGAAGGGAGTAGATAAGATTATATATTTGCAGCTGGTTATCAGAAAATGCCAGATTAACTTTGGACAAATTTAACATGGTGATTTTAGATATTTGTACTGTTTGAGGTAGAGAGTACTCACTTCATGAACAGCAAATTTATATTTTTGTTTTCATGCTTTTGTATAGAAATTTTTGCTTTTTTATCGTGGAACATCCGAGAGCTTTACACAGAATCACTTGTATATTTTGATGTTTTTAACAATACAAAACTTTACTTATGTTGCAAAATAGAAAAATACTCATTCTGCTGTTTATTGGGAAATCATGCATACAACCTCTTAATATTTATCAAACCATTGGACAGGTATGGAAACTTCTGAGTAGTATGTGTATGCTCATCCACATCACAACGTTTAACTACTGAAATTACTATGTGTCTTTCATTTTGTTTGATTCCTCTCCCTTGTTTCATTCTTCCTTCCTGTCCTCTACGGCTACTTGGATATCCAGGCTTTTACAGATTTGGATACGTTAACAGTTCTTGTTGTCCAGCTCTAAACTAAATAAACAAGATCAAGCTAGTGCCACAGAGTAAGTCTGTGACAGAAGCTTCTTCAGTCATAAGACTATTTTTCCTCTTGTAACACTGCCACATTTATTGCCTTCTGTTCTTCAGTTAATGATGTAGAGGTCATGCAGTGCATCTTGCAGTCACAGCACTATCTTTATTCACACTGGGATAGTGTGGATTGCCCTAATAAGAATTATGTCCTCAGGGAAGAATGATTCCAAGATCCTTTTAATTAAAATTTCTATCATAATACAGTTTGCCATAAAGAAGTATCATTTGTAAGCAAGCAATGAAGTTTCTCCAGAAGTTGTCTGGTTGTGTAAGAGGAAGAATCACTCAATTTCTTGTTTATCTTATATTCTTCCTTAGACATTTCCCACTAGGGTTGATGCAGCCCTAATCAGAAAGTGGAGGGAGAGGGGAGAAGAGAATGAGCTGTGTTTCCCCCGAGGAAAAGGATTTGGGGATGTTGGGGATTGAAGACTCAATATAAGCTGTCAGTGTGTGCTTGCAGCCTGGATGGCCAACTGTATCCTGGGTTGCATCAAGATTAGCTTGACCAGCAGGTCAAGGGAGGTGATTCTGCCCATCTACTGTGCTCTTATGAGAACCCACTGCAGTATTGCTTACAGTTCTGGGGCACCCAACACAAGTAGGACATTGTGCTATTGGAGTGGGTCCAGAGGAGGGCCACAAAGATGATTAGAGGGCTGGAGCACCTTCACTATGAGGAAGAAGAAGAGAAGGCTCTGTGGGCACCTTATAGTGGCCTTCCAGTACCTGAAGGGGTCCTACTGGAAAACTGCGGAGGGACTTTTTATAAGGGCATGTGGTGACAGGATGAGGGCAAATGGTTTTAAACTAGAAAAGTTAGACTAGTTATTAGGAAGAAATTCTTTCCTGTGAGGGTGGTAAGACACTGGAACAGGTTGGCCAGTGAAGTTGCGAATGTTCCATTCGTGGAAGCATTAAAGGCCAGGCTGGATGGGGCTTTAAGCAACCTGGTCTAGAGGGAGGTGTCCCTGCCTGTAGCAGGGGGATTGGAACAAGAGATTTTAAAAACTCCTTCCAACCCAAACCATCCCATGATTCTATATGATCTGATTAAGACTATTAAATTTTAACTCCCCATTTTGCTATAAGTTTAGTTTTTGATCACTTGTGGACATGAGGTATGAGGCTAAGTTGACCTGTAGCAGTATGGCTGTTCTTATGACTTTATCAGTGTCTGAGGACAGAAGCAAGGAACTGTTAAGGTGCAAGTATATAGGACTCTCACTGAAATACCAGTAACTTGGGATTTTCTTTTTCAGTTCATCATCCAGAGTCAATTCAGCCTAAACTTTTTGTCCAGTGTATAGTCAGTGCTATAAATGTATAAACAAAACCTCTAATTATGAGAAGATGTTGCATTTTTCCCAAAGAAATGTAATTTGTCCAAGACTTTCTTGATTTCTTCATCTCTGGGAGCTGACCTTTTTGATTTTGATTTGTATTGAACAGATGCTACAAGATATAAATGTAGCAAGTTCTTAATATTAAATTTCGAAGCAATGTTTCTTTTATTGTGTTGATGCAGACAAAGTAAAGAAACCTACCAATTTGCCATTCAGTCCACTTAGGAAAAAATGTACCCTGTAAGCCATGTAATTGCTATGTGCAGGAGGTCCACACGTTTTTGGACTACTGCTAATAGATTATGATGGCAATTAGGATCATCAGTTAGCTTTCAGCTATCTCTGGCTAACCAAGAGAACTGGCATAACCCTAATTATTTCATGACTGCATCCTCCTCCCTTTTCATCATTTCTTTTCTTTCTAGAAGGTGAGTCCTCAAAAATGCCACAGGTAGGTCCTCAGCTCTCTCCTAAAGAAAAGTCGTTTATCTTTTTTCATATCTTCTTGGAGCTAATCACTCTTCACCTTAAACTGCTAATCATCATTAATCGTAACTGACTTTTTTCCTGTAGATTCTTTCAAATTGGAAATCCCTGCCTCTTTCAGACACAACTCTGCATTCACTTTATTGTACAATGTAAGATTAGTCTGTATATGTAAGGCATACACAACCAACATACCATTCATACTAATGTAAGATAAAAGAGAATGTGAAACTCTATAAAAATTTCTCTGTGTAGCAGTGATTTTTTTTCTCTGATCTCAGATTTTTTTTCTGAAAACGGTTTATTACATCTGCTGTTGTTTTAATAGTTTTTCTCTTTCGTTTTAATTTAAATCACAGGAGGCACTAACTTTAATTGAACAAGTTGAAGCTGAACAAACTGCGTTGTATCACAGTCTCAAAGGATTTATGAGCAGCAAGAAAAAAAACAAGATTCCTCCTCCTCCTCTCTTACTTTCTAGATCACATTGCTCCATGACATTTAAACCAGCCTCATTCTCCTCAGATGTTCAGGTAACGTTTTTCCTAATGACTGTGGAAGAAATATATTAAATAATGCATGAGAGAAAAAGTGGTTTCAGCAGTGCTGTACCATCAGAGTTTTTCTCTGTTAGTCTCAAGAAGATTAAGCTACCCCGACTTAATTAAGTATGCATTTTTTATATCCTGTGACTCAGTCATGAGTCACTGTTTTGATCTTCACATTTACATTGAACTTTCTTTATCTCGCATATCATCTTTGGTTTTTCTGGTTTATAATCCTCATGTATTATAATTGTCAGAAGTTCACTCTTTTTCTAGAGATTGACTTATGCCTAATCACTCTCTGAAGAGAAGAAAGACTGTTGTGTCACATGATGCAAGGAAGTACCACAGTCAAAGCTCTGTTAATAAAGTGTTAATGTGCCATAGCTCAGGTAGAAAATCTATCTCCTATCATGTATGTAAAGTCAGAACAGCTCAGACCAGAAGGTATCTTTGGAGAGTTCTTTAGTCCAAACTTTTGCTCAGAAGAGAGTCAGCTGTGAAATTAGACCATGTTGCTGGGCTCTGTCAAGTCCGTTCTGAAAATCTCTGATGGAGACTGCACAACTTCTGTGGTCAGCCTGTTCATGAGAAATTTTTTTCCTTATGAAAAACTGGAATCTCTCTTGCTTCAATTCAGGACTGTTGTTTTTCATTATCTTACCATGCAGTACTGTGAAAAGCCTGACTACATCTTCATACTACATCTTGCAAGCAATGAGCGACTCCTGATAGATCCACTGAAGCCATCTCTTCTCTGGGCTGAATAAGCCCAGCTCTCCCAGACTCTTCCTGCAGGGCTAATTCTCCATCTTCTGAGCATCTTGCTGGCCCTCTGCTGTATCACTCAAGTCAATTTTTCAACATCTTTATAGCTAGAATGGTGGGGGCAGGAGGGAACCTGGTTGTAATATCTAAATGTAGGGCTAACAAGTTCTGAGCAGTCAGAGATGATCTTCTTCCTCAATTTCCTAACTGTATTTCTACTAAGATAGCCCAGTATGATTTTAGACTGCTTTCAGGCTAAGGCACACCTCTGGTTCATGTTCAGCTTTTTGTCCAGCACAACCTCCAGATCCTTTTCAGAAAAGCTGCTCTTCAACTTGCCAGTCACTCGCCTATGTTCTTGCAAGAGATTCTTCCTTCCTAGGTGCAAGACTTTGTGCTTGTTGTTTTTAAATTTCATGAGCTTCTTGGTCCACTGATTTGGGAACTGTATGTCAACCCTGCCCTCAAGTTTCAAGGTATCAACTGTTTCCATCAATTTTGGCATTACCTGCAAACTTTCTGATTCTTCTCAGGTCATTGCTAAACATATTGAACAAGAGAGGTCCTGGGATAGTCTCATGAAGTGCTCTACTTGCTACTATCTTTTGAGTATGAATGCTTAACAACTACTTGGAGCAACTTCAACTGTTATTTTATCCATCTATCTTTTTGTACATCCTATCTTCGTCATAAGAATAATAGAAGACTGCTGAAAGCCTTGCAGCATCAGCTGCCTGATTGAAAGGGATCTCGGTGTACTGATGGACAATTGTCTGAATATGAGCCAGCAGTGTGCTCAGGTGGCCAAGGCGGCCAATGGCATCCTGGCTTGTATCAGGAATGATGTGGTGAGGAGGACTAGGGAAGTAATCCTGCCCCTGTACTCGGCATTGGTGAGGCCTCACCTTGAGTACTGTGTTCAGTTTTGGGCACCTCAGTACAGAAAGGACAGTGAGGTATCAGAGCAGGTCCAAAGAAGGGCAACAGGGCTGGTGAAGGGATTGGAGAATATGCCCTACAAGGAGAGACTGAAGGAACTGGGGCTGTTTAATCTGGGGACAAGGAGACTGAGGGGAGACCTTATTGCTCTCTTCCAATATCTGAAAGGTGCTTACAGTGAGAGCGGGGTTGGTCTCATCTCACTGGTGACAGGATGAGGGGAAATGGCCTTAAGTTGCATCAGGGTAAGTTTAGGCTGGATATCAGGAAAAACTTCTTTGTATAAAGGGTGGTTAAGCACTGGAATAGGCTTCTCAGGGAGGTGATTGAGTCACCATCCCTGGATGTGTGTAAAAACTGTTTGGATGTGGTGCTCAGGGACATAATTTAGCGGAGGGTTGTTAGAATTAGGTAGTATGGTTAGGTTGTGGTTGGACTTGATGATCTTTAAGGTCTTTTCCAACCCAAGCAATTCTATGACTATGATTCTAAGGTCCTGGTAAAGGCCAGCTACTCCTCTTCCCTCATTTATCTCACCTGTAAATCCAGCCATTTTGTCCTAGAGACCAGTCATGATGGTCTGCAATGATTTGCCCTTTGGAAATCCATGCTGACTGCTCTGGATCATGTTATTCTTCTTCATATGCCCAGAATGCCCAAATAGGGTAATGTATGAAAATTCCACTAGTTGCAGTTTTCCTGAAAGAGAATTTTTCATACTGATTTTGCAAGCTACTTTAAAATAATAGCATGCTTTGTAACATGTATAAAACCAATAGAAACATAAATTGTAGCAAAAATACTAATGATGCCTCTGTGAACAGTTGTTTTAAAACTTACAATTTAATTGCAGCTTGGTTAGCAAATTTCAAACAAAATGATAATGAAAAAGTCTTTCATTTTTATTCTTAATGCACATAAATTAAAAAAAAAAAAAGGGTTCTCCTTAAAGTCTGGGTGTTCTTTATTAATAACTGTTAAAGCTTTTATTTTGCTTGATACAGAGCATTGAATATAATGCATTGGGCCAGTAGATGGTGCAATGTGATTATTATTCTTATAATTTGAGACTGTTATTTTAGGATTTTTTTTTCCCTAAAAATATGTAGCTGTTAAGCAAACATGGAAAGTTGTTTTTTAATGATAAACTTATTAATTGAAAATGGATACCTAGTATTATGTCAAGCATATATTGTTCTTGTATTGGAAGTCAAAGTATCTCTAACCTTCCTGATATTACAGCTATTCTTTTGCTGAAAATAATCTCCTCTACTTCAATATGAAATTTTGAAAAAATAGTCCAGATTTGTTACAAGACAAATTACATGTAACACAAGAAAAATGAACATTCCAGTTGTTCAGATATTTTTTATGTTGATAAATGATCTCATCTGTAACACCTGAGGTCTACTGAAAACAAATTGATTTAGTACAACTTAGTAGAAGTTTAATGTAAGAGAAGTTACTGAAAGCCATCTGCCCAATTCTGCAGAGCTGCTTCAAAGTGATAATGTTTGAATTCAGTGGGCATGTCTGATCAAGGTATACATACTCACTTTCTCACTTGATTAAAGATATTAAAGAATTTAGATTGATATACCAAATGAGATTATCAGCATCTCAATGGCATGAAAAAAAAACATTTATTTCAATATAAATTAAGAACATGGATCTTTTTGATAGTGTTTCTAGGTTTGCATGCACATTTCTCTTGCTCTCTTCTAAGGATTTTTCCTCAAGTGATTTGCTGAATCAGAATGAGATGTCAATTTTAGAAGAAAACCATTGCAAAACTCAAATAAGGGATCTTTGTTAATTTACATCAGCAAGATAACTTACTGAGTTTATACTTAGGGATATGTTTGAGGTATAGAATAGAACAAGGTAGAAGACAGGAAAATAGGGTCTTCTGCTTTCATCATCACTGTAGTATACTTGTTTTTAAAACAACTTATTATGTCCTCATTTTCTTTAAAGGTTGCATGGTACAGTATTTTGGGCTGTGTAGCAGGAGAAAATAATTCAAAAGTAAGATTAAATAACAATAAACTTCCAAATGCTGGAGAAGAGGTAAGACAGAGCTCAAATCCATTCAGGTCATTCTCTCATCCTTAAAAAAGGAACCAACCAATCAACTAACATAACAAACAAACAAAAATTGCAGCAAAAAGAGACCCCCCTGCACACGTCTTTTATAAGTGTATATATTTATGTCTTTTTTAAATTAGGTAACTAGCCAAGTCTTTGACAAACATTTTGCATTTTTTTTAAGATACTGAAACTTTGCTAGGTGGAAGGCATGACATACTCTGGAAGCCTTTATAAGGAATTAAATGCTTTCAAGGCCTTCATGTTAAAGAATTCTGTCACTTTTTTTGGTGTGCATGTGTGTGTTATGTTTTCTTTGAGCTAAGAAATAGAAAAGCAAATGAATCTTTATGAGGTATTTATAGTGAACCTTGGACATTATTCTGTTTTCAAGAAGTCAGAAAAAGATAAATATAAAATTTTAACATTGGTTAATTTTCTAACATCTATCAGCTATTTCTCCATAGTAAGAACATATCTTTCTTCATTCTGGCAACTAGGTAATATAAATCCTTCAATAACTTATGTGTTCAGACATGGTTGACTTCTATGTTCATATGTTCAGAGAACTTGAACCATCCTCTGTCCTTATCTATTATATGCACGTGGCATGTAAGGTGGAGAGCCGCATGCTTTTTCTCTGGAAGCACGGCACAAGAATGTCTCCAGTGTGATCTCTGCAAGCATGCACACTCATAGTGTAAATTTGGAAAACTATATGTAGTTTATATACATAGATTTTTATCTATATGTAATTTTTATCTATAGCAATCTCTTGGATAAAAGGCCTTTGTAATTAACTTTTAGGTTATATGCTTTGTACAACCAATTGCATTTCAGAGAGAACTGATACTTTTCCTCCTCTCATTTCACTGTTTTATCACTGTTTTCTAGAGCTCAGTATTGTGTGGAAATTATGTACTGCTTGTGTTTTGATTGTATCCAAGAATATTAGATAAATTGTTTAAGGACAAAAGCATAGAGTTTGAGTTTTGTTTCTGACATACTCTGAAGATGTAAGCAGGAAATATTTTTATTCATAGATACTGGCTGATGGAAAAAGCCTCTTGGAAATACAAGGCTTAGATCCCAATGAGAAATACATATTTGCTGTTGCAGCATATTCTTCTGATGGAAAACTTATTGGTGATGCTATTGGGGAAACAACTAGGCCAATCCTCGCATATCCACCTCTTTCTGCTACTACTGTTCGAGCTTATCTAACTCAGGTAGGGTTATAATGTTTGGTAATAAGCTTTAACATGATTGTAATTAGTTTTTTTTCATTGGTAACCCTAAAATTTCTAGCCATAACTCAATACTGTGCTGCCAAAAAGACAAATCAGAATTTCAATATTCTGCAGTATTAACAAAGGTAAAATGTGTCTAGGTGAAATAATATTTATATGATATGTAATATAATATATGTAAAGCATTCCATAAAAGAATATTAAATCCTTGGTTAACAGTCAAGAAATTTTTTTGCCTTCCTACTTCTAAAGAGAAACTAGTATTAGCATAATCAGATGGCTACTACATGTATTTTATTCCAATACATGAGAATATTCTTACAGCTGTTGCAAACTCGTGTTGAAGGGAGGGAGTTTTAAAGCCTTTCTTTTTCCTGTAATCATATTTGCTTATCTGAAGACCAGAGAAACGTGATAGATTAGTTTTAATTAGCGGTTAGTATATGAAATGCAATCTAATTTTTTTTTCCCTGTAAAAAATTGAATATATACATATATATATATATATATTTATAGGTAGCCTATCAGACTGGCAACTACACGTTAGCCAGAGGAGCATTTTCACCGATGTGGGATTATTTTGTTTCAAATTCTTCTCCACTGCCCACCAATGCAGCTGTTATTTCCGCAAGAAGTACTTTGACTATATCTGAAAGGAGGTAACTGGTGAAATCAAAATTAAAATAATAGTTAATTATAGATGTGCATATTTTATTTTGAAGTGTGAAATTTTGTTCAGCCTCCTTGTATGAAAAACATTTGACAAAAAAAGGTGTGAAATGTGTTGTAAAGATACACTGTTGTATAATTAGAGGAGGGTTTTTGTTATTTATGGAAATGGTAGCATTTACACACCTAATTCTTTATAATGGTTGTTTTATTGCTTTAGGTAATTGGGAAATATTTATAAAGTGGCCATTCATACCATACAATAAATTATTCTATGTAAAATATGTAATATTAACTGGGTTCTTAACTTTCAGTTCCCATAATGGAAGCTGTAGTGTTCAGAAACTATAGATGTTTTGCTTGGAACACCACCCAAATTGGGTAAATGCTTGCTAATGTTGTTTTGAGCTGATTATATAAATGTATTAATATTTTTAAAATATACTACTGTACTTTGGAAAATACATATTTATTTATTATTTTTGTTAAAAAAATTTCAAATATTTAGTCATAATATGGATTTGTTGTGATAGCAAAGCCGAGCTGGAAATACTGTGGTTAAACTCACACTGCAATTCTATAGCAAAAATGCAAAATCAAAACTTAATTAATTCCTGGTTAGAAAAAAGAGACTTGTATGAAGTAATAGATATGAAATACAGTAATAAAAAACATTACTTTAAAATGTTGGTCAGCTGCTTATAATTTAATAATAAATTAACATCAACATATCTGATAGCAGATAATCCTCTTTGCTTGCGTTGAATTGTTCTAAGACTAATTCTTTCATTAGGAAAGCTTTGGCAGCCCGGTGAAGGAGATAACTAATCTTGCAGCTTCTGAGTTTCAGTTTCAACAGACAGACTCAGTTCTGAAACTATAACAACGAAAAGCATCCTTGCTGCATGTGTTTTTAATAGTTCTGTGAAACATTGATCTTAGTTTCAAGAAACAGATATTAGGGCAATTTTTTAGCAGTTTGACCATAATGCCTCCACTTACACCTTATAGACAGAATAACCAATAATCATCTGTTGTGAGGCATGTAATACATTTGGAGATTTTTCTGTATTGCTTTGTTAAACTTGCATAAAAGCCCACTGTTTTCTCTGCTGTTTGAATGTGAGCTGATAGTATAGGTTTGTATGTGCTTGAGTCATGTTATAGGTAATGCATCTAAGTGGGGTTATGGGGGGTTCAACCATATCTCTGGTGTATCTCCTCTGTATTCATCAATGCTATCACTGTGTCTGATACCAGCCATGCAAGTTGACTGTGATGGTCTTGATGTAACGTTGGGGATTTACAGGCAGCACCATGGACTGTTTGACTCAGGCTGATAATCACTAGACATCCCATGCCATGACTATATCTATGTCTTAACTCTTTCCGTGGTTTGGGAACAATGCAGGAATTGCAGTCTACATAGGTGAATATGACTTTGTTTTTCTTATTTTTCATTACTTATTCTTTTCCTAACCATTTGTATGGGAACTAAGTCACGGCCTGAACCTCTGATTGATCACCTGAGGTGAGCCATGAGCCAGCCAGGGGAGCACAGGTGAAGGCAATTCACCTGTGCTGCCGGAAGGGGTGGAGCCTGGCTGCACCCCTCCTAGACCTATTTGAGAGCTGGCTACTAGTGGGGAAGGATCTCTTTTGGAGATCACCTCTGTTGGTGTTTTGTGGTAAGCCCAGTCAAAGGGTAAGCCGTCCATTTTATTCTCTTTTGTTATCATTGTCTACTTTGCCTCACTCTCTTGATTATATTGTGATTATAACATCTTGATATCTATTGATTATATACCATTTTCTCCATTTTATTTTTTTTTTTTTTTTACTTTTAAGAACATACTACTATAAAAATAACATTTGAATTAAAGTCTGCTCAAACAAAGAGTAAACTTTAAATGCAAAAAAAGGTCAGGGATTTTGCTTTTCTGATAGTTAAGTTGTATTATTATTATTATTATTATATGATTTTTACAACAGGATAGTGTCTCAAACTTATATGATGGGACCTGAAACAAGACAGTTTCAGTTTTACTGCTTGGTAGCTAGGAAATTGACTACACTAACTTGACAGCACAGGGAGCATAAAGAGACAGTAGAGGGAGCTGGAAGGAAAGGAAGATTCCTGTTTCAGACAGAAGCCCTGTTAATATCTTGGTAATGTCAAATATGCAAATATGTCTATTTGTTATTCCTTTTTGAGTTCTAGTCTCTCTTAGGAAATGTGGTCAAGGAGAAGTAGAAATTTGATTCTTATGCTTCAAAATGATGGAATTGTTGCTGTAAAAAGTAACATAACAACAACACAGAGGGAAAAAAAAAAAAAAACAATAATAAAAAGGACAAATACATCCCTACTCCTAGGAAAGAAAAAACACCCACAAAACAAACCAAAAGGAAAAAAAAAAAAAAGGCAGAAGAAAAAAAAATGGCGTTTTGAGACTTGTAATACAGACCTCAGTGATGAAAAGGAGTCTGTTATTAATATCAGAAGTGTACCTTACAACTGCATCCATCATTGTCAGTGCAGAAAAATAGCATGTTAAAGAAGGCAGTTAAGTAAGCTATAGCATCCCAAGTTTCCAAAGCAAATTCGAAGTAAGTTTCACTGTATCAGATGATCCTACTAAGGAAAAGGTACTTTAGTATAGTAGAAGGAGGACAACAATTTGAAAATAAACTTTATTCCTTTTATTTAAGGTAGAAATATGAAGCAATTTTTTTTCAGTTTTATGTGTAAGTCTCATTTTCAGCAGTAGCTACAGCAATCCATTTTGTCTATCATTCTACTATTAAAGATTGCATTTTCATGTAATGTAATTTCAGGCATGAGGTGTCTGAATCATCAGCATCCTGCTTTTACCATTCTTTTGCCTTTTTGTTTTGTAGGTTACGTTTCGAGGCTATATCTCAGACCTCTCCTATCACCTTGTATCTCTTTCTGAGGAATATTTTTGCTGTTTGTGACATTAATATCATGGAAGGAGCACTCTTCTGTGATTCCATTTATTGCAATGAGATACTTTATAAGGAACAAGTATGTGTAGCATGAAATAATATACTTCATTTTTTTTTCCCTTCTGATGAGCATAATTTCATCATTCCAAAGTTCTGCAATGTACTAGTCTTAATTTGCAGAGTACTTCATTTTCTGTTGCATTATTGTCTTCCTTTCTGAAATATTTTAGTTGCTCCTGGTTACTTTGCATCCTAGAGGAAAAATTCTGAGTAGTTACTTGCTCATTAATATCCTAATCTAGAGCCCAGTGATTCCAACTGAGGAGGTTTTTTTTTTCTTCAGTGTTGTTACGCTGTGTTTTATGAAAGAGGTATAATCATTGTTGGTTTTGTCCCACAAACTGGCTTCCAGGTTCTTTAATTTTTAATATTTATTCAAAATTTACATTTTCATTGTTATTGAACTTCTAACAAAGTTTCATGGTTTTAATATGCTAACCTTCTTTTTGCTTATTTCAGGCTGTCTTACGCATGTTAAGTTTCTATTTTTTTTGCTTTCTGTATTATTCTATTACTGTTCCACTCTTAGCTAATTGTTTGTCTCTTATACATACTGAGTATTCAGTTGTACTATGGCCTTACTGGATCTGTTCACATGTACAACAACTGTAGCAGATTATTGGAAGTTGTTGTTGTCTTTCCCTTACCTACTCAGAGATCTTAGCATGTGAAATTCCTGCTCCAGCCACTATGAGGATAGCTATCAAGGCATTGTATTGATAAATTCGGAGGGCAAAATTAATTCAAGACAAGTGGTTTCTTTTAGAATCGCTAATGCAGTTGCTTTTGTTTATATACTTCTAACTGAAAATTCATTGGTGGAGATCACCTCCTCTCCCACGTAACAGTGACAGGGCAAGAAGGAATGGCTTGAAGTTGCACCAGGAGAGGTTTGGGTGGAAATTTCTTCTTTGTAAGAGAGGTAATGCATTGGAACAGGTTGCCCACAGGGGTGATGGAGTCACTTTCCCGGGAGGTGTTAACTGAAAGGGAAGGTGTAGTGCTTAGGGACACGATTTAGTGGACATATTGGCGGTAGGTGGACAACTGAACTAGATGGTCTTTGAGGCCTTTGGCGTTTTTCAATCTTAGTAATTCTATGATTGCATGATTTTTAAATGATCATTTTTAAAAAATGATTTTTTATCTTTCTTGCTGCGTACTCTGCTTCTTAAATTGTAATAATCATAGAATCATGGAATGGTTTGTGTTGGAAGGGACCATTAAGATCTCTAGTTCCAACCCTCTGTTATAGGCAGGGACACTTTCCTCTAGACCAGGTTGCTCAGAGTCCCATCCCAACTGGCCTTGAATGCTTCCAGGGAGGGGAAGCCCAACTGCACTGGGCAACCTTTCTAGTGTTTCTCTACCCTCACAGTAAAGAATTTCTTCCTGACATCTAGTCCAACGTCTGTCTTCTTTCACTCTCTGAAATGATTTTAAATGATTTTAATCAATGGTATTTATATTTGAATCAATTTTATATTTTTATTTTTTTTCACCTATAGGTTGCTAGATTAGCAGAATGTGAGAGAATGACTGTGGCAATTGAACTTAGTAATTTCTTGAATGATGCAAGTTACGCACTGCAGTCTGTTGTACAATGCTATGGTCTCCTTGCTCCAATTATTTATCACAAGATTTCTGCAGTGCCGGTAGTTCAGGTGAGAGCATTTAAGACAGAGCTTCTTACACCCAACTCCCGTGATTCAATTTAAACTTAAATAGTGATTCAATCTAAACTTAAAATGGAGTGTATGGTAAGACAGCAAAATATCTAAGCTTCTACTTCTAGAGAAGCTGCTGAAACAAAAGCCTTTATTGGTTTTATGTGTTCTTAGTGCACATGTTCAATGTGAGCTGCATAGGTTCTGCTCTGATATGCTAAGGTAAATGCAGAATATTGATTATTTCTTCAGGATGATTTATTGGTATTTTTAAACCATAATGTGCTACAACTTCTACTCGTATGCCATTTGCAAATAACAATTTTGAGGAAAGAAAAGCAGCGTTTTCTCTCTCTCTCTCAAATGTTTGGTTTATGTACAATTTTGTCCTTCCAAAAAGAAGGCTGTTCAATGTTTTGATAATACAGTCTATAGTTTTAAGTCCCCTTCCAGAAGCAAATCTCTTCTCCTTGAAAACAGTGTACCTGAATGCTTTTCTGTCATTTCTAAAACACCAGGCTTTTTAGTTTCGACAAGGATACAGAAGAATCTTGCAACATTTGTTTATTTTTAGAACATACTGAAAAGATTTTTCTTTCTTTTAAAAGTCTGATCAGCTCAATATATTTTTAAGCAGTCCTCTACTAGGAGTATGTCATCTCACTGAATTAAACATTCTTTGATTTCATGTTAATTAAATCAGCAAAAATATCCATCATGTGTCTATAATTTAATATCTAAGATATTGTGTGAACTTGTCATTTATATCAAAGGGCTGTGGATGGAATTTTGACACTATTAAATTCAATGGAAATTTTATTATTAGTTTTTGTAGAGCAAGCATTTCATCATAGCTGCTAGATTTTAAAGTATTTTTAAAGTTTACTATCAAATGCAATACACTGAACAGACAACTTGGAACAGTACAAACTTGGAATTATGTTGCAGATTCATAACTTTTTTTAACCCTTGTATTTACAGATTCTCATTAAGTGCTTGGCTGTCCTTCAAGAAATTCCAAGTGCTACTTTGCAGAGGAGACAGGCAGGCTGTTATGAGAGTATTCAGCATATGATAGCTTGCACTTCATTTTATACAGCAAAGGTATGTTATAAATTATTGTGTTTACAACTTTAAGATACAGCTTCTCTCATACAGGAGAAAAAAAGAGCTGTGATATCTTCAGATATTTCAGTGTGATGTCTTAGAGAATTGGCAGTATTAAATAGTATGGAAATATTTATTCTCACCTTCATATTAGTGCATTTTATATAATAATGACATTTAGAATTTTAAATAAAATAATGTTATTTCTCCACAAAACAAAAAGTAATTATTAGTCCTTGACATGAAATCTGTATTTCATGTGATCATGTGAGTTTACATTTAACGTAATATTATTTTCAGCAAGGCACATATATATAAATTTAAAAATGTATTTACTGCAAAGAGGTCATATTTTTAGTTTTAATTTGGTTAACATACATGTCTTATTTCCTAATTAGGTATGAGAGACTTTCTTCTATTTCATTCCATGTGTTGATAGCAACATAAACATGTTGATTTTTAAATATAATACATATCTGTAGATGACATTTATAATTCCGATAGTAAGTTTTGTGAGATTAGGAGAAACATGGTACTTGTAGGATATTTTAATCACAGCCATGTCAGAGTCAAAGTACCTGCTGTGGTGAATGTATGACCTTGAACAAGATAGATTTCCTTTGTTTCCGAGTGCACCTCAGCAACAAGTCATGCTGAAGCAGAACTGTGGCTGCTGCTTTGAAGGGTTCCCCTGCTTTTGGGAGCCCTCACATGAGTTGTTATTAGAGCCGGATCTCTGTACTCAGCTTGAAAAATAAATTTATACATTTAAAGAATGTATGAAGTCCTAAAATTAATACAGTTTTCTTGACAATTAATTGCTTCACAGCTGTGAGAGCAGTGTTAGGGCACAAAGAAGGCTGAGAAGTTAGCTGAAAGCCAGCAGGGCAACCCTTCGCCAGCCAAGCCCACTGCCCCAGTCAAGGAGAGGGGCAGGCCAGAGGTGGTGGCCAGGTTCAGTCTGGGGTACAGGTCATTGGGAAGGCTTGTGGTGGCAAGCAGGTCAAGTTGGAAAGTCAGGTCTCATGAAGGTAGTGGGGATCAGGCACAGCCCAGCAGGTGGGTCTGCCATGATGGGAGCAGTCTGGAATCAAGTTGAGGAGTTAGGTCATGGGTCAACTGTCCAGATCAGTGGATCCATGGCCAAGCACAGGCATGAATTTTGAGTATGCTAGTGACTGGGACTCCAATAGTGTAGCACAGGTAGGGAGTGTACTCTCAGGCCTGTGCTGAAAGGAAGATCTCAGGCCCATGGGGAAAGGGCTTTGGGAGAGGATTGTCTGTAACCTCAGAGCTGTCCACTCAATGTCACAGTTTTGGAAGTATGGATTTGTGGCACTAGGAAACGTAATTCTGTTGTATCTGAATCACTGCTGTGGCATCACGACTAAAGAAGCAACTACTATGAAATATTTATATATTCATCTCCAAACTTAGTACTGAAAGGTTGTTCATCATAGAACCCCTGACTTGTCAGCATTTAGGAGCTTATCAAATGGAGGACATGCTGTTGCAAAAGTGAGCCCAGATTCGTTAAGAGGTAGAATCAATAATTCCAAGAAAATAGTGTGTTTGGTGTCATATGATGATTTTTTGGAGGCTATCAATGAGACATTCACAACAGATGGTTGAAATCTGAGAAAGCACTTGTTTGAGGAAGCATGTTCTTAAATATCGCCTTGTATCTCAGTTTGCAAAACAACTTTCATGCCGTAACATTCCTTATCTAGATCTCTTTGGAGCTGAACTAACTGATGAACTCATTATTATCTGTTTGAGAGTGGATATGACATATCCAATGTCATTGATTCTCTTTTGTGTCTTTAATCCTGAATGCCGATTCAAAATATCAAATAGATAAAGCTAAAGTGACTCAAGCAGCAAGGCAAAGCTGGTTTCAGGATCAAAAAAGTCTGACCCATAAGGCATCCAATATCTCTCCCTGCTTTCAGTAACTTTTCAGGCACTTCAAAGCCCCATTGTCTCTTGTTTCAGTGTATGTATAGTATTCTGGCTAGACTTCAGTTAATATGTTGAAAAAATATATATTATTGAAATGTCCTGAATATCCTGATTTAGTGAAGACAATATTCCATGACTGGTAAGTGTTCTACCAGTGAAGATGCTTCTGCTAAGACTTCTACGTTAAAATCTGTTCTCAACAAGTACAATACTTATATTCGTAAATAACTCCCATCTTTAAGACAGCTGAAACAATAATATGATATATAGATGTTTCCTTGTGACTTTTTCTATACATCTATTATCGGTCCCCAAAGATTCTTTTTTTTTTTCTTTTTTTTCCTACCAGGGTCAACATATTTTACAAGACTAGTTACTTTGATTCCTTCAATATAAGATGATTCTTTTTCTTGGAATCTTAATATAGTGCTTGTTTGTAGTTGGATTTCCAAATAAAATGACTGTGTGTTGGCACAGCAGATTTTTTTTCCTTAGAGACAGCATTGAGACAGAATAGCATACAGATCAGCAAACAGAACAATTTAATTGCAAAAGTTTCTAATTAATCCATTTTAGAAAGTTTTCTGTTGAGTTTCAGTCAGGCTGTGTACAATTATTTTCTATTCCAAAGCCAAACATCTTAATTTGAAATTACAGTGCATATAGTAGAATTACTTGACCTTTAAAACTCGAACCGAGGGAGATGAAAACACCTAAAAAACATAACCCATAATGTTCAGTTACAAACTTCATATTTTTCAAAATAAATTTCACCACTCCATTTTATTTAATAAGTTTCACTGGTACAGTTGAGTTGTTCAAGTGTGCACTTGATACCAGAGAGATAAATGAGGATAATGTAGTTACCTTTTATATTCTTTGATAGCAGTACTGCTGGAGTACAGGGAGAATGTCAAGCACTGCTATAGATACTTCTTGTTAAGTGTTTCTATTCTTTGAGGAACAGTCTACAGCCTAAGTCTACAGTCTAAGCAGAAGTAGAACGCATAAACAGTTTATCTGTTATTCCAAATATTTTACAGGTTTATAGTTCTGTTGTTTTCTTAAAGGAAATCTAAGTATTAAGTAATTAATGTCTATTTATAATATTCATATGTTTTGTCAACTGTAAGTAGATAATAATTAAACATGTGTGATGCAAAACAAAAGAAATGTAACTGATGATTCCCTTATAGGTTCTACGTTCATTGAAGGAATATGAACTAGCAGTGATTATTATTAACTATGGGAAAAAATTGTTGGATTCCTCACAAAGAACCTCACCTGGCCAGTCAGGAGCTACAGAAAGTGAAGAAACACATAAAATTAAGGTAACTACTCTGATATTCATTTTTTTTTCTTTTATCTCAATGTGCTATTTTTTTATTTAAAAGACCATATTTATTAACTTTCTGTTTAGATTGTATGGAATGGGAGTTTTGTTGTAGAGTAGGAGTTCCCAAGAGTACAGACAGCTGAGTACTTCTTTTTGTAGCCATCTGTTAGGACCAGTTGCAGACTGCAGTAGGTACAGGGACTCATTTAGTTCAACTGGAGAGGAGTTAGCAATATTAAGATATAAGATAAAGAATTAGAAGATTTGGAATAGAATCCAAATTCCACTTTGATGTGCTCTTTTCAGTTAGGTAAAAGCTATTTTTTTTTTAAAAAAAGCTGATTATTTGATATTTCAGAAGACTTCTGCAAAGACATCCCATTTAGCTGCAATGGAAAAAGCAACAGAAAATCTAAGTGCTCTTGAATCAAATCTCCTAAGGCTGACACAACCAGGTGGGTGCAATTTGTCATCCACCTTCTCTGTGTATACATGCATAAGTCCTGGAAGAGGAAGCACTTCTGTAATGAACAGAATAAAAACCATGATGCAAAACTGCTGTTCCTCTGATCCTTCTGTTTTTGCTACTGACAGTGATGCCTGCATTCCTGCAGGACAAGTCACAGGATGAATGAATTCTGTAAGTTAACTGAAAATTGCATTGATTAGTTAACAAAATAATCTTCCGTTCTTACTTAATAGAAAGTTAAACTAATGGGTTTATCAGTTAGAGAAGAACGAGTTGTCATTAACTGACAAACACTTGACTGCTGAAGTCTGGTCTGTTACTAAAATAGGATAATTTTATACCAGTCGATACGAGAACCTTCTGGTGAGACTATGCATAACAAATAACAAAGCTTACAGCCATCCTTACAAATATGTACACGTGATTTAGAAAAAAGAGCATGCTTGTAGGGCATGCTGTTGAAAAGAAATATTGGCAAAAGCCTTCCTGTGGGGTATCCTTAAAGTGAATCAATACTTACTATTGCATTGATGATAACCTAAGAGAAAGATGAAAACCAGCTGAATCTGCATCTTTTGTAGGAAATGGAGGAAAACAAAATGTTTCATACACATTGCAATCTTACAGTTTGAAATTTCAGATGTTTTCCTATTTAACATTTTTTGGGAATTACTTTACTTTGTTAAAATGCTTGTTTCAAATACTATCTTGTAGCACTTGTCAAATAGGAGAAAATACTAATATAGGTTGTGGCTTGATCTAAAAATAATTAAAAATCTGCTTATCTTTTTCTCTGTCGTATTTGATTTCACACAATTTACATACAACAGACTGTCGCCACTGGAGGATGCAGTTATTGATCCACTACCTCAAATGGTTGTTCCAGAGTCCATTTTTAATCTTACTTTTTTCAGGGACTAGCTGCATTCATCTTTTTCAACCATGGAACTTGCAAGCATTTGCATACGTGTGCTAGTCGCTAATAGCATCATGTGTTAAGTTCATTCTGTACATCTTTAAAAATAAAGTCTGGACATTTCCTTACTGCACAAGTGATCTCCTTCATAAATGATATATGTGGAACTTTGTAAGACATGTGGTGAACTCCAGACACTTACTCATTAGCATAATAGCTGGAAGTTCATCAGTCTCATCCATAAGCTCTTAATGCCCAAGCAGCACAGATGCTTGTGTTAGAAGAGGAGAGCAAACTTCTGAATTTCTCTCTAGATGACAGGGACATTTAAAAGCAAAGTGTGCCAAAGAAGGATTTTGCTTCAGTTATGATTCCATGTACAATTTCTGTTGAACACTGTCACTATTTGTCAGAATGGGTTTTGTTTGTTTATTGCTGTAGCTCGTGGATCAGAGCTTGCAGGACAGGAAGATCCTTTGTTCCTCTACCCCATAATTTCATGTTGGACATCAAACACTGCTTATCGAGAAGGTAGGATAAAATTGGCATCTATTTTAGTTGTAAAGGCTTGCTTTCTTTAGATAGTTTCCAAGAAAACAATCTTCTTACTGCTTGGAATAAACTCTTAGAAACCTTTTCATCTTTTTATTTTCATATATTTAGAATGAATTAAAACATAGCTTAAAAATCTTTAATATGGTCACATTTAGAAATGTGAGGAATACTTAAAACTTAAATACTAAATAACTAAAATACTTAAACATACTTAAAAGTTCTTTATTACTGTATTGCAGTGATGAAATTCAGAAAGAAATCACGTTTTCTTGAGTTCTTTATTCAAGTTTTGCACAAAATCCTGAATGAAGAGAAATTCCACAGTGTTCTGGAATGGGCAGAAAATGTGCAAACTTACTTGAAAAGGTAGGTCCTGTTATGGTTAAATTATTACTTAGTTTCATCCATGTTACAGTTACAACAGAAAATGTGAATTGCATGTAGGTCACTCTGTCCATGGAAATGACAACAGGCACAAAGGGCAGAATATCAATATTTGATAGGACAAATTCTTGGCTATGAAACACTCCTTTTCAACATAGCCACCACTATTAGCTATGCATTTTCACCAGCAATGAACAAGAGTCTGCATGCCACAGTCATAACAATCTGGTGGAGGTGACCCACTGTTTATAACAACTACTTTATGGCATTGTTGTTGCAAAAATGTTGCCCATTCAATACAACTTCCCGTGTGCTTACATCCAGTATTTGCTTCATAAACATTCAGCAAGCATCAGTGAATATCAGTGGGTGCCATTTTTTCTGCATGTAGGAATTCAGTGACACAGCTTTCCTTCATATACACTTCCATTTCAGACACCACCCTGTCACACTGTCTCTCTGCTGCCGTCTGTTGCACAGCAACAAAATTTCATGGAATATTGGTGGGAAGGCTCAATCTCTGCTGCCATACCACCAACATCTCTGACACTGTGGGCCAAGCTAATAAAGTAGGAAGTGTTACTTCTAGATCTTCTCACATATTGTAGGCAACAGGAATTTCTATTACAAAAACCAAACCACTAAACAAACAAAAAAATGATTGGAGGATTGGATATAAGGAATTTCTCATCAGTCTCCCATAGCTACATGTTAGGAGTGAGATGTTACCTACCAATTCAGATTTCATCAGAATTTTGATGGTGAGCGCTTTCTCTTTCTGAATGGGAGGAAAGAAAAGCTGATGAATTTACAAACTCTAGTGAAATATGAATTGCATGTGCCTTACCTGTTCCCAAAGATAACCCTTTAAATATCAAAGGAGTTTAACATGATGATGATAATTTTATCATTATTATTTGTCAGGAGGAACAACCACATTCTCTGTATCAACGAAACTCCAAGATGTAAAACAAGCTCTCCCGGTGAGCCTGAGGGCACCAAGAAGTACACTGTAGGAATTAAGGAGAAAGTGAGTTTTACTTCTTAAGAGTCATGTTTGTCTTTACTTGGCAGCAATGCTATAAGCACAAATGTATTGTTTTAAAAGCTGTCTTATAAAACCTACAGATGGAGACATGTGTAATTGCTAAGACTTGAGATATAAACTCCAGCCCTCAGTAAACCTCTGCGCAGGAAGAAATGTTCACATTAGATTTCTCTGAAAGACCAACTGTTGTGGGACATTTCAGTCAGAGTGTTGAATTCCAAAATCAATGAAAGCTTTAATTTTCCCATTTTAGAAAATCAAGTTAATATGAAACGACTTGGGTACCATCACATTAGGAAAGAGAGATCAGCTTTGGCTTTTTTTTTTTTTGTGCAGTATGTTGTACATTTTCTGAGTAGTTGTTCATTACTAACTCCCTCTGCAGACATTCACTGGTGTTTTGTTTAGAATTCCTTTAAAAGACATTTTTTGCTTTTATTCCAAGTTAAGACAAATCCTAATGGATTTGTATTATTTTTGAGGAAGAGGTTTTCCCCTCATAACCTTCTTGTGAAGCTGTAATGCTGCTAGCATCTCAGATAGATGAGGAGAAGTCTTCTGTCTGTTTTTGCATTACAGATTTTTAGTATTTGTAATAGTAAAAAAAAAAAAAAGACAACAACAACAACAAAAAACATTATTTTTGAGATAAAAAACAATGGCGTATGAAAAAAAATTTGTATACCTGTCTGGATCTTAGTATCAGTATTTGATACATCCCTTACAGAAAATTCCTTTACCTGCCATGTTTTGAAAAGCAATTTGAGAATTTATTTTCAGTTCTGTTACATTACTGCATAAGCCAAACTGCTGTATGCCTCAAGTAATTGATAATATAGATATAAATAAATATTTGAATTTTATTTAAGATTGTCACAGGATTTTTTTTTTCCAAAGAGTATGGAGACCTCATCTTTAAAGAAGAAAGAAGCATCAGCTTTGAAGAAACAAAGAAAAGAAACCCCGAGTGCTACTAGAAAGAGGCAGACTCTTAGACAGTATTTTGCAAAACATCCAAACATAATGAAATCTCCAGAAGCACAAAGGTAAATAAATATAAACTGTCAGGTTAATTTACAGGGGGGAAAAAAAATACAAAAAAAAAACCAACACAAGGTAGAAAATTATTTTAGAATGTTAAAGAGACCTGTTTATAGTTTATCGAAAAGAAAAAAATTGAGATGTGATTTGACTACAGTGTCATTATGCATCTTCATAAAGAGAAAATATCAGGTCATGCAGAATTGGTCTGGCAGAGAAACAACAACCAAAAAAATCTGCGGCTGGAAATTAAATCCAAGCATCCACATCTGAAATGGAATGCTTTCTTCAAATTGAGGGTGGTTAGCTGCTAAAACAAAGCAATAAAAAGAATGATCCAAATTTACAGTAAAATAGTAGATCCTTCATCTCCTGAGCAGACTGTGTGAAGTGCACACTGCATTTTGTATAATAATCTGTTTGAATGATTGAACTATAAGTAACTTCAGACATAGAGCTAAACTCTTTTAAGTACTAAACTCTTTTAAGTACTAAAATAAATATCTTACTGAAGTTCGTAGAATGTAGGATTTAGAGTGTGTTAAGCACCCTTAAGATGAAAAGCAGAATTGATTTTCTTGACTGAAGCAAAAATCATTTTGCTAGAAATGTGATTTCTGAGTTAAATACAAGTCTGGATATATAATGGGATATTTCTGTGTATTTCATCATTCTTCAGGATTCTAGATCTTTGAGAAAACACAGTTTCATTTTTTTGCTACTGCTTTTTTAAATTTATTGTAGGAATCTTACAGAAGAATTACGAAAAGTAGCTCGCAACACCTTAGTGGTACTGCTGAAACCAATTGTGAGTAGTTACTTAAACCAAAAGAAGTTTCATCAGATATGTCTTGAAGAGATGCCCTGGAGGTCCCAGATGAATATTTATCTGGCAATTGCACACTACAACTTATTTAAAAAGAAGCTGGAAGAACAATATAACATTGGAATTTATGGTTCACGTCATCAAGACAGGTATATCTTCATGACTTATCTGTGTTTGCTATCAATGTTGATTATTGTACTATTGCCATTAATACAAATAGATTTGAATAACAGTATCATCAATCAGCTTGCCTTATACACAGTTCATCTTCCACATAGAAATGAATTTACAGTTTAACACATTTTGACATGTGTGACAGGTGGCATGAACATTTTTGATTGCTTACTTGACTGGTCAGGTTTTATGTCTCCTGAAAGTTTTGGAATGTAATATTCTGCAGTGTGTTTTGGTTGTTTGTATCTTTCAACTGTTGTTCATCTGGTTGCTAAAGCAGCTAAAAAGCAATGAAAACTCGCTTATGAGAAACTGAATTTTGTGTGTGTTCATATAAAAATTCTTCTGTATTATTAGTTTTGATTCTCTTTTCTTCCACTCTGCAGTTACAGTATTCTGGATCCTGAGATATTCTCATTAAATAATTCTGGAACTGTAGTGGTGAGAGAAGCTCTGGAGAGTAACAGAAGAACATCAAATCCTCTTCCTCTTGAGAAGTCACCTTCAGAGCTGACCAAAAAACAAACATGTAAGAACTTTTAATGATAATGATAGTTGGTAAAGAATAAAATAATGAAACAATTCTACACATATCACAGTTTTTTTTTTTTTTTTTTTTTTTTTTTTTTTTCAAAAAAAACCCCTTCTTCATAACTTCTCCTTTTAAGAGACTTCAGTTTCTTCAAGAAAGATGCTTATGATTTTGCCAAATGGTGATTTCTTCCTTAAATTTGGTAACTTCTAGGACTAGTTGTGTTTTGGCTTTGAGGCTGAAAACTAGTTGGTACACATTACCGTGCTTTCTGCTTCTTCCTCCTCTTAAGTAAAAGTATCTTATATTTTAAATATCATAACCTTATAAATATGATAACCCTAACTTTGGCATTTCCTAATACTGAAGCATTTAGCTGGCACAAAAATCCTAGCTGTCTGATAATATATATTTTTTTTCTTATGTTTTTGAGAACTTTAACTCATTATTAACCAGCAAACTTTCTGTCTTCAGATGGATCTTCTGAGCACAACACTAAATTGTGGGGAAGAGATTCACCTCAAACTCAAATGACAAATGATATGCAAATATCCATCTCACTTTCTCCCAAAGAACGCAAGCAGTTTCCTTCAGATACCATTTTATTGGACCATTTTACAAAAATCTTTCTACATTTAAGAAGAGCAGCAGTAAGATATATTTTCTTACTAAAAATTTTACTTTCTACTAAACACTGCATTACAAAACTTACTACTTTTTACATGTAAAACATCCTAAGACACTTCAGAAAACTTTTTTGAAGGTGATTTCTCATCTTCAGCAAGATGTCAAAGTACGGTGTATCAAATGTCAGGCCAGGCTGGATGTGGCTGTGGGCAGCCTGGTCTGGTGGTTGGTGACCCTGCACATAGCAGCGGGGTTGAAACTAAATGATCATTGTGGTCCTTCTCAACCCAGGCCATTCTATGATATGATATGATAATGTATCCCTATCAAATATATAATAACATATATGTGTTTTATTTTTCTTTATCTTTGTAACTTTCCCTTTCATGTTTGTTAAATCTTTCTCAAGTACTTGTGGACACATTTTGCTCTTTATAGGTCATAGTGGATGTCTTGCTGGTATAAGCAGAAAGACCAGTGATTGAAAGGAAAAGTAGTCTGCCTAGTCTTCCCATAAACCTTCCTGACACCAAGTAAAAAATATATATTTTAGGTGATATGAATTAATTTGTTTTCTTATTCTCACACCGGAAGCAACAATTATTAATTAGCACTTCCATAAAAAATTCCAAATTAAGTTTTTGCAATGCTTTATATAAATTGAAATTTTGAGAAAGAATCTGTTACTAAGGATGATTTGTTGAGTGTAATTTTGAAAGATTAATCCTGCCTAGGCTCTGCAGTGAAAAAATGAAGTTTTTCATTTCTGTATTTCCAAAGTATAATTCTGAACAATATGCATAGGTTCTTGCTCACCGTGGAGGCCACTGGACGTTGCTTCAAAATGCATGCAGAGAACTGTGGAACTGTACTCAAGAATCACAGTCAATTGCTAACCATTCCCATTCCCACAAGGATGCATTTCCCATTACCAGGGAGTTTCTTAGGAACACAGTTTGGTTGCCATTTTATTTGGCATCAGACATGATTATTGATATGATAACTGAACTACAAGCAAGCAATTCTCTTAAGGTAAAAATACAAAGACAATATACCCTTTATATTCATGCCTTCTGTAGAGACAATTTTCTTACTCTTTTTTTACACCCTCATATCTCCAACTTATTTTCTGATAAATGTTTTCAGACAAGCACAGTATTTTCTAATCTTTATAATTTGATTTCTCCCAAAAATAGTTTTGACAGTAACAGGTAGAATTTTTTTTTTTGCTGTAGATTGTGGAGCCTGAAGGAGATTTCTGCATTCCCAGTTGCTTAGGAGGTATTACTGATGAGAACGGTGGTTCGAATCTCCATCCACAGTCTCCCTTGGATGATGTGAATGTGGTTGACTTGAAATGGATATGTAATCTAATCCTTAAAACATTAGAATTTTTGTATCAAATGAAGAAATGGGAAGCACTGGTACACATAGCTGTACAGTTTAATGTATTTACACAGTAAGTTATACCAACTCTGACAAAAACTAAAAAGCAGCATTATACATTTAGACATATTATTATTTTGATTAATTACTATGCTTTGCTTTCTCTTTCAGTGAGAGATATACAGAACAAGTGAGTCCATTGCTGGTGTATGCTCAGAGGCAACTACTGGAAAGGATACAGCAATTCAGTGGCCCAGATAGTCATGAATCTCATTTCACAAAATATCTATCCGATAATGCAAATAAGGTGAATCGCAGATATCTTTTTTGGGTACTAACTGTTAATGCCAACAAAATAAAGAAAAATATGGTCGCTGATCAGGTTAATATGGTTTTCCATAATGTTCACAAATAGAAAATTAAAATAAGTTAATAAACGTAATGGATTGAAGTGCATGAGAGGGCTTTCATGATATGATTCTACAATAGCAGAGGTCTGCACTTGCTGACCCAGAGAACATTTCTTCCATGCATTATGTACTCATTCCATATTATGAGCCTAAATCTAATTTCATGTTAGTTCTTGATGCTGCTCTTTTAACTGGAAAAACATTTATTTGGATGTCGCATAATCTTTGTGATTAATTAAAATTAAATCAAAGAAATTGCTTTCTTTCTGCATTGGAAGACTGCTTTTCAATTAATTGCATGAAGTTATCTCAAGCATTGACAACACCAAGAAAAAAAATGCAATACTTTATTAAAACAAACAAACAAAAAACTCAGCCGCTCAGCATGTTCCTTTCACTAGAAGACATGGCTATGTTTACTAAACTGATATCCCTACTTCCATTTTTTCCTGGAATTACCTATTGAAATCAGGATTTTTTTTTAACTTTATTTTTAAGAAGTTGCATGATTTATATTTTGGATAAATTTCTGTTAACTAATAGGTGTGGGGGCAGAATGGAGAGGCTGGACTCTTTTCAGTGGCGAGTGGAGACAGGACAAGGGGAAATGGCCGGAAACTGCAGCATAGGAAGTTTCGCACACATGTGCACAAGAACTTCTTTACAGTGAGGTGACGGAGCACTGGAACAGGCTGCCCAGGGAGGTGGAGGAGTCTCCTTCTCTGGAGATGTTCAAGACCTGCCTGGATGCCTACCTGTGCGACCTGCTGTAGGGAACCTGCTTTGGCAGGGGGGTTGGACTCGATGATCTCTGGAGGTCCCTTCCAACCCCTACAATTCTGTGATTCTGTAATATAAACACAGGACACAAAGGAGAAGGGGAAAGTGCAATTTGGAAATCCAACTAGGCATAGTTCTGAATTTGTTTTGGGTTTCGGATCCACTGCCTTGCCTAGAGACAACTTCTGCATAATACCTGCAAGGCATTCAGAAGGCACTCAGGGCTTGCAAAGGGAGCTGAGGATATTCTATGATTCTGATTGTACACCATTGTGATCTAAGCAGCGTGGAAAAGCAATCATAGTTGTGAAAACATCTTAATTTACAGAATGAAGGCTAATGTCCTTTAACAGAAAATAAGGAGTGCTCAAAAAAGACAGCATCAAGTTAGAAATGAAGAGTATGGCAACATTTTGCAATGCTATTCAGGGAGACTGTAACTAGCTTTGAATTGATTTGTTCTTTCCTGAAGTGACGTGGCTACATCAACACAACTAAATGCTAGATTAGCATTTAGTATAGAAGCTAAATGCACTTTTATGGAAATCTGCCTTTCTCACAGGGTTAGATCCTGTTATTTGCTTAGAGTTATTTTGGGTATCCTTCCTCGGGATGACATTGTGCTTTAAAGGCAGTGTGCTCTTCAGGCATACATACACTTCTGGGTTATTTGCAAACATGCGTTTGTCTAGATTAAGAAAGGTAGTGTGTTTGTTTGCTGAGTATCAATAGCTTGCTTATGATTATGGCAAACACTACATGAAATTTAATTCATTAATATGAATTGTTTACATTTTCCAACTCTGATCCCTGAAGATATAAAATTGAGATGCAAAATTTTACACTTAGATGATATATCTACTATTTAAATATTGTGAATATTTTCCCTCTTATTAACCTGGGTACTAGTAATGAGTCATTAGTATTTCTGTAAGTTAGTCATCTTTGATTTTGTGATGTATGACTGTTTAGATGTTTAACTATAAACATGAAACATTTGTTTTTTTTTCTAAATATTGTTCAGTGATTATGAAAGTAAACTTGTTTTTCAGATGAGCTGCAGAGATTATATAGGGAAGAATCTACAGCTACCTGTTGCCTATTCTGCTAGTGTACTGATCTTTCCCGACTGCTTTTTCTATCCTGAGTTGAAAAAAGATTATGCAGGTCAGAGCACGTTTCAATGTCATGAGTTATGTTTTCTCCCAAAAGCTTATTTTTTTTTTTTTTTTAATCCATCTGGATTTTGTTTTTTTTTTTTATTTTTTTTTTAATTTTTATTTTTTTATTTATTTTCTTATAATATATTTCTTTGAATATAAGATCAGCATGGTCTTTAAATTATTATTGTTGATATTTTGATTGGATAATAATGCTGTGAAGACTTTTCCAAATATGTTCAGACTGCATTTGAAAGCAGAGAAGAGCATTTGTTGTCCAGCTGCAAGATGGCCACAGGATGTTAAGTAAGCTTGGTGGTCTTTGCTCAGTTTTCTGAAGTTGTTGTTGAATATCAAGCAACATACCCAGAAATTAATGTGAAACCTTCACTGTTACTGGTGGAAACAACACAAAAATTGAGATAAATTATGAAGTGATGGAATGCCTTTTTTACATGTAAGGATGTTATTTCCAGTCAGGATTAAAATGTTTTAATTACTAATGTAAGTTTGTAAAACGTAGCTCCTCATACTACAGAGATGTCAGGACATTTCACAGAAGGCTTTGTGTGCAATTCAGTGAAGGAAAGTCATTAAATGGTGAATAATGCTGCAGAGTAGATAATACTATGCATGCAGTGGAGAGGGCATGCCAGCTGACAGGTTTGGTATGTAGAAGCTACAGGAAGCTACAGTAGTAAGCAAGACCACCAGTTGTAAATAAATATTTGCTCCCATACTGAAGACATCAGAATCCAAAGAGGAGATATCAGCTTGAGATGCATGGAATTCATGGAATGTAGATGTCATGTGACAGTTTAACACTGAAAAGGACACAAATGCTCAGAAGTGGTGTTCTTGATTGATAGTATTTTGCTATAATTCATAATCCAACAGGAAACAAAAGTGACAGTTACATTAAGATAATTTTGGTGTTAGTTTATGGAATATAAGTGCATGTATGGGTTGCTTTCCTAAAACTAGATGTTTATTTATACCAAAATTATTCTCCGTAATTGTTAATTTCTTTTAGATGGCACTCAAATTAAACCCATAGTTCATGTACCTCTTGATGTAAACGACACACTGAAATGTTTTAGAGAAACTCTAAAAAAATCTAAATATCACAGCAGAACATTGAGACACAGCAGAAAACTGCTTTCACTTTTTCTTGCGTACACACAAGGTGAGTACTTAATTGAAGTGTTTCTCAGCAGTGAAGTGTGTTTGCAGTTAATATATTACAGAGCAGAAGACAGTTCTTTAAAAAATGAATTATAATCATTATTGAGAGTCAGAACTAACATATAATATTATGCATGAAATTCTTTAAATGCAGGTATTAAGCTGGATTTGACATGATTTGTGCCTCTCAGTTGGATGATAAAAATTTTTCTCATACAAATATGTAACTTGTCTTTCTGTTGTCAGACCTCCATTGGAGTACTGACTGGCAGCTCTTATCAAGCTTATTTTCTCTGCGTGGCCCTGCATTTTCATTTTGATGTGCTCCCCAATAAGTTATGACCAATGAGCTTGATTAGAAGACACACTGACAGAATCAGAACATAGGAAACTAGATTGAAAGAGGGCACAAAGGAATCATGTATTTCTTTGAATAACGCAACATGGAAATATTTTTGGTATTAGAAATAGTACAGTACTTTACTGAACTGTTCATATAAATTTCTTTCCTGATCTAGAAAATGTTGGAAGAACAATCAGTCAAATCTCTCCAAATAGAAGGCTGGAATTTAACGTGGGAGCCGAATTGGCGTTTCTACCAACACCGAGTGACCCTTCTCAAGAAAAATTTAATTTCTCCAGTAGCATTGAGAGTAAACCAATACCACAGTCACAGCTTTCATTAATTGTCTCTTCCTATGAACAAACAATTGGTAATTGCTTTTTATAAATTTCCGTTTACTGCTAACACTTACCACCTTTCTACTTATTTGGGCTCACTATCTGTTTATTCCAGTGTTTCCTCCATCAGAAAGCTATAACTGTGTGGAAAATGGTCACCAGAAGTACAAAAGCTTCTCTCTTAATTCTGAAAATGTATATTAGCTTCAAAACAAAGCATTTGTTGGCCGTCACCTCTACAGTGTCTTTTCTTATGAAAAATTATTACTTCTGTGGTGTCACACTGATTGATCCCAAATTAAAAATCTGTCATGTTCAAAGAAGTCATTTTAATTTCACTGTATATATATTTTTTCCCTAGGAAGCAGATCTTTTGTGCTCTTTACATTGGAATATGAGAACCTGTTAGTTTGTGTGTATATTACTTGCTAATAATGCTTTACTCATATATTTACAGCTCAGCTTGAGAATGTTTTCTCAGTCAGTGAAAAAAAAAATACAACAGTTTAGGTAAACAGATCTGTAAATATGTAGTAATCTAGTTTTTAGATTTAGTAGAAATAAGAAATTATACATTTGAAGACATAATATACAAGCTTAGTAAATCTTTAAAATGTATTTATGCAATGAATTGCATGCCAATGCATGTCTACTTTTTATGCAAAATTAGTTCAAGATTCAGTAGCTGACTTAATGGTGTGATGATTTTTTTTTTCTTCTTCATTATATAATGAATAACAGAAATCCTTGAAATAAACAACCAGAGAGACCTCAAAGTTCAGGCTCTACACGAACTTGGAAATCTTCACTTTTTTGCTGGAAACAAAAGGTACATAATTCTTGGATTAAAAAGAAGCATAGATTCATTTTTTTTTTTAAATTGTCATTCTTACTCATACAAACTGTCTTGTAAGTTCCTGTGCTGTTTTGAGATCTGTATCACTTCTTTCATCTATCTCGCTACTAGCTATATTTTGAGAGATTTTTCTCTGGCAATGGTTTATCTTTCTTTGCTGGCTAATTGTAAGATTAAGCACTGCTGTGTATTTAGGAGGTAACATTTATCTTGTGTCAGTGTAATCTTAGTAAATGTCCAAATGAACATGTTGGCCAGGAATGGTATCTTTCCGTCAAACCTATATTTCTGCTTTTGACCTAATCAAAATTAGTTATAACTTGGACAGTGGAGCTAATATGAATCTAGTCTTATCTTCTGCTTTAGAAAATGTCAGCGATATGATGAGTAAATTTTTTTATGTGTTACAGAGCTGCTTTTAAACATTGGTGTCAAGCCCTTGATGAAACACTCAACATTGCTGATATTCTTAACACCTGGCAAGACTTAGGCTTTCCAAAAAATGCTATGGAGTGCTTTGAGGTTGGAAGATCTACTGATATTAGTCAGAAATTTTTATCTCAGGCTGGAATTTGGGGATGTTTGCATGCAGCAGTTTTAGTAGCTAAGATAGCTCAGTAAGTATTTTGTTATTATATCTGTAAATATCTATGTAGGTGTATGTATTTCTTCCATATTTTAAAAGAACTGCTCATCCAGGACATTTGGCAACTTGAAATTAAATTAAAATACTAGAGAGTTGCTGTAAAAAATACTCAACAAAAGAAGAAAAAAAATTTCAAGAAGAAAGTTCCTCTTTTGGAGAATAGTGTTTGTTCCCTTTCCTGTAGTGCTCATCTTTGATCATAATTGCAGCTGTATATTATATGGAGAGATGTTGGAAATAAAACAAAATGATAAAGAGTCATAAGCACAAGGATTTCACAGTCTTATTGATTTTCAATTGAAATATCACATCCCCCAAGACATTGTATGCATTAAATATTAATGTATCCTAAGGACAGATTTGCTGCCTAAAGTACTCATTTTCTGGTGAATTACAACTAAATAAAATTTGAGTTACTGTATGAAAGTCTGCCATCAATAAACATTTCAGTCCAGTGCTGCTTGGCTGCTGGTAAAACACTATGGATGTAACTCTGAGCTGTTCCTCAATATATTACGTATTATATAAAATGTACAAAATCTAAAACTTGGAAGTATTATCTAAGCCAGTTCCAAGTGACCTTAGAAACGTTACACCCATGAAAAGGCAGAGCTTTATCTAAGTGAACTGTTGTTAGCTGGCAAGCAGGTCCTAGTAATAGCACTGAAAAATATCTGTAAACCAAAGTACTTTTGAAAGCATTAACATGGGTATTTCAGCATGAAATGGCATTGTGCAGCACAGAATTAGCACTCCTATGAAAAGGAATCAGTTTATATAGATTCTAAACCCCTATGTGCTCTTCTCATTCTCAGCTGTGGTGCAGCCTCAGGCACACAGCAGGACCCAATCCTGAGCTACCTCTTAACGTGATTGTGGTACATGTTTGCTGCACTTTATACTATGACTCTACTTCTTCTATATCCATTCCAAATCCTAGTAGGGATCTGGATGGAGTATCCTCTCAGCTTCTCCTTTAGGTAGATCTTTTCTCAGACACACATTGGGCTGTTAGCCATCCTGAAGTTGCTCTTTCTGTAATTACTTATTATGACTGTAAAATGCGCATTAGAGGACTCTAGTATTGCATTACAGATTCTGAATATTGTGGATCACAGCAATACCCTGCTACCATGATGGTTTAAAACTGGTGAGGTAGTGTGTGAGTTTCATTTAATCTAGGTGAACAGCCACCATTGAAATTCCACGTGTGCTAGGCTTCCCTTATGGAAAGAAAACCTTATAAACATGCTTTATCTTTCTAGTTTGAGATGAGATTAATTTTGCTCTTAAATTGCATGTTTTTCTTTCATAACTTTAAAGGGAGTCTAGACAACTCCTTTTATCTAGGTATGCCTTTGGTCAGGTGATTCTTTCTTTACATGACATGGCTGAGCACCTATTTACAGAAGAGGCAGCTGTTTTCCAAGATGGAAAACATCCAGATTGTGTTAGTATCATCATTATACCACATTAAAAAAAGGGTTTAAATAATTTATATTGATGGACACATTAATATCTCTTATTATTTGTTGTACTTTAGGTATATAACAACATCAAATGTGAGATTAAGAACTAAATATTGCCACTTTTCTGCTATACTCTTTAAGGTAAGCATACAATTTCAGTTAGAATTCACAAAGATGACAAATTGCTTCTAATATTTAAATCTCAGTAACATCCTATTATAATATTTCTTTTCTCATTCTGATTGTAACAGAAAACTGGAGATCAGAGGTAACTGACAATTTATGCACATTAGATGTATTTATTCCCTGTTTTTAAAAATATTCCGATTCTAAATCCTAAAAATTATCACTTCAATAAGACATGGGTCTGTCCAAGAAACAAAGAAATATTGAAAAGTGAAGATGACTAAAGTATTTGGCAGTCAAATATATATCTTTTGAAGTGTTTTGCTCAAGAAGAAGTGGATAGTATCAACAGGATACTCAGTCATTGAGATGATGTACATTGAACAAAGTCTTCACAGATTGTCATACATTTTCAAACAGGAGAACAGACTCTTTAGAAAAACATTTTTTTGATGTTCTTTAGCATGGAGAAGTATTTTTTTTATATTATTAATATACAAAAGAAATTTGCTCTAGAAGTAGTGGGTAATCAAAATGATTTAATTTCATTTACTCAGAAAATAAGCTTATTAAAATTAAGTTTGCAAGCTTTCAGGAACAAACTGTGGAGGAAATAGAAGTGTTTCATTTTACTTCTAAAATGAGGCTTTAAAACATCAGTAATTGAAGTGATATTGGAAAAAAATAATTGCAGGCATTCTGTCAGTCTGACTCCACTGGGGTCAATGCTAACTCATCTCAGTGCTGCAACAGGAAGTCAGTTGGCCTCTACAGAAGCAAACCTCTGCCAGTTTCTAACATCTCGCGCCCGCTGTGATTGTGACTGTGTGACCTATTCTAGGTCGTATTTAAGCCTTGTTAATTTCAGCAAAGGGAGAACAAGTTGAAGAAACAGATGTATAGGAGAATTATGATTAGCTTCTAGCTCTGTAAATTGCAGGTGGTACAAAGCTGAACAATTTTGATTCCTCCTGACAAAAATAGTACTAACAGTTTGTTACGGCTATATAATGGTAGAAATAATTGTGACTTGACAAAATTGAGACTGATATTAATTGAGATAGGAGCACCTTGCAGGGTGAGAGTCTTGAAAAATACAATCAAGTTACTGAACTTTGCCAAGTTCAAGCCCATAATTTGTTCTGTGATGTGGAAAGATCTTTTAAACCTTATTTAAATTCCATCTCTGGTATTGACTTCAGGCTTTTTAATATCTGAGATCTGACTGTGTCTGTCTAGCGTGTCTTTGTTAACTATGATATGATAAACACAACAGGGAAGGAATATCCAACATCAGAGACAATGTTGATGTTCCTGCCTTCACAGAGATGAATGTTTAAGTTATATCACTTAAGCTGCGCTACACCTAGATAAAGGCTGAATATTTTAGTACACTCTGGTCAGGTTATATGGCACAGAGGTAGTGGCAAAATGGAAACTGCTTCCTACAGTTTTTATAGTATGCAGGGTACTTATTAATTCAGAAAGATGACAGTACATAGTTCATTTAGTTTAGGCATATTTTAGAGGAAATGTGCTATTATATACAATTTGAAATACATTTTATTTAGAATGACCCTAAATGCAATATGTCCAAGGTTTAACCAGCCTCTAATTGGACTTAAATAGTGTGTCTCAGAAGTAATGACTGAGGTGATGACTGAGCAAGTGCTTAAGGGTAAGTAAAATCAAACTACTGCTCTTAGCTTAAGAAAAAAAAAAAAAAAAAAAAAAAGGAAGAAAAATATTTTCTTCTTGTGATAGAAGACATTTGCATGAAACATCTGTGTACTGATAAGGAGGTTGAATATTTCTCCAAACTCATTGCAGTGAATTTTTCCTTGGTATTTTCCTTGATTGTGGAGATGTCTGAATGCATCACTGTATTATTTCGGTGTGCTGATCAGAATCTTATCCTAAGCATTATCAAATGAGTCTTTAAGAACCCCTAGTGACTTACTAGTTTTTTTCCAATACTTCAAAAGGTTTATTTGGGATACTTTCACTAGGAATCTGAGAGAAATGCCATTGGCTTTTTAGGGAGATTTCTCATTGCTTGGGGAGCGCTTGCTAAAGAATCTTTCATGATTATTTTTCTGCACCTAAATCAGTTTTTTTATTTCTGCTTGTGCCATGAAATGCTGCCCATAAATTTGTTACAGCCTCTTGTTTTTTTTCTTCTCCATCAAGTTCACATACAAATCAGTAATCATTTAGAAATGTGTATTTTTCCTGTTTTCATCCTGAAACAACTAGGTACTTTGTCATTGACTTAGTTTCATTTATGAAGTCATTTATGAGTCTCAGGAGTTAGAGATTCTTAATGTTTCACCTAATGACTATACTTCTTTTTACATATAGTTCATTGCTTTTGCTTTTAGACTCTGTTTGGGGCCTCTCTTCCACATCCCACATCTGACTGTGACTTTGCACAATATGAAACACATGTGCTTATTCCTGGAATTGACTTGTTCTCTGATCGCTACAGAGCTGACATCTCCACCATAGTTGCAAGTCTGAATTTCCTTATGTCTGAACTGCACTGTGCAAAGCAAAATTTAACAGTAAGTATAATTTAATAGCATTTATTTATTTATTTATAAGTTTATAACATTTTATCACATTTTTGGATGTATTTATGACAAACCATGGAAGCTCTACTAAAATATCTCTGCATTATGCTTGATGGCAACTTTCTCACATTCTGTTATTAATCTGTATGGACTGCTTTTATACTTTCCTTCTTATGTTGATCATGGGGCCATTGCCTTCATTTGATGACTGACCTCTTCTGGTTTAATCTAACTTCTTTCAAGGGTGCAGTGCCATACAGTGGAATAAATAGATTCTGTTGCTTACTAGTACTGAAAAGGGGCAGTTCTGTATCCGTTCCTATTTGCGCCTGTATGGTCCAACATCTTTTTTTCTTACATCTTGTCAATTTGATACAGTTATAAATCAACTCTCAGCTGGAAAAAAAAAACCCAAAACAACACCTTTGAATCAAAACAGTAATATATATGTACAGATAGTTTGCTGCTGTTTTAATGAGATGAATCCACTTAGATAAAGGTCCTACAAGTGGCAGAGCCAGTGCGAGGGGATAAGATTGTGTGACTAGAAGGACAGGTTTGGAGGTGGAGATGGAAGAGAGGCTAGAGAGGAGGTGAAGTGACAACATGTTACTCCTTTTTGTCAGCAAACCATTCACTGGATTGCTTTCTTGTGGAACTTCAGGCAAAGTGTCTGTTTTGTCTCTGGTTGATGATTCTTACCACCTTTCTTTACCAGAGCTCATTTTGTTAGTCATCTTTATCTAACTTGCCCTCACTATGGGAGATCAAGGAACAAACAGTTACCTGGAGGCAGGGATACTTAATTTGACTGCTTGCATTTTTGGTACTTGTTGCGCTTGCTCTGGCAGATTATAGATCCAGGCCATAGATTATAGTCAAAGCAATAACAAATTCAGCAGAATGAGAACTTCTTTTCCACTGAATGTTTAATGTGTAGGAATGTTTTGGATGATGAGCACTGAGATGGTTTGACATAAATCATAATATATCAATATTAAAATTTTATAAAAGAAAAAAAAAGGACTTCAAAGACTAATTTTGTAGAAGCACTAGGAATTTCAGATAGAAACAGTATGGGTACAATTAAAATGTTTGCCTGAAGCTCTTGTAATCCAAATTCTAAAGCTATTCTATGAAAAAATAAAAGCACATTTCACAAGAAAGTAACAAGGATGTTATGATTTGCCTCTTCTGAAAGCTTTTACACAGTGTGCTTATTAGAAAGTTTTTTTTTAACATTCATGTATTTTTTCCTCATAAAAGCATGTAATTAAACAGAAATGAATTGGTCAAAAAGACTCCTCATCATCTAGTTTATTTTACAATTGATATATTTTCACTTAGACAATTGCTAGACTCCATAGTGTTTATATTCTAAAGCTCAGAGCATACCATCATTTTGCTGCTTATATGGAAACAATTGTGGCATCAATATGCAGACAGTTTTAGAAACCCCTTATATCAGTATCTTTCCAGTAGGTTTACTCACCAATAGTATCAAAAAACAAAACAAAAACAAAAACCTGAAGTTTTGGAGAAACTTTACATTGCACTTTGTGAATCTCATGTAACATAGTGCTAAACAATTAGGGGTTGTATATAGCCAGCTGAAAAGCTTTGTAAAATCTTCATCCTTCATACAGCGTAAGGGAAATAGGGGTGACATCCTGGTATGTGGCAGTGAAAGCAGTACTGCTTTATTATCAATGTATTTGTGATATAAACTTGTGCTATACATTTCTGTAACTGAGCCCTTTATACCATTCATACCTAAATGACCTAATATTTTCCTACAGATTTTACCTTTGTTCACATTATACCAATACTTTGTTTCTGAGATTTGTAAGGACCCTGCTAAATGCATTGAAGGAAGAATCTTCAAGGTAATCAAAGAAGTTTTCTTTTTTTTCATGGCACATTGTAATTGAAATAAACTTTTCACTTCTTTGTTAAATATATTTGATGAAATACGTCTTCATATAGAAGTGAAAAATGGTGCTTTAAAGTGGAGCTGATCCTCAGTATTTCTTAATAAAACAGATTGCAGAATAGGAATACTTTCTAAATGAATAATATTTATATTCTCATTTTTTGTAGGATGTAGAGCGATTTAGAGTTTTGTTATTGATGACTTACAGCAAGTGCTAAATAGTTCCATCATTTTTCTACTTTCCATTTAGCAGATATTAACATTAAAGATATAAGACTTTTCTCTCTTAAATCCATACTCATTGTTTCATGTTTTATCTTCTTCTGTTGTTCTCTTATGTTGTCCTAAGTGCAAAACATAAATTATTTACTCATAATGTTCACTTTCAGATTTGTTATTAGTCTCATACTGGAACCCAGTTGTCAGACTTCTAGGAACAGACTTTTATGATTTTACTAATGTTTTCACTTTTTTCCCTCTTTTTTTTAAGGAATGTAACTTGTAAGAGTCAAAATATTATTGCTTTTAGGTATTTTCAGGAAATGCTGAAGTGGATTAGGGAGACTAGCTGAGTACTGTGACATTAACAGCAATAAGTGGCTGATCTTGGACTATGATTCAACGTTATAACTGCATGAATTAAGATCTTTTCCTTTCTCAGGAGTTTTTGAAGAAGGCTATGAATTTTTTTACCTCATTTTTCTTTTAAGACCCATATTTGAGTTTTCGCTTAGAGATTTCTTTTCATTACAGAACATTCTCCATCCACGCACTATTTCAGTTGTCAAATCTTCTTGAAAATTACCTATAAATATATTTCATGTAAAGGAAAAAAAAAAAAGGCTAGATTTTATTTTTTTTTATTAAACACAAGCCTCTGCTGTTTTTTCACAGATTAAAGTACTTACAGATATAGGATTTTTTACAGAGGCCTTTCATGAACTGTATTTACTTAACTGTGGAGAAAGAATCCCATGGAAAATACCGGCAGGGTACAAAAAAACAGAAGAAACGAAGGTAAACACCAGTTAAATGTAACACTGAAATATAACACTTCAATTCTCTTCATTAAAGAGACATAAAGATTCTCAGCCCGTTTAAGGTGCATGGCAAAATTCCCATCACCAAGGCCAGGACAGGACATTGGGGCACTGTGTGGAGCTGGTGCCTGGTCCTCCTGTGGTCTCTGGGGCTGATGGAACCTGGGGTGACATGGGGCAGTGGGATCAGTGGCCTGCCTGGCCTTATCCTGCAGCCTTGCAATGGCTAGAATGAGCACAAAGCAGCAGTATCTTTTTTTCACAGTAGCCAACTGTCTGAGCTAATTAATAGGGGAAATTACAACTAAGTTTATGATGTCAAATATTTACATTTAATATATTTGACAAGCAGTCAGACCTTTTGAACTTACCAATAATTCTTTTGTACAAACTACAAGAAAAGATAAAAACCTGAAACTCAGTCTTTTTCCTTAAAGCACAAGCTTTGTTGCATTTTCACAAAGTTGAGCCATACAAAGTTATTAGCCCCCTGTCTGGAATTCATTCTGCAAAACTCCCTTCTTTGTGGCTACAGTAAGGAATGTATTTAATCCTTACTGATGCTAATGCGATTAAAATACTCCATGAACCATCTTAAAATTTGGATATTGTGTTAACAACTTACAGAATTGGAATGAGGTCTGGTTAATTTTGGCACCTGTATTTTTCTAATGGGATTCATAGATGAACGAATCTTGGGTAAACAGCAGAAAAAGTTCAGCATTAGGACTCTTGTTACAATGTGGTTCAAGTAGAAATTCTTGCTGGACTTCTGTAAGACTCTCAGACTGAGGAGAAGGGTTCACTTTTCAGGGATTGACAGAGATAGTATAAGGCTATATTTGGAGTTAGATGTTATGAAAGAATTAATAAAATTCACATAAAACACAAGTGTCAGTTGTGTGTAGAACTCTCAGTTGGGATGAAGGCTGGAAATGATCTTCATTTCTATCTTTTCCTTCCCCTCTGTAGACAGATTAGTGAAAAGGTAAAGGGTTTTTGAGCAGGGATTGGAATTAGGGTTAGGATTCAGAAAACAAAGTGTGTATAAGTCAAAGAATATCTGTTGTTTTTATAGCCCTCAAAAGGAGTTGGAAGTCTTCAGTTTGTCTTGACCTGTACTTTGCCCTTTCATTACATTCACTGCTCTGTGTTCTGCTAAATAGCAGTGAAGGTATGTGCTAAGTCTGGAGTTAGCTTTGGGACTCAGGAATGTGAAGAACATATATGGCAAATGGTGGCCAATATCTTTGTTGGAAGAGGACTTCTGTTGGTTTACTTCTCTGTCTTCTTTCTATTCACATTGAAGAGTCCTGGTGAATGTCATAGGAGCTTTAGGGGTAGATCTTGGTTTCAGGTTGTTCAGAAATGTGAAGCCCATAGATACCAATTATTGATATTTTCTGGGCCATAAAAAATAGTTGGAAATGCATTATACTTGTCTGCTACTCTGCTAACATGCTTATTTCATACTTCTATTGTAACACATTACTGATTTTTTTATTCTGTTGATTTTTACAGAGCTTACTGTACTTTGACTCCTCAAAATCTCTCCTGAGTTTTACAAATTTACAGGTAAAAAAATAACCTGAAAGTACCAAAATTTTAATGCTGGACACATAGATTTGGTTTGGAAAACATATTTTGGTAAAGACAAGTTAACAGAAAATATATTCTCCTCAATAGTTTCATTGCAACAAGTAGCAACTATTTTTCATCCTACCAAAATACCAAGAACAGCAGTTGTTTGACCTTCTGAATTGTCTTCATAGGCTTATCCTAATTTAGATTGGAGATGAAAGAAAAAGGTGAATCTGAAAACTAATTAATTCTCATTTTAATTAAAATTATATGTTTATCGGTGATTTTTTTTGTTTTTCATTTTTAATTGCTTTGTCACAGATCTGTTGAGCAGGTAGAAGTAGATGTTAGCAGGAACAGCAAAAAAGCCATACCATAAAACCAAACTGATAAAATAGAAAAAAGAACAGCTTTTTCCCTTCACTTTCATCTCTTATTTACAGCAAGGTTATGTGTCTCTTACAGCAGTTGATATTAGAAGATAGAAACAAAATGTTTATCTTGACAGCTTTCAATTTCACTTGTTTCAGATTCATTTCTCAATTGTGCTTTTTCCTGAGATTTTGAACACTTCACAGTCTGTATGCAGTTCTTATCGGTCTCCTGATTTTGCAAAGCTCTGTAGACTATCTACTTCTAAATGTATTATTCTAAAGTGAGGGTAGTGAACTCGAGATAGAATGATGAACATTTTTTATTTGCCTCACCTTTCTAGCTAGGGGAAGTTGTAGCAGAGTTTCCTTTGAGTTTGTTTTATGAACTACAGTTTACCTATGTGCTTTTTGTAGCTTTAGCTAAAAGAGTGCTATGGACAATGTAGAAAACTAAAACTCAAACAAAGGGTTAGATGCATCTTCTATGGGAAAATTGATCACAGAAGCTATAGCCTGAGCAGTAGGTGCTAGGGAGAGAATTAAGCTTGGGAAGAAAAACGTCAACTATGACTAAGACCAAGATCACATTGCTAATGCTGCTCATATTAATTGTTGATGCACATGGTTAGTATTAGAAGTAAAATATCCCTTGAAAAATGAAAATGTAAAACATGTCATTTCAAATAATCACAATTATTGATTTTTTTTTTTTAAGGTACTGGAGGACATATTTAATTGGAGTCTGTCTTTAACAGTAGTGCCACTGTGCGACCAACAAATTATGAATAAATTAATCTTAGCCAAAATGCATTTCATCATTTGCCTTTCTGACACAATAAATAATATACCTGAAAAAGTAGAAAAATGCATATATTCTGTTGATAACAAGATGGATGGAGTTGTACCATCAAATGAAAAAGGTAATAATTTAAGAGTGGTGAAAAAGTGGATTTATTCTGCAAATTATCAAACATTGTTTTTTTACTTTTAACAATTGCACATGCATTAAACTGTCAAACATTTTAAACAATATTCATGTTAATTGTTGCCGATCATATCAGTCTTTATGGAAATAATAAACATTAAGATCTTTCAAGTAATATTAGCTAATATATCTAAATATAGCTTTGATTCTGCTTCTGTTGTATGACATTTCATTTGAAATGCATTTGACAGTTGATGCTGTGAAGAACTCAAGACGACGGGAACAAAGAGACACAGTGATGCAGCTCATTAACTGTAAAGCTGAATTAAATATGACCATGCTGAAGGTAATTCTTTTTTCTAGGAAAATGGCTTAATAAACATCAGATTGTTTCTAAAACATTACTAATGTTTTCAGTGCATCTGAATTTATGACATAGATGCCCGTATTTTCACAATCAGATCTCAGTATGGCAGTTTCAGCAACAAGAGTAGAGACTGAATGGATTTTCAGGAACAAACTATCTCCTTTCAGAGGTGGCAGTTGTAGAACATGTCAGAGACTTTGATGGAGCAGTATGCTCTACAAATAAATGAAAATGAATTCTCTATCATATATGAAATGTCTCAAATTTTTCACCTTGCTCTCTCCATTAATTTATTTAGAGAAAAATTGTGTCAGTTATTTTTTTAGGTGGTTTGTTTGTTGATAAATTGTAACTTTCATGCTTGGCAGATCCACGTCATGAGAAGTCAAAAGCTGACATATTCCTCTTTCAGAGTGGTTTTCCACTTCAGAAGTATCTGCTTTTAGCCATTCTTCCAAACAGGGTAGTATGTGAAATACATCTGGTGAAATGGGGATTGGTTTTAAATGGCAGTTGCTACGTGCTGTGAATTAGAAACTTAAAAGTTTTAGTATAGCTTTAAAATTATGTGAACATAGCATCTTGAAGGTAACTACAATAGAAATGTTAAATTAATTTGAATCAGGCTTATTTAAGAGGTATAATATATTTCTTAGGCTCTTGATTTTTCTTTAATTATTTGATCCTTTCTCTTACAGTAAAGCTCTCAATTTATCAGAGAAATCTGCTAAAAAGAGCCAAAGAATTCTTCTGAAAGTTCCATGATTGAGCTTTTATTTAAAGCTTACTTTGTTTTAGACTTGGCTTTCCCAGCTTCTTACAACTCTGTCTGTAAGACTGCAACTTACAGCTGAAATTTCAGGATACGTACTGTGCTCAAAGATCAGAGTACAGATGGAAAAGACTGTAATATGTCTTGCAATGTCTTTCATATTGTATTTTAATATTGTATTTTATTGTTTAAAATTACTAAGCAAGTAAAAAGTACACTATAAAATTATTAAGTATAGCTATGAGATAATGAGAGAAATTGAAATTATTGAGTACTGCTGTTAAGCTATAAAATATTCTCTTATGGTATATAATGCAGTTGATCATAAATTGAAACACTACAGGCACAGTTAAGATGTTGCTATTTTCAGCAATTAGAACCTATAAATCTGTAAAATCAAAATTACAAACCCTAGCTACTTATAGAAAAAGGACGTTGTCTTAATGTTGGTTTGTTCCAGGGTGTAGTGGTGGTAGACTATAATGGAATAGAATACTTTTTAAGAACTGTTTTGGATTTTTTTTTTGAAGTTATACAATGCTGTGCTCTTCTCTAGGGAATTTTGTTAACAGAAGCTGAAGAAAGTCTTAACCATCTTGTGCAGAACATACAGGACAAGTATGATGGGAAGATATCTCTGTGTTCTGCAGAAGATTTAGAGGTTCTTATTGAAGCCAAACTTCAGCTTGCAGCTATTTCTCAGCAGTGGCACCGAGCAGCTTTCAGGTAAATACCCTTATGAACAACTGTGTGTTATACAGCCTTGCTTATGTAAACTAACTGAATAAATGAAAATCTAGCAACTTCATCTTTAAAACCTTTCTGTCTACAAAGTTACACTAATTTTCTAAATTTTAGTAGCTAACCATAGAAAGCCCATTATTGCACACACAAATATAATTTATACTGATATTTTATTTTTCATTTTTGCTTTATCTTACTTTTTTAAAGGTCATCAGATATAAGCCTGTGATTTCTCTGTGAGGTGTTTTTGTGATACAGTTTTGTACAAAATCAAAGAAAAAGTTACAGTTTTTCTTTGGAGTCTGAATTTGTTAGGTCTTGCATTTTTTATGATTTTAAAGTGTTCTGAGGTTTTCAATTATTGTGGAGAACTTCAAGAAACTACAGTTCTTTTGCTGTTCTTTAAATATACGGAACATACATAAATATATTAACTGCTTACAGATGTTGAATCTGACCATTGTTTTGATCTTTCGTCTAGGAGGATTCTTCTGCTTAGTATAGTTGTAATTTTAATTTTAATTTGTATAAAAGGATAATACTTTAAAAATACATCATTTTTAGTAGTGACGTGCTCCTTCTGGGCATTTTTTATTAAAGTAAAAACTCTTTGAGGATACAAACAGCTTATAGAGGCATAGCACTCTTACTTGTCAGGCTGCACTGAGTTTAGATAGAAAGTAATCCCTGTTTGTCACTTTCGTTAGGTCTAGTCTGACTAAACAAGACCAAAATTATTACATAAAATCCTACATTACAGTGAGCACCAGCCAAAAAGCAAATTAATGTTTCCTTTTATTGTTAGAATACTCTCATCGTGAGGATTCCTGCAACAGTCTTGCTGAAGCTGCAGATTTTTCAGGTGGCCAATCAATCTCAAAGGGTTTTTTTTTCCCTTTATGCCCAATTAAAAAAAAGTTTTCTGCTACGTCAAAGGCAAACTACTTTCCTTCACCCAGCTATCTTAGACAAATAAACATAGCTTCAAATCACATAGCTTTTAAATAGCACAGTTCCTTTTTAGCTGTTATGTTATAGCAATAAAAAACATTAATGAGGACAGGAGCTTCAGAGTGCTGTATGGAGTACTAAAACGAAAGCAGTAAAATAGTTCTGCTGCCCGATCTATCACCTGAATTTCTGTTACATTATTTTAAAACCTAGAGGTCTCCTTAAAGTTCACAAATTAGGACGACAATAATTTATATCAAAGCTAGGAAGGTCATTAGTGAAGATGAGAAGTAAGAGCTTGTAGGCTATTGTAGGCATTTCTACATTCCTCACCATGAAATATTAATCTATTTGAGTGCTCTTTGAATTATATTAGTTTGCCATTTGTCAAAGAGAAAACAACAAATCACTGGACAGTGGTCTCATCATGTTTTTGAATGTGGATTTTATAAAGTTTTCATATTAGCAACTAAGGACCAGTGCACAGATTTATGCAATATTTTGTGAATAATCCTGGCTTATCTTGATACTAGGCTTGTTAAAAATTTGTGTTAATAGAACACTGGCTCTAGCATACTAACCCTGCTAAATTGGCTCCCTTCTTTTTGACATGTAGTTATATACTGCAGTGTAGTTTCCCTCCTGGCTTGTAACTTGCCTAAGATTGAAGACACTTTTTCACAGTATCAGTGATTCCAATAAATGTGAAGCATTTTATGGACAATTTTTTTTAGGGCTCGCAAATTTTTGAAGGCTGTTTAATGGGCCTTATATATTGACAGTGGTCAGATAGCAGAGACGAAGAACCCAACAACCTACAGACAAAGCAAGAGGTTTTTTTGTTGTTGTTATTTTTTTTTACACTATTTTACAACTTCATTGCAATGCCTTCCATGGAAACTGCTGATCTATCTGCCTCAGATAGAAATGAAACATTCCTTTGGACAGCTAAATGTTTCCTGCCTGCCAGCCTAGAAATCAAACTTTGCATGATATTACAGAAATTCATCTTTTTTTTTTCCTTTGGTGAAATGATTTAGTGGTGAAATTGATACAGTCAGCTGTACTTTCCTATTTTGATCATCTTGCCACTTTCTGAGTTGGCTGATGACAGGATGTGTATTTTGTCAGGGGAAATATATAGACACATCACTGTTGTTGGCAGCAGAAGAGGGTCACAAAAATTTCATCATGGGAAACTTCTACATTATAGCCACTGCCTTGCAAAAAATTAATCCCTCAGTATAACTGTATGTATAAGAATATTTGGCCTCAGTGAGAATACCTATACAGTATCTCCCCCAGGTTTGTGAGGTTTCTAATTATCTAAATATGTACTTGTCTGTTTATGTGAATAAACTACTGCTTAAAAGAGTGTGTAAATGAAGTCTTGGTCTTGTGGCCTACATTTTAACATTGAAATTTGTATGTAAGCATTAAAGAAATCACTTCATTTTCAAAATTGCTGAGTGTTGACAACACAGTTAACTGAGGGCCATGGGGCCTGGGAAGGTAGGTTAATATTTCTTAAAAGCTTGTATATACTTTTGAGTGCTGCACCTTCTCCATCTTATATGAGAAAAGTTAGCCATAGCACCTCAAAAAACATTTTGAATAATGTCAGTTTTTGCCATAATTTTAACTTTGATGTCTGGTTTCAGGAGGAAACTCTTCTTAATAAAAAGAAAGAGAAGCATCTGGGATATTTCATTGCAATATCCATAGTATTCATTTTGCTTTTGTCATCAAATTCAACACTGATTTATTCTAGTTTCACTTCATTGAATAAAACTGACGTAAAAGGATGATGAAGGAGATTCATAAGAACTGAATTCTGAAAGCTGAAAGACAAGATTGTAACAGTTGTGGTTCTCACTACTTTTGGGCCTATTTGTGGTGATTTGGTGTAATCCATCTGATTCTGCATCACAAAAACAAGAAGCAGGATAGAATTAGAAATGGCAGGAGGGCTTCTGAATACCCTCTGGAGCTTATATATCCTCTGGTCACATACATGTTGGCACAACAATGTGAGTAATTTCAGAGTAGTGAACTCTTCATTCATGAATCAAGAACTTTGCCTTTATAGCAATTAATCTAATGCTTCTCAAAAGCAATACGTTCAGACAATCCGAATCCTTCTTGCATTATAAGCTCTTTATACTACCCTGGTGGTGTAAGTAAGAAGACCTGAAGGCATTCATAAATTATTTTTTCTTTTGCTTTATAGCAGCCAGTCTCTGTATAGAGTCTCTGTATGTAAAATTCTCTATGTAGAGACTTTAGCATAGATTTGAATTGTGGTTATACATCTTTATCAGTTAACTGAGAAATCTTTGAGGTGACCTAGAGATACCCCCAAGTACTTTTGCATTATTAGGAGAATGTTTCAGTGGGTGAAGAATAAGTAGCATTGCAAAACAAGAAAAGAGGAGATACAGATTCAGGAGAAAATGTACAATTACAGATGGAAAGTTAATACTGTTAGACTGCTGGTTTTTTTCAGTCTCAGAATATTTGGAGCAGCATTTTCTTTGGGAAAAAGCCCTGTGCAAAAGACCTTCTCATTATGTTGGTTTTGCAAATGTCTTTGTATCCTGAAAATAATTTTATTCACCAAGTCTACTGTTATAGCATTACATTTTCATAGATGTCATAAAAGTTGAAAAGTGTATCTGAACACTTAAAAAAAAACAAACTGTGAAAATGGATAAAAGCATGGCAGTACGTATTTTAAGAAAACTGGCAATATATTGACATCCCAAGTCATAACTTTTTGGAGTCATGTGAGGTTCACCTAATTGCTGCAGTAGTCCTAGTAATGCCTGTATCGTTCAAGATGCTGTTTGGAGAGCTCCAGAAAAGGATTTGTGATGGGGCAGTGGGAACTCAGAGTCAGTATCACATGATTGCTTTCTGGTGAGGTTATCCCAGAATGGCACCTTGTCCAAGTTTTGATAGATGGTGTTTACTGAAATCCTGTGATTATTTAGTTGTGGGGATGTAACAAAAGGAAAATCATGTAGTCTGGAAAACTCTCGCGGTTTATAATTTTTATTATTTTTACATCTGTTAATTTCTGAAAGCCTATCCCTGGAGATAGACACGGAGAACTGAAATTTAGGTTGGAGTTAAATTTTAATTGCTCCAACAGAAGATTGTATTTCTTAACTTACCCATTGCTATCAGGTTATATCTGCTCTTGGCAACACAATTTCTCTTCCTACTCTTTTCTCACTTTCATACAAATTCAAAATATGCTTTTAATGCAAGTTTTATGTTCAAATGAAGCAAAAATTGATAACTGCTTATAAATAGCTCTGATTGAGTCAGAAGTGAAATATCTATTATAATGAAAACATAATGATAAGTATAGTGAGTGGATTTTAATAATATTCTTCTGTCTCATAGTGTTGCTTTGGCTTTCTCTGCAATTCGACTTCTCCAAGATGCAGATATTTTTAGGATGACAGCAACAAGTTTTCAAGAAAAAAAGGATAAAAGGGAGAGTTTGGTATGTGTGGATTTAGTATTTATGCTGTTTTTTGTTATATGAAATATTGTATTAAGTGTTGGGAGATTTTCAGAATGTTGGAGCACAGTAGCCACCTATATCACATGGTTGCTGTTATTTTGGGGAGAAAATGATATATGATGTGCTTCAATTGCTTGATTACCTGTACTATATTCAACATATCTCTATAATCACCATTTCTGTTGTATGTGGCTAGGAATTACATTCTTTATATGAATAGTTTCATGTGCCAGCATTGAAAATCTCCTTTTATTTTATAAAAAAAACCAAGATACAAAGTGGAAAAATAGGTAGCAGGTGTACAATTCAATTGAAATAGTTTATGGATTTTTTTTTTTTTAATTGAAAACCTTCCAGAGTATTCTCTAATTTAAGAGGCAAACAGAATACTTCTCATCATTGCTGTATTCCAAATTTAGCAACGTATCAGTGAAATTCTGTTGGCTAGCATGGAAGGATTCTGACCTATGCTTTGGGAAACCAGTGTGCAAAATCTATTCATCATACGCCACACATTTACATTTGCACAATAAGGCAAATAGAATCCTATGAACAGAGCAAGTGCCATTTTATTGCTTTCTGGAGCAAATCTGAAGCAAATCTTAGCTGTGGACTGCAGAGCTTTAGTAATAAAAAGACTGTTTATAGTATGTGAAGATGGCACAGGGAGCTGAGCTGAGAATTCTACTAGGTGTTTCCAATACTACATTAAATTGGTGTTTGTTTCCAATCACTAGAAATGCTTCGAACTAGAAATCAAAGACTAGAAATTTGTTTTTAATCTTTATTTATGTGCCAGAACTCAATATTGCCGCACTAAACAGTTACAGTAGGCCATTCTGTACCTCAGAGTTCAGTGCAATGGTTTCTTCTTCATATCAGCAAAGTCCAGAGTCTTGGAATTATTCTCCATGAGCTGCTCATCATGTGGTGCTTCAGTTTTTTTCACTTACACGTAGTATATATTTATGCACACTTCCATAAAAACTGGTTTAATTAGTTAATGCTTCAATTTTTTCATAGAATTTAATTTAAATCTCTTCCTATATATATAAAAAACAAGCAACTAACAGTATCTATTCTTCAAATAAAATTTTTGTTACGATTATGAATCTGTGTTTGATATATTTGCATTAACTTGATTTATTTTAAACTGATATTGTCCTGTTGCTTTGTTTGTAGTAAAGCAATTGATTCCATAATTAGCATTTCTCTTGCTTTTATTATTATTTTATTATTAGGATTCTTGTGTTGAAGATGCTCAACAGCCTCGCAGTTCTATAGCAGAAGATCATCTGAATATACATCTGTGGCTAAGGTGTCGTAAAATGTTAGTGACTGCACTAGCAACACAGCTACCTGGTGTTGGTGATAAGGAAGGTATCACCCTTTTTTGATCTAGACTTTTGGAGTATAATGGGAAGACTCAATTATTTCTCATAAATAAAAATACTAACAGTCCTGTGCAATTATTTGTAATAAATTCACCCAGAGCAGCAAGGATACTGTACTGTATTTCTGAATATAATCTCTCCTCAGAGCATTGAAAACACAAAACATTACATTGGTGTTTATTATCTTTTGATAATCATGTAGTAAAAAGTTTCAAGTGTAATTAAAAGTGAAATTAAATAGTTACATCTATTTTAAAAATACAAGCCACTAGCCTTAAAAATACAAAAGCTTTTTTTCCCACTTTTTATTTTGCCTATAAATGAACATATCATGTTCTAGATCCTTTTTAAGGTTTTAAATGAGATCCTATGAAGTACATTTAAAGATTTGTTTGACGATGAAAGAAAAAGTTTTTCCTACTTAGTTCTATAAACAGTATAAACTCTGAAGCTCACTCTAGTATCAGAATCACAGTCCAGGTCTGCAGACAAACTTTTATATTAATCTCTTCTGTGATACTATTTTGGAATGCTAACTAAGATCAGATTTTTGAATATGACATCTACTCTGCAAAATCTAATTATTAATGCTGGTGACTTACATATTAGAAATGCATTTGGACGAATTTAAAGAATGTATGATTTAAACACTGTAATTTTTCTCTTCTTTTCTGAGAGCAAATTTGGCACAAAATTTATGAAGTCGAAAATGTGAAATCTGTATTTTCAGATTTCCTGTAAATTTTTAGAGAAGAATCAACTTGTTAAAATGGAAGAAGATAACGTGGTCATTTCTGTTACATTTTACTAATCACATATTTCCTTATTTTAGAAAATCATGTGGCTGAACGCAAAAGTATTATAAAAGAAGTAATATTAGAGGCAGAAGCCTTTGGTGATATTGAGACTCAGGCTGAAATGATGGTGCAAGCAGCAATTCTTGACCTGCAAGAAGGATGTCCCACAGCTGATATTGAACTTCTTTTGCAGGTTTGAGCACAAAGGAGAAACTGTTGGCTTTTCTTTGATACTTTTTTTTTTGTAGAGTCAGAACAGCTGATGCCAGCATTAAATAAGCTTGAAATAGTGATTCTACAGTAAATTTTTTTTTCCACTTTGTGTGATTTGTCCTCATAAAGAGACACCAAAAGTAGTAACTACATTGGTTTTTGTTATCTATGTCCAAACAGAATATCATCAGTTTACTCCGAGAGGATAAATTTATTTCTCCTCCAGCTTCTTTGACTCTTGTGAAAAGTATGCTTCTGATGACAGATGTGCTAGCACTGCGAACAATAGAGAATATGGAAAATTGTTCTTCTGCAGTGGAACCATTAAACTTACTAAATTTGGCACATGAAATCACCTTGAAAGAAGTGAGTATACAATTTTTAAAGCATTTGCAAATTGTTACAATGATTCTGGTAACTCTTCTAATAATTTATTTAAAGGGCTATTCCTATTAATTGGGAATTTTCCCAAGATTATGTACTATAAAGAACTAATTCACCTTGCCAAGCTTATTTTGTATACTCATCTTTTGTATTCATGGTCCTAAGTAATCTGATATTTTTGTGGTTTAAAAAGCCCTGAATACTTGAAAATGTATATTCATATGTGAAAACCGAAATAGGGAGTTTCATTTTTCAGAGGTGCTGAAGGCTGTTTTCCCACTTGAATCTGAGGGATACATTATGCTGAGCACCCCAGGGAAAATGTACATCTCATAAAATTCCTTACTTCTGAGCACTGAAGTTTAAGAATTTAGCTTTATTCCTTAACTTAGACTCATCTGACTTAGAAAATCCTTACGGACTTAGTAATTTATAATGCGTTCCCCATTGCTTTATTTTTATCAATGAAAAGTTTGACTGGTCCGTAGGTACGTTATTTTTCCTTTCTGGCTTCTGGCTTTTGTTGAATGTCAGATTTCTTTCCAGAGACATAACAGCTTCTTTCTAATAATAAGGTTACTTGGGAGTTCTGCTTCTTAAAGACAACTTGTTTTGAGTGAATTTGCTCTTAGAAACCAAAATGGTGTTAATAAATCTGATTAAGAGTTCATTGAAATTCTCCGTTTGATACCAAACTTCTCTGCAAAGAAGACAATCACAAATTGAAGTAAAGGAGTTCAAGAACATCAGACCATCTTCTAGTGCTCTTTTATAAGAAACTCTTGAGTTCTAGGGTTTTACAAGTACCTAACCTACTTCTTCAAAGGATTTAATTTGCTATCTGTAACTCAGTTTTACAAAACACGCTCTTTTCATAGATTTTTTTTTGCGGAGAATATATTGAACAGCAGATAGAAGACAGTACAATGACCTGCCTTGTCCTACCTGCAAAAAATATCTACTTGCCCTATATAAACCTTCTGGCCCAAGTCAAAATGAGAATTGGTAAGAAAAAATGCAGTTCATTAATATATATATATATATTTTTCATTCATTCATATTTTATACATCAGCAGATAAGATAAGCTGATATGTCAGAAGTAAAGATAAGGAACCAATTATTTCAGAGAAGCCTTTGGATCTGGTTAGTAGATAAGGAATTTTGGAATTTGTTAATGCTCACAGAGGGGTGGGTTCTGCCTGCAACTGTCAGGTGAAGCAGTGGTAGGAAGTGGCCTACTGCCAGTCCTTACAGATCATTTGTGATAGATATGATTTGTGTAGCCTAAAATCATTTTGAATTGTCTAAGTAAATCTTATTAGCCTTGTGAAGTAGTGAAATAGTATGATACTTCCATATCTATGTCCATTAATCAGTTTATCTGATTTATCAATTAGTAAGATTTTTGAGAATTGGATTGTAATGGCAAATATGTAACAGTATTTGTTCTAGGAAATTAACTTTGTTTTGCATAAGTTGTTTTTTTATTAAATCATTTACTAAGAGATGTCTATTTGTTTTTCCTTAGGAAACACATTAGCTGAAAGAGTAGCTTGCACACCTGAAAGAGAAGATCCGCTGCAATGGTTACATGCTCTCAAACATTTAGAAACAGCACTGAAGCTCTGCAGAGCATCTGCAACAAAAGCATTAGATATGGAAGCTCAACTTCTTTTTCAGATAGGTAAATAAAATCCTGTTTGTTCGTCATGAAAGCATTTCTGTGATAATTTTATACTTGTGGGCTTTCCTAAATGGAAGGTGTTTTCCTGTCAAAATAGAACAGGTGTGGATACGTATCCCTGTAATTGCAGATTTCTTTTCTGTGTTTCATATCATGATAGCATAATACAAGGTGCATTATGCAATGAATAATTTCAAAACTGCAGTAGAACTTTTCCCATCTCTGTGTTATCAGGGATCAAAGGGCATAGCTGATGAGGTTTAAGACACTGTAGAAAGCTAATTAGCTTATTTGCATCAGTCTGAAGTAAAGAAGATGAGAGCTTAATATAGTATTTCTAAATGACTTAACAAAGCTAACGAGTTACACAATGTCTGCATGCATTTGGACTTCACTGGCATTATGTTTTGCACCATGAAGAGCTGGTTTGTTAGGACCCTTGCCAGAAAGGCACTCAAACTCTATGAAGTAACACTTAAAATGCCATTTGCAAGAGTTAACACTATAAAGATGAGGATAGTGCAAATTAGCTTACATCCATTCACTTGCTGAGAATCCCAAGTTGTTCGTTACTGAGTGGGCCTTCGGTCTAGGTGTGGTACACCATAAACATCCTGTCAGTGAAAGGATTGTCTAATTCTTGTCTTTTGGAACAGTTAAAAGATTTTCTTAAAAGAAAACAATTATATTCATTGTTTCTACTGTCAAACAAAAGAACTTTCACTTAAATTTTGCTACAATTTTACAAAAAGGCAAGAGTCTGCAGGTGGGATAATCACTGGTGGGGAAAAAAGTGATGCTGACAGGCTCTCTTTGTTCTGACTGGCTAAATTCATCCTGTGGCCAGGGGACATCCTTCTGGCCATGTACAGGCCTACACAATGACTGTTACGTGGATCTCTAACCCCACGATGTACAATGATCTTCTGGTTAAGGTTGCTACATATTAGGTGTCATTATGGTTCCACAGATTGATTATTTTAGCTACTTTATGAAATAACTTCTAATACAGGATTTGTGCATAACATTAAAAAAATCTGGAAAGGATTTTGCTTATTGGAAGAAAAATCATAATGCAATCCATTGTTGAATTTTCCTAGGAGGCAAGCAGCTTAGATCTTACAGAAAACAAACAAACAAACAAAAACCAGTAAAATCTTGCAAACTAGCTTTCTATATTTCTTTCTTAGGTAAGGTGGAATGCCAGATAACCAAAGCAGGCAATAACAAGTCATATCGAGCTGTTGAAACCCTGGTGGAAGCTATAAAACTGAGCCAGGAACACGATCAAAACTTTGAGTAAGAAAATGTATATAAATATCAAAATATGACCTTTTACTAAGATTTGATGTTGGATTTCTTGTGGTTTTGGCCTGTTTTCTTTAATGTTGTAGCGTAGAGCTACAGTATATTCATTCTTTTACTTAAAACAAATGTGAAGACAATTTTAAAACATATTTTTGAGTATATGAAGCTATGGGTTTTGCTTTTATTTCCAAATTTCTTTCCCGCTCTCAAGAACAGAGACAGTGATAGGTAAAGAGGAGTTTTATTCATATTTCAGAAGATGAGCTGTGGTCTGCCCTCTTCCAGATAATAGAAATCCAGCTTGAAAAGGTTAGCAGCCAGAAAAAGGCAGAACAGAGGCAGAAGGAGTGTAGAAAATGTGTTTGTAACAGATATCAGGACAGTGACTTTGGCATTAGTTATCTGCATAGAAGATGCCTGAAGAACTGAGGCAAGCCAGCCAATAAATTCTTTCAAGCAACTCTGACATATTGGACTTTAGTGTTTTTTTTAAATTCTTGACCAGTCTTAATGAATAATATGCCATGTATGTTTACAGACAGTGTAAAGACAGCAATTTATCTTGATTGTGTGGGTATTCTGTTAGTTACGTTAATGAACCAGAACTCTGAACACTGGAGCAGTAGCAAGGTGAAATCCTCTACAAGCCATCAGCGTGATAGAGAATGGTAGAGAAAAGGGCTGTGGTGATTTTTTCCAAGTTTAATTTGCTGCACTCTTACTTAATTTGCTACAGTCTTTCTAAAAGTCTGTACAGCAGCATCAATGGACCCTGACTGTCTTTATTTTGGATAACTAAACATCCCAATCATCTTCATATAAGCCCTCAGATATCTATGAAATTGTCATGTCTTCATGCCTGAAATACTTTTTTTTAATTAGTGAGACAAGAAAGTTAACTAAATCGTGGCCAACCAAGTGCAGAACTTGTCTTTTTCACACTTTTCTTCTTCCTGAACTGTACATCATTCTGTGACTTTCATATTTTGCTTCAACAAGTCACACCAACTGGAATTTATGGGACTGTCTCAGCAGCAACTCTATGCAATACGACTGTCCAAAAGAGTAACTGCATGTGCAGGAGTTTGTTGGTAAGAGGGAAGCCAATTCTTAGGGGAAATCTGCAGAGTTCTGCAGTGCTGGGAGGAATCTACATAAAAAAGACTTAGAAACATCCAGTGAATATAAATGTAGAAGAAGTTCTGCAGTTACACTTATTTTGGCCTGGTTTATGATACTACTGTAAAAGTGAACAAAGGAGAAAGAAGTAGTGGAAGGAGCTGATAAGGACAGTTTGTCTGAAGATGTAGAATATTCTGGTGTAGAACTTGGAACTAAGAAGGTTGCTCATTGAGTCCAAAGATTATTTTGGTCACCCTTAGTGTTTTTGCTGGTTCTTGGAAGAGAGAAGGATTTTTTATGGGTTCACTGAAGACCCATATCCAAATTCTGCCATACACATGTCAAGGAAACCATGACAACAGATATATGCCTTGACTTGAGGAAGGAAGAGCAACGTTTGTTGGTTCTATACTGAAAGATCGCTTTTAGAATTACAGTTTTCTTACTAAACCTTTGTTGACTGCTTGTTGCTCGTGGCACAAATTTTATTTGTCAAACTCATAAACCATTGTGTTATATGTTAAGCATACTGTAGGGATGTTTTAGACTCACTGAGACTTCAAAGCAAACTACTTGGCTCTCTGAAAGGATAAATGATTTATACGGTGATGCTGCCTGGCAAGTCTTACCATCATAACACTTTCTTTTGTAGTAACACTGATTAACTTGTGTGTTGTCTCTTACAGGCTAATCAGAAGATCATACCTTGAAATAGCACTGTTATATTTGCATTTTGCCACGAATAATGAGAATTTGTCACAAAGAGAAAAGATGGTAGCTTCAAAATCAGAGGTATGTTTTCTGTCTTTTGCGTAATGGCATCTTCAAAGCAGGAAGCATCTTTCTGTTAGAGCACCATTCATCTTGCCAAGCTATTACTTAGCGTGACCTGTAAATAGTACTGGTATGAAAATCCTACTAGAAAAACCACATGAAAAAATCACACAGTACAGGAGTAGAATTACATAATGTCTGCTGTGATTTGTCATTTTTTACTGAATATGATAACATTTTAAGCTTTTTTTTTTTTGTTATAAAATGGGAAGAAACAGAACCAAGTGGTTTCATTCCTGATTCTATACTAGTTCATTCTATCTTTGCAAAGAACATGGAACATTCTAACATGATTTTTATGTAGTAATACGTACACGTTACTAGATTTTATTTTTTTCCAGTACAAACATGAGAAATATAAAAGGTTTTAACCATGTTAAAGCACCTAGTAACCATTTTAAGTGTGTAATGTTTAACATAAAAGAATAATTAAGATTGTATAAAATGGAAAATTATACCAAAAATCCATAGAACAGTGAGGGTAATAGCATAAGCTGCTCTGACAAAATTTTTAGAGGAGCAACTTTTTAAATTTTAGCATTCAATCCATGGATTTACAAAATCAATGCTGATTTTTAGTTTTAAATGAAACAATTCTTTAAGTCTGAGAATTTTTGCTACCATCAAAGTGTATTTTACCACAGTACATCTGGAATCATAATTAAGAATGGGTGTGTAACCTTAGATCTCTGCTGGAGAACTTTCTTCCTCTCCTGGTGAGGCTCTGAAATCAGAAGGCTGTAAAGTACGAGGTTGGATTGCAGTAAGAGCAGCCAGACAGGTTGGTACAATATTCTAAAGAGTTTTTTTTGGTCTAGTTTTATCTCTTACAATGTACACACAAAAACAAGACAAGAATTAAGGCTCCCTGAAATTTCTGGCATGGGTCTTAATTTGAGGAAATTAGAATGGACACTGTGTGAGTGGTGCATTTAATCTCTCATGGACAGATATGACCCTGTTTGCCTCTATGTTGATTAAATGCAAATATAACAGCACAGTGCCTGATATGTGCATATGTATTTGACGTGTGGGTAGACATCAGTGGCACACGGGTGAAGATATCTGATTTGAAATCACTTGTGTAGTAATTAAGCTGCCAACAATAATGATTTATTTAAATACAGTATGTACCATATGACAGATGCTTTAAAAAATATAATATGTTGGATAATTAATTTTTCATTGTTAGCTTGCTGGTCTCACATTTTAAAATCTGTATAAATATCACAGTGAACAGGTCTTAAATAAAATAAATATTATTTTTAGGTCAGTGAAGCAGTGGTTGCCTCTCAGCTATTAACTGGAATGGAGAGCATTAAAGAAAACAACGTGAAGGATACAGTACAGCAGAAAATCCCAGAATTTGCTTCCATGGATCTTCTTGCTTCATACAGAGATTACTTGTCTGGTATTATTTTCTGCCCAGTAATATTAGAACATTAAATAAGAAATAATATATGCCTTATAATCTAATTATACATTTGTCATCTACTTTTCATTTATAAAAACTGCAAGTCAGATTTAGAAAGGAAAAGCTGAATCTTGACAGCATGATATACGCAGTTTAGGTCACCTGACTAATTGAGGTTTGGATCCTCAATATCAGCCAGTTTATGTGTTTGATAGGGTAAGAAAAATGGCACTGGTTGCATCCTGTGGATCAGAGAAAGAAAGTGAAAGGAATAGCACGCATCTTTTAGGAACGTAGATGGACCTTTGTTACAAGGCTTCCCTAGGCTTCCACTTGTGGCCCCCAGTCAGTCATCACAGTTTTTTTTATCAAGCACTCAGTTTTTCCATAGCTATACAGCTTTTCCTTGGAGATTTTCACTTTTTCTTATGGTTTTACAAAGAAATGTTGATGTTGAATAGCTTCCCACTAAAATGAAACAAAACAACAATAACAAAAAACAGCAAACCAAACAAACCAAACAAACAATCCCACCTCTTGCTGAATTATTTGCCTAGATACAGCATTTTACAAGTCAAACTCAGGCTAATAAGAATGTTCCCTTCAGGTTCTATTAATAATAATACTAATACTAATATCTAGTATTATCTACTAGAGATTGTTCCACTGGCTTTTCTGTGGAACTGTCTTTGCCTTGTTTATTTCCAACTTTAACAGTTATTTTATAATGACTGGATTTGATGGAATGAAAGTTTTTCAGAAAATACAAATTGAATGCAATTAGGAATTCTGTTTATTTTTACACTTGGAAACATTTAGTAACAAAATTTTGGTTCTGTGGCTTCATTTCAGTCATCTCAAATGGCTGACAAAGATTGAACTGTTCTGCCTGATGGTTGCTGGCAAAGCTGAGCAATGATTGCTTACTTTACAGCATTTAAACATATGTGTTTTGATTGGTTTATGAAATCAAGTGTTTTATGCTAAGACCTCCCATCAATCTGATTGTCTTGTGCTAGCACCATTTGCTTATAATTATGGATCCTTTTTTTTTTTTATTGTAGCAAATGCAGAAGGCGTTTATCCTGATAGTACAGTTGGGCAGTCCAGGGAAAAATGAAACTGCAGAAAAGCAAAGTAGGCCAAAATATACAAACATAAATTGAAATGGAAACGATCAGCACTGCATGGCAAATATTTTCTTTACAGCCATTAATGAAACACAATGTTTAAGTTTTGATAATATACAATGTAGATATTTTAAGTAAATTCTGTTTTTACACTTACCTGTGAAGTGTTAGGAATAATAAAGGCATTCAGATTTTGTGGAAGCACACATGACTTTCTGGAAGTTTACTACTAGTAACAAAATATTTGTTCAATTTCAAATGAGAAACAGATCAGAAGATGTGTGTAGGCTTTTGATAGAGAAATACTGATACAGCATAAAATTGTATAAATCATAGTTTATGATAGTGATAATTGTACTGCTTTTTCCCCCCTCTTTTTGTGTATGATTATTAGGCAGCATCAAACAAAGAGAGTTTTTTAATATATAGTCAAGAAGACATTTAATTGATAATCCACTCATATCTAAAAGGAACTGGATTGGATTGAAGTTGACAATAAACATTTTTGAGTGCCTAACTGTTCTAAGTTCAGATCAGCCTCATTGGGATGTTCATCTGCTAAAGCTGCAGTTGATGACACTTGCTAGGATGCCTGTGTTTCACTGAGTTCTCATCATGTATTTACTACTCCAGTTCACTTGTTGTTACATGTATAATGTAAGACATTTCTTTTGAGTGGAGCTGAGCTATCATTGCTTGGATCCTCATTCTGCAGTACTGAGCTTTCCTTAGATCTTACAAGACCTTTTTCTTCCGCGTAAGAGCAACAGAAATCCTTCCCATTCAGGCTGATCATGTCGGTTTGCTCCTCAGTGAGTAACAATGCTACCTGCTAACCTTTACTGTCTCTTGGTTTTTACTGTGCTTGGAGGCAAAAAGAATGTGTAAAAAAAAAAAAAAAAAAAAAGCTAAAACGTGCCCCTTAGGAACTACAGTTTGGCTCAGGATATGAACAAGAAGTGAGGAATCCAGTCTTTGCAAAGATTTTGTGCTGGCAAAACATACACAGATTTTTTTATAGGTTTCTGTCTGAACTTCACTTGTGATGTCAGGCTCCAGTTGTACAGGAGAGCACGTAGTGTAATTATTTTGGCCTTTTGTGATTCCACTAATAGAGAGGAGTAGGATTGCGTTTTGCTGTGGATTTCAAAGATTCAGGGTAAGCATTAGATGACAGAGACTGGACACAGATCTCAATTTAAGCTAAATGGTTTATTTAAATGTTTTAATTAACAAAGATTTGTAAATAGATCTAAACATGATGTATAGCTATATTACTAATGAGTCAGAACACTGTGATGCAGATGGGTGGCTGCGTGGCCCACAGATTGGAGACAAAGCACCGTGACTTCTGCATTTGCTTGGCTCTTCCACAGCTCAGAGAGAGAGAAGGAGGAAAGCTGTTCTCTGCCCTTCTATCTTTCTTGACAGGATCACTCAGATTCTTGGCTATGATTAGAGAAATATTTTCTTTACAATGTTCAAAAAGTGCTGAAACAATATGAAGAATATTCCTCTTATGAAAAACATAATTGAGTTCACAAGTTCCTTTTTTAGTTACAGACAGCGAGTTCCAACACAATGCAGAAACAGGTTTTGAATTGCAACCTTTGGCTTAACATCTATTTTTGATCTGTTACTGGATTTGCAGATGGATACAATGTTGTTTGTGGAAGTCATACAGCATCTTCTACTGAAGATAAACAAATCATAAAGGAGCAGAACCAAAATGAAGGAATGGAATGTCTTGACACCAGCTCCAGCCAGAAGAAAGAGATAATAACATGGGTTCACCTAATTCGATACCATAGTTATATAAAAGGGCTTTGTCACACAAACCTATTTGGTATGATTTTTTTCTTCCTTCTGGAAAACTGCTGTAGATGACACACTGATTTTTATGGGCCTAAAGTATCAGATTTTAAGTCCAAAATCTGAGAAAGTTTCATTTTTATTTTCTTTAAATTGTATAAGAGTGAAAAGTCTTCACTGAAGTCACAACTTGTATCAGTGTACAAGTGTTGTAGGTAAAGGTATCATTGCCTTTTTAATAGTTATTCACAGACCTTAAAGATACCATGAAAAGAATCCCTCAAAACTTAATTTCTGTTACTATCTGTAGCAGAAATGCTAAGTCAGGGCTTGAAGCAGTGATTGAACACCTGGTGGGAAGGCAGGCCAACCCAGGGGAGCTCAGGTGCATGCAATTTTACCTGTGTGACTGGAAGGAGTGCAATCAGAATCCACCCCTTCCCACATCTCCTGTAAGGGCTGGCAATGGAGGCAAGGGGATCTTGCTGGAGATCTCTGCCTACCTGAGGCCTTCTGAAGGTAAATAGCTTTTTACCTTTTGCAGCTGCTGCACTTGGGCTTATCCTTACTTGCTGCAGCCTGGGACTCTGCTACCTGCTGTCATTGCTGTGTTTTCCATCGTGTTATAGCATTGCACTATCTCTGGAGCATTAAAAAAAAAAAAAAAAAGAAAGAAAAACAAAACAAACAAACAAAAAAAAAACACAAAAAACCCACAAATTTAAGCTGTGTATTATTTTAATTTTAGGTATGTCAGATTTAAATCAGATCAGAAAAAGAGCAGTTCAGTTTGAAGGTCTGTTTGTGAAGATGGAAAGTGACTGTAATTTAAATTGAATGCTGAACATTACTGAGCATTTGGGCTAAATGCCCAGACGTTATGTGCTTGGTTTATTTCACTACAAACCTAGACAGAAGCTTTTAACCAGAGTAAGAATCTATTACTTTCAGGGCTGGATGTGGAAGTGGTGCTTTGATAAGTAAGAATCAGACCAGATTGTACATACAGGGATTTGTTTGAGGCTTCAGTAGTAGACTTTCTCTGGAGAGAAACTTAGCAACTCTGAATTAATCATTACAGAGAGGATTGGAATCTTTTCCTTGTAGCATCATATGAAAGAAAAGTATTGTACCTCACCACAGAACTGTAAAGACAGTAAGGTGTCTACAGGTAAGCATCAAAATGTGTGTATGTATCTCAGCTGCAGTTATTGTTGATGCAGCCTGACGAGTTGCTCATCAGCCACTAGTTATTTAACTCTGGGTGAACAAAAGAGCTGCTTTTCATGATCTTGACTAAGTATAGAAGCCTTCACTCTAGTTGGTGCTTAGAAGTCTAGTGAATACACTGATGCTTACACATCTAAATTTAAGTTGCTAAACCCCAAATATGCATCTTCCTCTTTACACTGCTTACTACATCTAGACAGAGCTTTGTTAATGATCAAGTCTCTAGTGAAAATTCGCAGTATGTAAACTGTAGCAATATTCAAGGACAATCAGTATAATTGTTGGAAATGCATTTATTTGCTATTGAATTGATTTATATAATTTACATATTTTACTGTATTTTAAAAGGTATGAATTTACTTTTTAAAAATTTACATTTAAATGGCAAATGGTAACATAATAAAAATAATCTCTTTTCAAAGCTGCCCATAAATCAGGACTTGGATCACTTTCTGAAAGAGATGGACGCTTGAATTCTCTTTTTGACTCACGGATTGTTCTACGTGTTGCAGAAATGCATTCCTTTCTCAAAAAACACTTATTTGAATATTCAGTGTGTTGTCTCGAGAGCTTCCCAGAACAGCTACAAGATTTAGAAGTGTCACATGGTAGTCCACCTGATTCTTCAAAGGTATTTGCTGTTCTCATGGATTTTTCAGAAGTATGTATTACAGTTGCGTTGTGTAGCTCTTCAGATTCTCACAAATTCCAGGGGTGATGTTTCTGGGAGCACTGCTGACGGAAGAAATTAATTATCCAGAAGGTACATTTTCTCAAAATTTGGTGGAGCTATGTGTTTCAAATTTAATTCATGTTAGAATTTTTTCTCTGTCTAGCGTTGGACTAGAAAATCAGTCTTTTCTGGCTTCCAAACAGCCTATCTGAGCTTTCAGATATGTAAGCAGCTCAGGCTATGCCACTGAGAGAAATACCAAATTGAAATTCTGGAGTCTACGCTGACCATGGCATATTTACTGAACACTGAATGGGAAAAGACTTTGAAGATCCAGTTTCAAAATAACTTTCTTCCAAGTTTCTCCATTCCACTTCTCATATAATAAATATCTTAATACTAAAACAAATTAAAATGACAGCTTACTCTCTATGGTTTAGTTTCCGTCTACTTTTGCTCAGGGTTAGATGGAGGCAGGAGAGCCTTGCGGATTGAGAACTTTTTATTTTATCAAAGTGAATAAAAATACTTTTTTGAAAGTAACTCTTCTAGAGTTGGTGAACTTTCTGCAGTGTTGGACAGCACATCATTACTCATTTTCCAGCAAAGAGCTGACTGTGCCACTGAATATATTGTAAATATATGGTATGTGACATTTGTAACAGCCGTCGTATATCAAAAATAATTTTACTCTGTCTGCTCTTCTTTTGACATAATTAGTATTACACTGTCCTGGAATAATAAGCTTCAGAGCTTGCTGTCATGTTCGTGACAGGTGCAAGCCACATAATCGTGTGTTAGCTTCACTGTTGCAGACAGCTAACAAGCACAAAGCCCTTACTTTTTTAAATTCTAAGCTTCATTGATTTTTATCACAATATTTTTAGAAGCTTTAACTATTCTGAAAACTGTGCAAGTTTCTTTTTATTTTTTTAATGTTACTGTAATTTGATACTGGTATTTTTAACAGTACAAATAATTTTGGAAAGAGTAAATTTTATGTACAAAATTGTTTCACGTACATGTGTCTTGTTTTTGTCTCACAAGTGGTTTTTTTCAGTTCTACTGAACAAAGAATCCAAGTATGTTAGGGTGTTTACAAATAAAATTGTGTGCCAGTGGCATTTTACATACTTCCCCCCCCGTCCTCCAATCCATGATAGCATGTAGGAATGGAAACACTTGAAGCCAGCTCCTTGTTCTCAGACTTTCAAGGAGGTCAAATAGATAAATAGTTGTATGTAAATCAGCAACCCTCCAGTTTGACCAGAGCAGTTACAGTATCTTTCCTCAAAGAGAGTCAATCTGATATAAATAACAAAAAATGTAGTTCCATGAAGAAAGAAAGTCTACCACATATTTTAGAAAAAATATGCCCAAGGGAGTTGTGGATGCCCCATCCCTGAAGGCATTCAAGGCCAGGCTGGATGTGGCTCTGGGCAGCTTGGTCTGGTGATTGGCAACCCTGCACAGAGCAGGGGGTTGAAACCAGATGATCTTTGTGGTCCTTTTCAACCCAGGCCATTCTATGATTCTGTATATCATAAAATGAACTTCTGAGACCTTTAATTGAAGGATGTGTCACAGGCGATAGTGTTCCACCTCCATGTAGATGTATGTCTATTTCAGATAATTTTCTTCACATTCCACGTTAGCAGGATCATGGGTGATTAATTGCCAAAACTAAAATCTAAGATTCTGAATACAAAATGTTCTTGTTCTAGATGGGTTACCTAGCACTACTTGTGATGGGCTATGGGATATAGCCACGGTTAACACTGCCTTGGTATTCTCAATCTATGCAGCATGGATCAACCCCAGTTAATTGTACCATGCCATAATGAAAGTACATGAATGTGTTGAAATGCATGACTATAGCATGCATGATTCCATCTTTATCTTCGCTTCATAAAGCCACATCAGTGAAGTACAATTAGGCCAGAGTGAAAAATCCATCTTCCACTCAGTTAGATTTATTGCCTTATGTCAGTCATGAGCTGCATTTTTCTGAAAATGAGTAGGGTAAAATTCTCCAGGCTTCTTCAGCAATGAATATTCAAAGTATTCAAAACCAGAACTAATGCTCCAGGCAGGTGTATTCATATTTTGGAATCAGTGATAGCAATGCTATGTCTCCAAAGAGCATCACTATTCCCTCAAAATGCCATTTTTTAGTCTCCTCTATTCTTTGCAGATCTGCAAAACACTTTTAAAACTGGAAATGGCATGGCACTGTTCAGCCTTTAAATAAAATCTTTAGCAATTTTGAAAGGCTTTTATTAATAAATGAATGTTGGTTGCCAATACTCCTCCAATTGTTTCCTTGGTAAATGGAAAGTCCAAAGGGTGATGCCTGCTAATGTTCCACATGTATCTCAGTAGATAATATATATGAAAAATCCTCACAAATTAAATGACTGCATTTTTGTAAATATCACTCTTTGTTAGCAGTACAGCTAATGACAAAAAAAAAAAAAAAAAAAAAAAAAAGAAAGTTAAGCATAAATAAGACATCAGTCTGGCATTCAGATCTGTTTTTAATTATCAATACGGATAGCAGTTCATTTGCTTTCTTAGCAATAACTCTGGTATGGTGAGTGTGTCAAATCTTACTTTTTAACAAAAAGGATAAAATCATGAGGAACACAAGTCAGATATAGCAATCACAGATACTGTAGCTGTCTAAGTCAGCCCAGGTCCTTTGTATTGTCATTAGAAATATCGCTTCAGGTGAACTTTGCAATGCTTTCACTTGGTAAAACTAACACCTTTTAAAATTACCTGTTTCTCTAAATAAGCATGTATTTGTTCAGGACTGAAAGTCATACTGATACTAAGGGATGGTAGATTATTATAAGCAAATGCGTGCCACACCAAAAAAATTGTCATCATCATTACTATTACTGTTTTGTATGTGTGTGTTTCAGGCGTCTCTTGAAAATTCTGGAATTTTGTGTGTGAAGATAGCTTCTCCAGTTTCTGCCATCACAGAAGCAGACGGTCAGACAGAGAGTAGGGCAACAAATGCTTCAAATAAAGAAATTATCATTCAGTGGTATATTCCTCCTCTGGCAAAGCCAACCAATGATACGGAGACTAAGGTATAACTACACCAAAGCAGTTCCTTATGTATTAAAACAAATTAAGTTTCATTTCTAATCAATATTGTGCCATCAATGAACAGCTTTTAAACTGAGTTATACCTATGTCACTTATCCAGCTGGACAGCAGAGAGCTATTAATTTACTCTGACACAAAACTGCTATGCAAGACACAGAACACTCTGACAATCATTTGGTGACAGGCCAAAGGAAAATATTGGAGGTGATGCAGAGCCTCCAGGCCATATTGTATTCATGCCTTTTGCAAGACATTGAAGTCATTAAGGCCTCCACTATGTTAAATTTGGATGAGATCACCCTTCTTTGAAATTAGGCTGAAGGTTAAAGATATTCAAACAGCAGTGTTTGATGGGAGGCTGTCAGAAAAGCCAACGTATGCATATGCAGAGAAAATAGGGTTTCTTGGACCACATTCCCCTAAGAAATCAGATTGAAAATGAAAGGCAAGAGGAGCTGCAGGTTTGTGTTGAAGTGAGAGACTGGGAGAGGGAAGCCATGTTGTCTTTAAACAAGGGAATTGCATGTAGGTACAATTTCTGATACCCACTGTCTCCAAATGTTTTGGCTCAGCAGATCAATGTCAAAATTTTTACTAGATCCTTTTCATATCTGCTAGAAAGCTAATAAAGCTATGTGAAGTTATGCAAAGAATGTCTTATTCAATGTAGTTTTCTAAGTTATTTCAACTGGGCCTTACAGAACAGTGGAGATCTGGAGACAACCTTTGAAAATAACTTGTTTATGAATGCCATATTCTTGACACTTTCTATATAGCCAATATATTCAGCTACTACTAGGAGCATACATTTAATCGTACAGAAGATTAATTCAGTGAAAGAATAGAACATTCTAGTTCATCATCTTGTGCTCTGATCTTGATGCTGCTGTATTAGGCTGGTGAGTTACGTGCAGTTCATGGATTTAATTTTAGTGTGATGACAGCCATGCACAAGGTCATATGGGAAACATAAATAATTGCCCTTTGAAACTCAGTAAAAGCTCTCTGTTCAGCTTACTTGAAGCAGGAACTTTTGAACTGAATGTAAGTAGAATTGATTGACTAGGATCAGGACTGGGCTGAGATTTTAACGGCAACTCTATAGAGTACACCTCATTTTCAAAGCCATATAAATTATATCCCTTAATAAATTGCTTTAGTATCTATAAAAACTGATTGTAGTACAAATTCAGAGGATCTCAGCCACTACCTTTTTTATGAAAGTCAGTCATCTAAATCTTTATCAGTACACTGAATTTGATAGTAATTATCATCCAGTATTGCTGAAATAGCTCAGGTCTACTACACCATACTACATTATAGCTTACCTATTTCATCTCTTTTACAGATTTTGCTGCTTTATGCTTATAATACAGAGCCTGTCCAGATCAGCAATGTCAAGTTTTTCAGTTCAATGTCTGTGTTTTCAGGTCAGTTGTGGATTCCATTAGTGAGGTAAGTAATCACTGACTTTGTCCTGATATTTCATGCCATATTAAATATCAGACAATGATTAGGACTAGAAAAGATAAAATACAAAACATCAAAGAGCTGTAAGTCTTCTAAAAGCATCCATTCTGGCTTTTTGGAGACTCTCTCTATAAAAATTGTAAGGTGTGCACGGAATTAAACCTGTCCAAGCATGTGTCTTCAGAGTATTGCAGTCTTTTAGATTGGTTTCTTAAGGAACTGAGTAGCATATGTTAATTATATTACACTGGCATAGCAACCGAAGAAAATGCTAGTAAATTTAAGAACCAGTCCAAGCAGTTATTGCCAGTCTCTCATAGGATCAGCTACTCTCTTCTTCCCATACAGTTCTCAGTCTGCAAGGGTTTATCTCAGCTGTAGCCCCAGACACAGCCCTGTATTTAATATTCAGTGGCATTTTTCTTGACTTCCTTCTTGTCACTCATTTACCCCAGAATTTTTGGAACTGTTCAACAGATGGAGTGGAAGGACGAATCGGACAAGAACTAACAGCTGCCTCTGGCACCCAGCCAGCCCTTTGCCAACCCACTTTGCGCTGGCTGAATGAGGGTTTTGTTTTGTTTTGTTTTGTTTTTCATTAGAGAGACTTTCTTAAAATGCTGCTTCCTACTGTTTTAATGCAAAAAAGATAATGCATTGCATATTTCCACTCACTTTAATGGAAATTTTATTGTAAAACTATGAGATCAATCTTGAAATGAAAGAAAATCTACGACCTAATCAGTACATAATTTAAGCTAGGCCACTTTAATTGCAATCCATTGATTTATTAAAACAATTTTTAAAAATCTTGTATTTCAGAATTATTTCTTTGAGAGAGAAATTATCTAATCTGAAACATCAAGTTGAAATGCTGATGCAAAGTTTGGGAAACTCTTCAGCTGCAGAACCTACAGGTTTTCTTGAACAAAATGAAACGCTGAAAACAAGTCCTTCAGAAAAAACTGAAATGAATATTGCAAGAGTGCATCTTGATGAAAAAGCAGAAGTATGTAAGAAGAATTCTGCTCTTAAATATGTCTGACAGTTTTATTTAAAATGTCTATTTTGGGAAAATAAATGACAGGTAACTTGGAAGGCAGACATAGAAGATTAAATTTGCCTCTCTCTTTTCAAGGAATGTTGAAATATTTTCACTTTTCATTTACTGTTTTACTTTTTCTCCTCCTCACATATTGCTTGGTGCTTTATAGAAATACCAGGCGTGTTCAGCCTTCCCCTTGGAAATACAAGCTACATCTTCAGGGAGAGAAATTGGAAAATCGATGCCTAATTTAGAGCAATCTACATTTGAAAATGCTTGGCACGGTGTTAAATTAGCATGGAGATCAACCCAAAAGTGGTTTTTAAAAATCAGTTATGCATCTTCAATGCAAAGTGGGGAGTGATGGTTTCTGAAATAGGAACCTTGTAACAACACTATTGAGAGTGAAGTAAAATTGGCAGTGAATTTATTTCCATTTTCTCTATGCCACCTTCCTCTTTTTTTATTATTAAAAAGGTTGAATATGGTCTGCAACCAAATAACTCCCCCAACATACATACACAAAAGAGGTAATTTCAGAATTTTCCATGTGGTCTCTTTGAGATAATGTCAATGGAATAGAATGTTGCCACAGCATAACTGCTGCTTGATAAATGCCAAGGCAAAATAGACGTTTATTTTCAAAGTGAGAGACATTTATCATGTGACAGGATTCTCTTTATATCTATTATATGAAATGATTAATGATGTAGAGGCTGTCATTTGGTCTGATGGATGCTATGAAACAGTGACAATTGTGCACTGCGCCATTATTACGAAGCTGTATTTTTTACCAGCTTGGAAAACAAATGATGTTTTGGCCAATCACAGCATATAGTGTTTTCGGGACAGTAGACAGAGCTGTCCTTTAGTGGGGATTTCTGATTACCTGAAGGTTTTTGCTCAGACTTTCATTAATATATGGCAGTAATTGGAAAAGCAACATTTTGAATACTAATAAGATTGACATGCCATGTATTAGACATGTAGAAACAACATCTTGTCAGAGAGTTTATAACATCTTCTGTAAACAAGTAGCAAAAGCATGTGTGTGTTGGATTTTGTATCTGAGCCAGAAGCAATTTTAGCTGAGTAAAAACAGTGAGGCTCTTATCTTTGAACAACAAACACAATTTTTTGAAATTTAATTTTTTAATGAAACTATACAAATTTTTTTCCATGAATTCAACTAGAAAAAGAAAAATCTTGATCGTTCTGGAAAATGTTGTAAATCCAAACCATTTGTTAGCTTAGCAGAAGAGACTGATAGCAGGTCCATTTTCTCTTGTGTATTCCACTAGGAAATGGCTATAAGGTGCTTATCTGAAGTCAAAGCTCTGCTCTCTGCTGTTCCAGTCATGACCTTGCCATTAACTGAGGTATGCTATTCCCATTAATAGTAAAAATGTGTTTTCTAAAGTAAAAACAATTATTTAGCTCGGCTGAAGCATGGATTTTACCATGGGTAAGTATCTTTCAGTTCTTTTCTCATCCATTGCTGGGCTTTCTGTTCTTTTTCTATCTTTACAAATAAAATACAAATGTGCATGATTGCCAGCTGTGAATACTGTTACCGTTAGAGCCACCTTTTTATAGATACAAAAATGCATTCAAAATTAATCTCACTCACAGGGAATTTATCTAGTTTATCCACCATTCTCTGGTCATCGTTTACGTGGCCTCTATTGAATTTCCACGATGCAATTGCCAAACACAATTTACTTCCATCCCTGTCTTTTTTCAGTTATTTGGGTTTTCCATCTATTTTCTCTACCTTCTTCTGCCTTTCCAATGACATGTCCACAGAGACAGCATACCATTTTCTTGTCCATGCTGTTGTATTCAAATTTTTATTTTAGTTGAGTATCCCAGAGTAGTCCATGGGAACAGGAGATGATGGGACCTGGCCCATAGCAAGCAATAATTCTGCTCAGTGTTCTCAGCCATTCCAGAGGATCAGTAGAGGAGCAGAGCTGCTAAGGCTCAAGAAGCTCCAAAGGAGATTTTTGAATCCATAGCTATGATACCACCTGAGTAATCCTCAAATATCTTGCCTATAATTGCTCAAAATAGAATGATTAATAGATAAGGTTTCAGTTATACTCCTTTGTAGTCAGGTAGCTCTTTTTTACCAAAAGGAAATACCTAGTTTTATCTAGAGTTTGGCTAGTGGCCTTCTCTTATTGAAGAGAAAATCATTAATGCTGCTCTGTGCATCCCGCAGGCTGGTCTTGCAAGTTTTCTATTCCCCTATTATATATATTGCACCATTCTTGCTAATTTATCTATCCTGGAGGTCTCTCCCACCTGAATCCCAGATCTTCATAACACTCTATTCACCCAAGTCAGAGCATACATGCACATTCATTGTGCAAAGCTGTACTTTCAACAGTCCCACTGAAACACCTTCCACTGTACGGATTTGACAAAAACCTAGGCAAAGGTGCAGCTGAGCACACCTAGAACCCCATGGACCTCCCAGACTTGTAAATTCTCATGAATCCTTCACGTAGCTTCTTTTTGTGGGTCTGTAATGAAAATGAGAGAGCAAGATTTAGCAGTGTCCTTCCAGTAAGGGCATGGTGTTGTGTGCTCTGTTTTATTCTGTCTATTACATATGGGGGATTTGATTGAGCCAGTGAAGCCTTATCATTAAAGACTTGGAGTATCTTCATTCTTCTCTGGAGCCAGATGAACTAGTAGATTCCTTAGCAATTTGTTATGTATAGAATATTTCTATGTACTTTCTCCAAACTTTCAAAGAAGTTGTATGTGTGCACTGCCCAGTCTTCTTTGCAAAGGATGGAAATCTCAGCACAGAGTTATGTATGCTACAGGGTAGTACGTTCCCTTTGTTTTCAAACACACAGGAAAAAGCAGAAAATACATTACTTATATGCAGTTTTACATTGATTTTTCATCTCTGTTCACTTTTTTTGTTGCTGGTCTTTTGTGAATTAATTGGGCAAAGTCGGTTCTAATTTGTGGTATTTGTTTTCTCATTCTCTCAGCTGTCACACTTCAACTTCTCTCATGTTTCCAGTTTCTCTTTTTTGATTCTCGTTTTTCTCTTCATGTGTCTTCTGGTGCTTTTGCTTTAGCACTGAGTTACATTTCAAAGGGGAAAATATGCTTTTTCATTGAATTATTCATTTAAAATTATTTTACTGTTCATTTTCTAAGGATAAAAATTGATTCACTAGCTTGTTTTTAAAGTTAGTTAATGAATAGCTATGTCCTTGAGGGAGATAATAAAGTATTATGCTTGGGAGTTCCAATTTTAACTGTTAAAAGCAAATTTCTCAATAAAATAATTGCATTAAAAATTAACCTCTCTAATGCCTCTTCTAATGCTTCCCTTCCTACAGTTAGTTTTTCTTAATATCATAATAATCATTTTTGTTGTAAAATCAGCTAAATAGCTCTTTTCCATGTCTGGTGGGCACACAAAACAACTTATCAGTGCCCACTGTTTCACTGGTTACAGCTAACTCAGTTCTTCCAATTTCTCATCCTGGGAATAACCTTCCAAATAGCTAATCATTCTTTCTGCTCTTTCCTAATATTTTCATTTTACCTACAGATGACAGAATTTTCCTCCTCTTAACCCTAAGCTTCTGGTTTCAAGTTAGAAATGTAATTAATCACAAACTTATATTGAGGCAATAAGCATTTCTAACTATTCCTTTGGTTGTAGATCTTTAATATGAGATATTTGAATATTGTATGTATGTACTTTCTCGTAGCTATACACTAAATAAAGTGACTTCGTGGATATTTATTTTCCTGTTTTTCAGATTCCATTTGACATTACTTTGCAATCAATAGCGAGTTTGGAAGATATGTTTGATCTTGCAAATGGTTGTACAATAACTGAAGAAAGTCTTTTCAGTTGGATCATTTCTCTTTTCCAATAAATTCTGTTTTTGCAGTAACTCAATCAATTGCTGGTTGTTAAACATTCTGACTTCAGTTCCGGTCTTAACAACTTCATTTGGCTTCTAATGTGTTTTATCATTTTCATTTTTAGGTCATTTTCAACTATTTGAAAATTAAATTTTAAAAATTAAAATATGTTTTTAGGAATTAAATGTACTAAAGGTACTTTCTGAAAAAGGAGATTAAGAATCTGTGAGTTTGCTTGTTGGGGATTTTCTATCTTTTCAAAAATTTCATATTGATTAGAAAAGGTAGATAGGCTTGTAGTGTTCTAGCATCTCTTAAGAGATACTGCTTTATCCTAGAGTTTTATTCATAGAATCATAGAATGGCTTGAGTTGCAAGAGACCCCCAAGGATCATCAAGTTCGAACCCTTCTGCCACAGGTAGGATTGGCAACCGCTAGATCAAGTGACTAGATCAGATTGCCCAGAGCCCCATCCAAGTTGGCTTTGATCACCTCCAGGAACAGGGCATTATGAGTAATTTTAAAATTGGTTTTGTAATTACAAAAAGGGCCTTTTGCTTTTGAGACTGAGATTTGCCCTGAGAATGGTTGTCAGTGTCTTAACGTCTGAATGAAGACAAGGATTTGAGCACAGCCCTGCTGAAAAGGACTTGAGGGTACTGATGGATGGCAGCTGGACATGAGGCAGCAATGTGCCAGAAAGGCACCCGTACCCTGAGCTGCATCAAAAGCGGTGTGGCCAGCAGGGTGCAGGAGGTGATCCTGCCCCTCTGCTCTGTGCTGGTGAGATGTCACCTGGAGTACTGCATCCAGATGTGGAGTCCTCAGTGCAGGAGAGACATGGACCTGTTGGAGTGTGTCCAAAGGAGGGCCACAGAAATAATGCAAGGGATGGAACACCTCTGTGTAAGGACAGACTGAGAGAGCTGGGGCTGTTCAGCCTGGGGAAGGGAATGCTCTGCGGAGACCTGAGAGCGGCCTTTCAGAATCTAAAAGGGGTTTACAAGAAGGAAGAGGAGAGACTCTTTAGCTGTCTGTTGTGATAGGACAAGGGGAAATGGCTTCAAACTAAAAGAGGGGAGATTAGATTGGACATAAGGAAGATTTTTTTACCATAAAGGGGGGGAAGCACCTCTCTGTCCAGAGAGGTGGTGGATGCCCCATCCCTGGAGACATACAAGGTCTGGCTGTAGGGGCCCTGAGCACCCTGATCAGCTGTAGGTGTCCCTGCTCATTGCTGGGGAGTTGGACCAGATAGACTTTAAGGGTTCCTTCCAACTCAAAGATTCTATCATTCTAATTTGTGATTCTATGATTTTTTTTTTTCCTAAAATCATCACTGTGTTTATTCTTTTACAGTTCCATGTGGAAGCTAGTATTTGAGACTGCTCTAACTTCTGCCAAAGAAAAACACGTTGCAGATTGTTGAGGGTTAAAATGATTATTCAGATGTCTCCATAACTTCCTTTGTCTGAAAAAAGCCAGTTTAAAAAATAAGTATGATGGTACTATAAGCAACATTTTTAGACATCATTCTAAAATGCCAACAAATCCTCTACTTATGTTGTCACTATGGCAAATATAATTTTAAAGTTCTGAAGAAACCCTACTGAGTCCTATCAATAACCACCTGAGGATATAATATATATTTGTCCCAGATGGGGAATTTGGTACAGAACAGCTGAACAAGGCTGAACAAGAAAATGCTGTAAGGGAGGGGAGAAGAAGAGGGGGAGAGTATATTCAACACAGTGTGCATCTAAAATGTGTTCAGTAACAGGAAAAAACAGAGAAACAGTTATGTTTTCCACAGTTTGTTCTTATTCCTATAAAAGAGAAATGTCTGAATATATTTGTGCTGTGTGTGGCTTTTAAAAATCTGTGCTATTTAAGTTTGTCTCTCCTTTTCTGAAATGCTGGATAGCAGAAAAATTAGAAGGATTGAGATAACATGATGAAAAGAAAGTGAAAAATAGGATAATGGAAAGGGAAGGTATTTCTGTGTGACAATTTTAAAACTGAGTTTGAATGCTTATTTAACTCAGCTGCCTAACAGCCAATTTGGAGGAGATTTTCCTCAGCAATAGCCTTTCAGTTAAAAGAATTTCTAGTTCTGGAGTTCTTAAAAAAGCAGGAAAGATAAAGAAATTGACGTTACTCATTCTTCTGTTGCAAGAAACAAGTACAAATTTGCGGCTCTTTCAAAAAGCTCCTTTTGCTCAGTGAAAAGCACACCACCTTTCTTTTCTTTCTTTTTTTTTTTTTTTTGGAGTCACCTTGAGGATTATCATAGGAGTTTTGTGCAGGTTAATGAGTATTTGTAAAACACTGCAGGAGCGTCAGGTGAAAATGGAAGTACTGTTCTAGTGCAGACAGGGTGTTTCTTCAGTGCACCTTGTTCTAATTCCTGGGTTCATACTGAAAAGAGAAATATTAAATGAAATGCTTTACATATGCATTTAAAATATGTCACACTTTAAGTTATTTTTCTGGAAACAACAAATGTTATCTTACCATCTCCTCCAACCCTGCACAGTAAAATAATGATGAAAAGTTGACCTCACTGTATCCATAGCAGCAGCTTTTATTCTCAGAAGCACAGGATTAAGTATTCAATGCAGGTTTCAAAAGGAAATATTTAACTTTTTTCTTCAAGCATAGAATTAAACTTTTTTTTTTTTTTTAAATCTGCTTGTAAGGAAGAAAGCTTGCATTTAAACTTTTCCAGTAATTACACAGAAAAAAAAAAAAAAAAAAAAATAAAGCTAATAGCAAAGTAAAATGCTTCTTGTTTTATCTATTACAGTAGGTGGGTTTGTCCTTAGCATTGAATACAGGTAGAAGTTTTTGATGCATTAGAATAGAATAAATTTGTGTCAATGTTGTACTAAGTTAAATTTCTATGGAATACTTCTCTGCTCCAACGTCTCCAAAAGCATTAAAGGAGAAGAGGGAAGGCACCTGATAGTTTTCACAGCCAGGAGGGTCAGGAGGGCCCTCTGCTGCCCGAGGTCTGCTCCCCCCATTTTGCCCCACACACCCCTGCAGAAGGGCTGCTTACAGCTTTTGGCAGCTTTGAACAGATCTCCTGCCTGTAAATTCTTTTCATTGTAGCTGAAAGATGTCTCCATTCCACATCTGTAAAAGGAATTGATAGCATTTCTGGATCTGATAAATTGTGGGACAGGGCAAAGGAAGAGAGAGTACAGTGGGAATAAGTTGAAAGGACTGCAAAATGCATGGCGTTTTATCTGCCGTGCATCCCCTGGGTGATGCACAGGATGGATCCTACAGGGAACCAAAGAAAAGTAAAAGCAGCATTTTTCATTCCTTTGGTATTCTCTGTTCTGTGAGCTGAATGTAGTAAGCAACCAGCAAGCAAAAACAGAATCACAGAATCACAGAATGGCCAGGGCTGGAAGGGACCTCAAGGATCATGAATCTCCAACCCCCAAACAACACGCAGGGCCACCGACCTCCACATTTAATACTAGACCAGGCTGCCCAAGGCTCCATCCAACCTGGCCTTGAAAACCTCCAGGGTCGGGGGAACCTGACCAGCTTCTGGTTGTGTAGTGAATAACTGCATGTCCCAGACTGAGATGGGGCTCAGATTGAAACTGAACAGTGAGCTTCACACTGACAACTCTGAAAGTATTTTTTTAAAGACTATTTCACTCTTTCAAATTCTGTTTTGATATATTTTTCAATAATATTGCCACCCGCCTATTCATGGCACTCGTAGGCTCTGTCTCACGTCTACAGATATCCAGCAACTTGGAATTATTTCTCATTAAATTAATTTTACGATGTGGAAATTAGTAATTTCACACAGATTTATTCAATTGTGTGTGACTGGTTTTTAATTTCCACTACAGCTCCGGCTCACTTTCATGTTTTGTTTGGCATCAGTATTTACCCAGTTTTTGGAAGACATCAATCTCACAGAATAGTCCTGGTAATGAGCCGCTCTATGCCTCAGTTTCTTTATTGGAAGATAGCAGTAATCCCTTCATCGCTGTGTATTATGAAGCTTTCTGCATCAACATCTGGAAAATATTTTCAGATCCTTGAATTAAAGAGGCGGTGAATTGAAGTTATTATGAAATTGATTCGCAGTGTAAAAGGGACAGCCATTTGTTTCCAAAACCGCTTTCAGTCAAATCCAAGAGTAAAGATTTTAAACATGAATAATGATGGAACTCAAATTAATTGTTGGAATTGCAGGCTAATATGCTGAACTAATTAAGCCAGCAAAGAGTTCCATTTATGTTTGCCAAAGATCCTCTTTGTGTTACAGATACTGAGTATATCATCAAATGAGAGAAATGAAAATATGAAGCATAGGTTTATCTTTAAAACAGAGCGGGTGAAAGGGTCCAGAGGCAAGTGCAGAAGTGAAATATTTACCAGTGCAATTTAATTTTCCACTTTGAAACACCAGAGATAATTAGAATTATTCTCATTTGTCTACACGTCAGCATGATTTAGGATTCTACTTAATGTGGAAAAAAAAAAAAAAAAAGCATGCATTGAAGTGAATTAGAGCAAAAATCTCCCTGTCACAAAGTGGAAAAACAGAATATGCCATAGAAAGAATCATGGCAAGACAAGGGATCAAGTTCTGAGGGATCAAATTCTGAGGTCTGTCTGGATTGTCCTCAGCACAAACGGGGGGAAAGTGGAAGTCAGGGCACTTTTGGAGCTGGTGGAGCTCCTGGCCACACATCCACGGCCAATGAAGATGTTTCCCAGAATCATAGAATGGCCTGGGTTGAAAAGGACCACAATGAACATCCAGTTTCAACCCCCCTGCTACGTGCAGGGTCGCCAACCAGCACACCAGGCTGCCCAGAGCCACATCCAGCCTGGCCTTGAATGCTCCAGGGATGGGCACCTCCCAACGAGGGGCCGTGCACCCCTTCCCCCAGCCCACAGCCCGCCCATCGCCGGAACACCGCCAGCCCCGCCCCGTCCCGCCGCGCGCGCACCCCGTGCCCGGCTGCTCCTTGCCCCTTCCGGGCCACCGTAGTTTCGGCAGGAGGCGGGGGCGCGCGGGGGCTGTTGGGACGGGTTATGAAGTTGGACGCGGCGCGGAAAGTCGGCCCGCGCGGCGGGGCGGCGCTGATTGGTCGGCAGTAAGCGCCGGACCCCGGAGAGAACCGCGAGCAGCGGCTCCTGAGCCAATCGGCGCGGCCGGCTCGTGGTGCCGGGCCCGGGCCCTGAGGAGGCTCCGCCGGGCGGGGAGGGGCAGGTGGGCGGCGGGGCCCGAGCGGGTCCTGAGGGGCGCCGGGGGAGGGGCGGGGCTGCGGGCCTGGGGGTTCACGGTCAGTTTCTATTTCTGAGGGAAGAACGGAGAGCTGAAGCCGTGGGGGAGCGTCCCGCGAGAGCTCCCGGCTGGAGGCCTCTCGGGGTGTGTGCTGCTGGTGCTTGAAGTTACCCGCGTGGCGGAGAAATGGGAGTAAACTTCGCAGGGCTGGGACTGGCGGTCCGGGCCTCGGCTCACAGCTCGTTGGCTCACAGCGGCAGCCCCGCTCAGCAGCATGGCGGGTTTACCTGCTTTTTTCATTTGTAAGCCGGCTTTAAAAGAAGCTCACGTTCGAAGTAAATTACCTTCTTCTCGAGGAAACGACATTGAATGGGGTTGTCCTCTTCTTGTAAAGTGACCTGTTGTATGTTCTTAATTAATTATTATTATTATTATTTTTGCTAAGTAGGTGCAGCCATGCAAGAAAGCATACGTTTTGCTTCATCAGGGGATGATATTAAGATATGGGATTCCTCATCTCTGACTGTGGTGGAGCAGTTCAACCCACATACGTCTCCGCATCCCGTCAGCTCTCTGTGCTGGGCCAGCAATAGTATCCTTTACAGCTTCAGCCACAGTTCTGTGGGTGCTCTGCGAGATGCCATCACATTCCATTTGTCTCGCAGTAAATGACAGGCCTGATGTCGGACCGAACTGTGTGAAAAGATTCCTCTATGCTCTGTTCTTTGTGCTGAAATGATTTACAAAATAAACTCATGCTGGTAAAGGCTTCAGAAGAAGCGAATCCTCCTTTAGGAGGTTAACACATGTTTAATGATGGTGATGTACCTAGATTGCCAACCAACTGCAAAACTTATTAATTTTTTTTTTTTCATGAGGTGATTACATTTATAACTTTCAAGGTAGTGCTGAATTTATTGACAAGGCTGAAAACACCTCATTTGCTGGTGTGGTAAAATTCTGTATCTATGGAGAAAAAACATAATGTAAGAGCAATCTGCTCTCACCCCTTACTCTGTAGGCAGAGGTTAAGCATAGCAGGAAGGGCAGGGAAACAAGATCTGTGTATTTTTATACATCAAGTGTGTGTATTTATGTATATATACTGTGTCTATATATACACACAGTTATGTATATATCTATGTCTGTTGTTAAGTAAACTTCAATATAGACACTGTTTTGTCCTGCTTTGTTCTTTTCTTTACCTCTGCCTCCAGAGCTGAACAGAGCGTCCTGCTCCATATGCTTGTTAGATGTAAAGAGTTGAGTTTCATTCTGCATAGTTGTTAAGCTAAAACATCTTGAAATAAAGAAATAGCAGTCACCGCTCTGCATACCATCCTTTTGTTTGGACTAGGTGATCTTAGTGGTCTTTTCCAACTTAATGATTCTATGGTGTTAAATCCAGCCCAATGAGCTGCGTTCTTAATAAGCAAATATAGAATCACAATGGTGTTAGCCTGAAGATGTAGGGGATGCAGATTTGAGTGATTACCCAAATAGTTTGGAGTAGAGTGCAGGGTCAGTTTCCTTTCTTTCTATTTGTATACTGGAGACTTTTCTTAGCACTTTGACCTACTTGGTGCAATTAAAGGTGTTCCTTTTTTTCCCCCCTCCTCCATATAGAGAGTGACAAACTAGCAAACGTATTCATTGTACTCCAGAAACAATATGACAAACTGGTTTAATTAACATTTATCATGAGCAGGACTTCTCATTCAATTTTTTCGCTCTTTCAATTTGTTCTGGTTGCAGCAGCAGGCGTCTCTCTGAACTCCAGTGCTAAAGGAGCTTGTATTTGGGGTGTGGGGTTAAAAGGGAACGCAGGCTGGGTGAGCTGCCTTATCAGGGAAGAGCTCTTAAACAATATCTGCCAGATATTTCTCCTCTGAAAGAAATTGCACTGCTTTGTATTGGGAAGCAAGAGCTGCAAACGCTGCAAGAGCTTCTTAGTTGAAGCTCATTAATTAGCCGTGTGTTTCTATTTCTAGGGTCCTTCAAGGTGAAGTACTTCAGCTTGTTTAGCCCACCTGCTATCTGTTCAGTAAGGGAGACTCACAATTGCTTGTATTAATTGAAAGTATGATATGGTTATCATCCATAACTTGTCACTAAGATAGCTTCCTGGTCAGTGCTTCAGCTGCTGGGGATAAAATTGCTGTGTCAAGCTGCAAAAGTAAACCTGTTCCACTTTTTGAAGTAGCTGAAGGAGTAAGTATGGCGTGTGTGTGTGTGTGTGTGTGTGCGCGCACATTGTTTGCATCTCATCTCTTCTGCATGTTGATTATCAGTTTAATTTTGGTGGAGTTAAAAGTTCAGAAGTGTATATAGAGTGGACATGTGGCACTATAAACTCTTCAGGAAGCCAGACTTGGTTTTGGCAGGGTTACTCCAATGGCTTTTTGTGTTCTAAACCATTCTAATTGTTCTCCTTATTGTCGTGCTCGTTTACGTTGGAAGTCCTGGAAGGTGTGCAGAGTGGCTTTTAGGTGTGCAGAGCAAACGCTTTCAGAGGTGGACAGTTTGTTGTGGAGATTCCACCAAATCTGAGACAAACCCAATGCTATCATTTCCAGTTTAAGCATGTCAATAATTAGATGGACTTGTGTGGGTTTTTTTTTTTCTTCTTTACTTCAAATCTCAGGAACTTAAAAGTGAATTTTCAACGTGATAGAACTGAATAATTTGTCCTCGCTGTGGGTCTATTGCTGAGATTGACTTTTTTTTTTCCAAAAGCTGCCACTTCAGTGATTATTTTAAAAAGAAGCACTTTGTGGACTTAGGAGGTTTGATGCTTTAGTATTCTTTGTCATGTTTCGGGAATGTGAAGTACGTGACTTAGACAACTTAATATTCCGAGGGCTTTTTTTCCCCCAAACCTAGCAGTTTCTTTTGAAGAGTCTCTACCCAAATAGAAGTCTATGGTTATACTTTAGAGACCTCTAATTTAAAGGGAAAATGCATTTTGAAGGAAAAGATGCTCAAATAATTTAAAATGGTGAAAGGAGAATGTAGCATTGAAGAGTTTATTAATTAGAATATTGAAATATTGAAGATATGTCTGAATTGGGTTGGACTTGAAATGCTTCATGTTTGGCAATGACTGTGGTGTGCCAATGGATCCATCAGTCGGTGAGGTATGTGCATTCATGAAGATGAAAACACCATCACTGTGCTTATAAGCAATTTGAGGAGATCTCTTAATTATCTTTAACGTACAATTTTTCCTTTCCCTCCTTCCCTGTCAGGCGAAACAGACGTGTGTGAGCTTAAGTTCCAGTTCTTTGTATGTTGCCAGTGGGGGCCTTGATAGCACCGTTCATATCTGGGATCTCAAATCCAGAAGGGTTCACCGTAGCCTTAAGGTAAGCTTGGCTGGAGAGGGACTGGAGCTTAAATTGAGTGCACCCTCAGCAAGTTTGCTGATGACACCAAGCTGAGTGGTGTGGTTGACACGGTGGAAGGAAAGGATGCCATTCAGAGGGACCTTCACAGACTTGAAAGGTGGGTCCGGGTGAACCTAATGAGGTTCAGCACAGCAAATTGCAAGGATTTGCACTTGGGCTGGAGAAATCTCAAACATCCATACAGACTGGAAGGAGCAGTCCTTGAGAGCAGCCCTGTGGAGAAGGACCTGGGGGTGTTGATGAATGAGAAACTTAACATGAGCCAGCAGTGTGCCCTTGCATCTTGGAAAGCAAATGGTATCTTGGGCTCCATCAGAAGAGGGGTGGCCAGCAGGGACAGGGAGGTGATTGTCCCTCTCTACTCTGCCCTTGTGAGGCACCATCTGGAGTACTGTGTCCAGGTCTGGAGCCCACAGTACAAGAAAGACAGGGAGCTGTTGGAGAGGGTCCAGAGGAGGGCCACAAAGATGATCAGGGGACTGGAGCACCTCCCCTGTGAAGACAGGCTGAGGGAGCTGGGCTTGTTCAGCCTGGAGACCTCATTGCAGCAGGGGGACCTCAGTGCAGCTTTCCAGGACCTAAAGGGAGCCTATAAACAGGTGGGGAATCAACTCTTTGAAAGGGTAGATAACGGCAGGATAAAGGGAAACGGTTTTAAGTTGAAGGCGGGAAGATTTAGGTTGGATGTCAGGGGGAATTTCTTTACTGTGAGTGGTGAGGTGCTGGAACAGGCTGCCCAGAGAGGTTGTGGATGCCCTGTCTCTGGAGGTGTTCGAAGCCAGACTGGATGGGGTCCTGGGCAGCCTGGTCTAGTATTAAATGGGGAGGTTGGTGGCTCTGCCTATGGCAGGGGGGTTGGAGGTTCATGATTCTTGAGGTCCCTTCCAACCCTGGCCATTCTGTGATTCTGTGATTACATGACTTCCAGAACTTGCTGCCAGTTGCAATAATGTGCTTTCTCTGTCGTGGATCTGTAGGATCAAGTTCATAGGTAGAAGCTAGAATGCCTGTGTGTCTTATTTAACTGAGTGTTTTTTATGTATGGTAAATTGCAAATTAATAGCCATGCTTAAGTTGATGACTTCAGGGTACAAGTCTATAATAACTTATGTTGAAATTTTCAGAATAGACTTCCTACTTTGAGAATTTATATTGATATTCTCTGGTGATTTTTCAAGGTCTGTGTTTTGGGTAATGGCTGTTCTGATACTTCAAACCAAGAAGATGCTTTGTTTTGTAGAATCACATGATGGTTGAGGTTGGAAGGGACTTTAAATCTCATCCATTCCAACCCCACCGACTCCACCAGGCTGCCCTGGGCTCCATCCAATTTAGCCTTGAAACTTCCAGGGATGGGGCACCCACAGCTCTCTGGGCAACCTGTGCCATTGCCTCACTGCCTTCTAAGTAAAGAATTTCCCCCAAACATCTAACCTGAATTTTCCCTCTTTTAGTTAAAGCCCCTTCTCCTATCACTGTTTGTAGGGTACTGTGGTAGAGCTAATGCCAGGCATGACTCAGTAAGTGAAATTGTGAATGCAAAACTGGTGGCTGTTTGTCTCTTTTTAACTGATCTAATATGAATTCTCTAAATATTGCTATAATGTAAAAAATATTATAATGTTCAACTATGCATAATTTCAGTGATCCCTTCAACAGATGTTTTGCCCTCACTTAGGACCACAGTTAAAGATGCTTTAGCACTGCTATGATTTTTTTAAAAACACTTATATTTTGTTTCTGAATGTTTTGACCTTTTTCCTCCTACCCTTTTCCACAGGATCATAAAGATGAAGTTACATGTGTTGCATATAATTGGAACGATTGCTACATTGCTTCTGGATCTTTGAGTGGTGAAATAATCCTACACAGCGTTACCACCAATTTATCCAGTGCTCCCTTTGGTTATAACAGCAGTCAGGTAGGATCTGTTAATTATGTTAAGTATGTATTAACTTGCTGTTGTGTGTGAAGCTTAAATTTGAAGCTTAAACATCTAGTGTTTAGAAATTTGAAGTATGTATTGAGAGCTGTACTGCATTTTTAAAAGCTGCCAGAATATTGTTTTTTTTTTCTTTTGATGTTTTTAGGAGTGCCTTAATTGGGAGGAAAGAAGCGGATCTCTATTTATTCTAGCCTTAAACAATAGGTATCATGGAAGTCCAAATTTAGGAGGTGTAATCCCAGTTTGCCAGTTCTCCTTAGCACAGTTTTGTCCTTTCTGAGTCAGGTCTGGTTCATTGTTGACCTTTCTCGACTCTGCTGATGTTGTTGGTTTGTGGAACTGCAGTGAGTTCATGTGGTGATTTTGGTGCATCCTTGTACTCTTGCTTCTTACTTCTCTATTACTTCCACAACTGCATACCACATGGAGTTCCATTTACACCTGGGATTACCCTCACAGACCTGGGATTCTCTCTAGCAGAGGAATTCCCTCCCCCTTGCCTGTGTTATTTTCCTACGGACTTCCTACTACCCCAACTGTAATGCAGAAGCTCCAGTGCTTCTGCATGGGGCTTACTGATCTCGAAGACAGTACACAGAGGCAAGAGAACAGCCAGCACTTTAATGAAAGGGTACTCAGGGTACTGGGGGCAGCTGGCTGGTAGTGTCTCCACCTAATCTTTGTTACTGGTGGTGCCAGCTGGTAGGGTGCCTGCCCTGGGGTTTCCCCCTGCAGGTAGGGGTGGCAGCAGGCCAGCCAGATGTCCACACAACCCTTTAGTGCTGTGGCTATATATATATATATATATATATTTGTAGAAAGCAGCAAGACTTGTTTACAGTTACAGAGCAGTTTCTCACAAACAAGTTTCTTCTAGCTGTGTGCAGAAGCTAGAGGCAGTTTACTTGCATTCTCAAGCTAACATGAGCTCTTTCTCATGGGCTTGTTACCCATTCAGGCCATGATCAGTATTTTTCCACTCAGAAGGTATGTTTACTTTTATACGGTTTACAGCAGATATTATTTTCTAGGCTCTGCTGCCTCAAGAACAAACTTCTGTGCATCTTAAGACTGAACAAAATATAGTCAGCTCTACATATCAAAGCAGGATTTCAATATTCTACTCAATGTCTGTTGCCATGAGTAGAATAGGTAGCCTGTTTTCTGATTTATCCAAATTAATCAGATTTACAACTGAGCAGAGCCATCTGTACAGTAGATGAGAATGTAAGCCTATGTTTGAAAATAATACATTTATTTAATCTGGAGATTAAAATTGCACATCTGCTCACAGAGTAAGATCATTGAGGTTTTATATTACCTACTTAGGTACTTAAGTGAGATTTTTTGAATGACTGGTTTAAAGGAAAACTGTGAAAGACAAATAGAAAACTGTGTACTATTGAAGGGCCTTGGTAGGGTTTCCACTGCAGTTCCTTTTCGCAGACTCAGAAAATATTGCAGAATTATTGAGTATAGTTAGGATATCAAGGCTTGCTATCAAAGCTTCTGCAATAGTGAAGGAGCTCTGTTGTCCCACTGAGTGTTCCAAAGTGAGTTCTTACAGTGGTTTTTAGCTCAGGAACAATGAAGGTGTTGTGCTCCCAATGTTTTTTTCCCTTTTTATTATTGAGCCACTGTCATAGAGCCAGTGTGGGGACCTTTGTAGTGGGGAATACTGAAGTTATGCCATGGTTTTCTGTTACTGCAACAGCATTTTTTAATGTTAGATTGCAGATGGAGTAGGAAGTCAAATTTTTCTCCTTTCTAGCCCAAGCAATATAACTTGATGAAGAATGTCTTATGGCTTTACAGCATCACAAAGATTGTGGCATATTTCTGTTGAAAAATCTACCTTAAGTTCAGACCCTACTTTCAGGTGCTGCAGTATCTTTGATCCATCACCATAGTCTCATAGTTATATTGAAGCAAAATTGTACTTCATGCTTGGCTTGATCTTAAAAATCCGTCTGTCTAGTCAGTTCATTTTTCTGATTTGACTGTTGCTGTGAAAAATACGGATGTGAGACAGGGACTGCAGGAATATCCACGGGTGGATTAAAAGGCTGAGATGAATATCTAGAGTGGGGATTGTTCTGCTAGTTAGTTGGAAAATTAAGTTCTGGTAAGGATGATTTGCATCAACCTGTTTGATAGATTTCTCCTCTTTCCACCCAGAAGTGATTAGGAGTAAGTGATGCAGTGAATAGCTATTTTGGCAGATGAAATCAAGAGGCCTGCTGCAAAGCTGAGTGACCTTTAAGATGGCTAAAGATCTCTGAAGTGTTAAATCAAAGTAATTGCGAGCACGGAGCTACTGTTCGCTTTCTAAAGGGCCTCTAGCATGTTTTAAGCCGGGACAGTTATTTGATTGTGGTCTTAATTTAAAATGGAATTGAGTTGTGATTTTGTAATGTGATGGCTGCTTGGGTGTCCCGGTTTATCAGCTTATCTCATGTCCTACTAATGATCTCCGTTCTTTTGTGCAAAGAAGTTTTATTTTTGTTGGGGAGTTCAATTGATACTTGCGGGGAATTGCAGGATTCATTGCGCAGTGAAGCAAATGCATGAAGACTTGTGTAGTTCCCTTAGAGAAATCTAAAAAGCCTCTACTTGATTTATAGTTTAGGGGCACAGTTTTCTGAGGGTGAGCTTGAATAGATACACGATGTATTGTTCTGCTTGGTCTTGGCAAAGCTGTCTGGCTTAGTAAGGGTCACCACTCCTTAGTAACTTTTCTGCAGTTGGGGAATGTGAGGTCAGACTAACCTTATAAAATTGAGCTTGTCTCTGTTTGATTCCATGTGATGGAATGTAGTTGCCTTGCCAGTTAATTTCTGTAATTGTGTGGAGTCTACAAGCAGCAGAATAGCCCAAGGTTGCAGTGCTTTCTGTGACTTTAAACAATACTCTTTTCAAATGAGTATTGGCCTATATTCTATTAATTGATTTTGATTTAGAAACATCTTTGTGCTTTCTTAGAGCTCAGTCCTTACACCGAATTGTTTGCAGATCCCATAATTTGTCTTTGCTGTTGGTATTCATTAAGACTACCAGATTCTTATCTGCTTGCTGTTGTGAGGTTGAATTAAAGTTTGTTTTGAAGCATAATGATTGTTCAAGTCTTCGCTGCCTTGTGCTATTCTCCTAGCAACAGGATTTGGTTTAGCTGTTTGATCAGCTGGCTGAGATGTGAGGAGTTTTGGTCACCTTGGATAATGAAATAGCCCTCAGCTTTTTAAACTATCAATTGGGTTTACAGCTGCCTTCTCGCTTACAAGGCTCACTGAGGTGAAAGGAGGTAGCGCAGTTTCTTTATCTTTAAACGAGATAGTTGATAGCACTGGACTACTTTGTGTTTACTTTTGAGTGTGTCATTTGTTTCCCAACGGTGGAAAACCCTGAGTGCGGGCAATCCTGAGCAATGGGATAACCATTGTCTGAAGCCTGGTCTGCCTGTTTTGCTGTGAGGTGTGAAGTTAAATGTACTTCCATTTCCTGCAGAATGTCTACTTCAGTCACAGCTAAGGCAAAAAGATGTGTGTGCTTTGTGCTGCATCGATTGGTAGCGTTCTGAAGAGGGCTTTGTTTTTTCTTTGCCCGCTCAGCACCTTGTGCTAAAAACATTTATGGAAGTTCTATGCATGCAGAATTAGCAGGAATCACCAGGAGCTGTACTTGAGGTGCAGTGAAGCTTTCCTCATATCTGCTCTTTTCTTTGTAGCCTTGACAGCTTTAGCTCCCGAAAGTGGCTCTTAACAAATCACTGCTGCGTTCTAAATAATCTTGAAGTGATTTTTCCTGCTAGCTTAGAAAACAGACACCCACTTCTATTCAGCAATATGCTTAAGTGTGTTTGAGTTTCGGCCACAAATTTAAGCCTCCTGTTTCCTTGAGTATGTTTTAGCAGTTGCCTTAACACCAGAGAAGCTTGAAGCTTGTTGTTGACCTGATCAGTGACAGTGAGGAGTGAATGGAAGCTTTCCTCACACCTCACACGTCTTCTGTCAACAAAAGTTGAAATGAAACTGCTCTGAGGAAGTACAATGACTTCAATGAGAAGGGTGAAATGGAGATAATATGGGAAGGGTATGTGATATGAAAGACATGAGAACTGGGCTTGAGGAGGAGGAAAATTAGGAATGAAAATGGAAGGCTTGAAAGGATAACAAGGCAGGTTTGAGGAGAGCTGAGAGAATAAAAGTGGTGGGCAGAGGGATGGAAGAAGGCAAACACAGAACATGAGCAGATGTTGGGGCAGTAAGGGAGGGATTTGAAAGTAAGTTAGAGAATTGTGAGGGATGGAAATGTGTCCCATGTAGATCATGTAATTCATTTACTCTATGGAGACAAATTGAAAGATGCCAGTAAAAAATGTCTCTATCATGTCTAGTAGTGGTTCATATTAATTATATCAATTCATATTCTGTCTTGCTTGAATACACAGTTGAGGGCACCTCTCCTTTGTTAGGCACCTACGCTTCCAGTGAGACATGCAGTATAAATGCTAGAAATTATGCTGGAGGCGTACAATCCAACAAATATCTCTAGTAAAATGAAGAGAAAAATAAGATAATGTTTAGTACAGTGCATTGTGATGAGGGTTATGCTAGAAAGTAGAGTAAGAAGTTGTGACAGTATAAAAAAATCCTGAAAGTTTCCAAGGAAAAGGACCTATTGATCATAAAACTGCCTAAAAGGACTTGAGGATGGCAGCTGGATGAGCCAGCAGCTCTTGGAGCTCAGAAAGCCAGTTGTATCCTAGGCTGCATCAAAAGGTCTCCTTGGAGCTTCAAAAGCAGTGTGGGGAGGGAGTGATCCTGCCTCTCTACTTTGTGCTGGTGAGATGTCACCTGGAGTACTGCATCCAGATGTGGAGTCCTCAGTGCAGGAGAGATGTGGACCTGTTGGAGTGTGTCCAAAGGAGGGCCACAGAAATAATGCAAGGGATGGAACACCTCCGTGTAAGGACAGACTGAGAGAGCTGGGGCTGTTCAGCCTGGAGAAGAAAAGGCTCTAAGGAGACCTGAGGGCAGCCTTTCAGTATCTAAAGGGGGGGCTATAAGAAAGGGGGACAGGCTCTTTAGCAGGGTCTGTTGTGGTAGTTCTTTACAGTAAGAGTAGTGAGGCACTGTCACAGATTGCCCAGAGAGGTGGTGGATGCCCCATCCCTGGAGGCATGCAAGGTCAGGCTGGGGATGCTCTGAGCACCCTGATCAGCTGTAGGTGTCCCTGCTCATTGCTGGGGAGCTGGACCACATGGCCTTTAAGGCTCCTTTCCAACTCAAATGGTTCTATGTTAAAACGGCAATCAGCAACCAAAACAGAGGATCACAAAAAAACATGCAATCTAAGATGCATCAGAAAGCTGATTGCAGTATACAAAGGAACTGTTACTGTGTTTGGAGAGGCAGTAGCAAATGTTTTCATGATCATAACGAATTTTTGATTGTCCATTTTCAAGAGATTCAGACTGGAAATGTTGCAGGGAGTCTGAAGGATGGTAACTAGGAACAGCTTAAGTGTGATGCTATTGCTGTCACTGCAGTGAATTTAGTGCAAGTGAGCCATAAATAAAACTGAGCTAGAGATTGAGTATTGTAATTTAATATTAGTGCAGTGAGGTTTTGAGGCATCCTCTGGAGCAAGATGGTGAGAACAAAATACTTATCTGCTTCTGAAATACAGGTAAGTTCATATATTACATTGTCTGGTGATAACGAGGCTTCATGTGATTGAGCCTGACATATTATCCAGTTTCAAGGTCCTAGCCCATAGAGTGAAGTCTCCTGCAGGACCTTCATACTTGCCTAATCAGTGCAGGGGAACTAAACAACTTTTTTGATGTGATGTATATGTTGACCTCTTACGTACTCAAAATCAAGAAACTTTTCCAGTTTTTTTTTTTCTCATCCACTGTTTTGCTGATCGGGGCACATGCTGCCCTGACAGTAAAAAAGGGAATTATAATGCAGAATGAACTTTACATTTGTGTGTGTAGAGTGGCCAGCCTTTGTAGAGTAATTTAGCTTAACGTCTGTATTTCTAATGCCTGTGCTTAAGGTAATTCAGTGATGTCTAATGGTGGTACTAAAATTTGTGTTTGTCTCACAGCCTATTCGACATCTGAAATACTCCTCCTTTAAGAAGTCCTTGTTGGGCAGTGTTTCTGACAGTGGGAATGTAACTCTGTGGGATGTAAATACTCAGAACCCGTATCGTAATTTTGAAAACACCCATAAAGCACCAGCTTCAGAAATCTGCTTTTCTCCAGTAAATGAGTTGCTCCTTGTAACTGTAGGTTTGGATAAAAGAATTAATCTCTA
>NW_024962335.1:8124931-8185207 GCF_019238085.1 Lagopus leucura
GCACAGAACTGCTAAGCCTTAAATATGGACAGGGTGTTGGATGAAAAAGGAGGTGATGGGGCTGTAAAGTAAGAGAATGGGGTAGTAAGTATTTTCATGGGACTTTGATTTTAGTCTGGAGTGTGCTGTTAGTCTAGCTGAATAAAAGCAAGTGTTTGGCTGTAGCTTGGACGGCTGTAGTAGAAGGTTTCAAATACAGACCTGAACTTCTTCTGGAGTGGGAGGTTAGAAGTGACAGACCTGAGCAACTGAAGGATATGTGCAGTGTGGTTGATGCTAGAAATGATGATTGCAGTAAATCTTTGTGTCAAACCAGTTGCTTTGAAGATGAAATCTTTTGGAGCACATACAGTTCCTCACTGGTTAAGCTTCAACACTTAGTATGTCTAAGCCACTGTTTCTTAAGGTATTTCACTGAATTTATTTGGCACAAGAGGAGTTCAACTACTGACCTGTGGTTGAATTCTTAAAGCTGTTTTTTAACAGGTACTGTGTTTTGAACAGTCTAATAGTAAAATTAACACTGTGATGAAGAAGTCTAAAAGCTTTTCTCCTATTCTTTCTCCTGTTTGAAGATTACTGACAACAATAGTAGCAGATCATCCTCTGACAACAGTGAACTTCATGCCTGATGGTACTACTTTGACTATAGGAAGTTCCCGGGGAAAAATCTGCCAGTATGACTTGAGGAAACTGACATCACCAGTGAAAACAGTTATTGCTCACAAAGGCTGTGTGACATGCATACGTCTTCAGTCCAGTAGCACTTTTTCCAAGGTAAAAGCCAAAAAAAAACCCATGAAGAACCCAAACCAAAAATTCTCCTTTTTATTATGCAGTGTGTAGATTAATAAAAGCAAAATGTAAGCTTAAGATCTGAGAAATGTTAGTAATGAGTTTCTAAGCATTATAAATGCCAGCAAAGATGATTCATACGACATGGAAATAAGAGCTTTATAAATCGCTCGGTCTCATGTGAGCAAGAGAATGTTAATGACATTTTTTTTTTTTTTTCCTTCTAATTTTCAACGTAGAGATGAGTGAAACTTTAATCTTAAACTTCCTGGTGTGAATATGTTGCCGTTGCAGATCAGTCTGTGCCATCCTAAACGGATTTGCAGACAGTAGCACAAAGATCTGTACTAACCCTTTTACTTAAGGGGAAGACACACAGCAGCCCAGCTTGAAGTATTTTGCCTGTGGAGAACTTGATTAAATAGTATAGAAGGCTTAAGAGGTTCTTCCAAGACCTAAGTAGGCTCTACTTGATCCAAAAAACATAAATGCCAATTCGCTGGAGGTGGGAGAGAATGTTTGAAGTGTATTTTCTTTTTAACTGCTCCAAGACTTTCTTCTTCTTCCAGCTTGCTTGCTGCTGGTGTTTGACTATCCCATTGCAACTTCTACTAATAATGTAATTTCTTGTTGTTCCTATGTCTAAGCCTAGGATTATAATTGGCTAGTATCAGTTCATTGTCACCTTCAGTTCTATTGGAATTCTCTTGCAGATCCATGATATGGATATATATGATATATCCAGAATGATATATATCATAATACGTACATACATACATATGTTTGTTAAGGCATCTCCTAGGTAGATGTTGCAAATTGAACAGATTTTAGTGTTTTGAAACAGAAAGAGTATTGGCTTATATTCTTACTTCTAATTGATCAGATAGTGACTTCTCTTACTTTGTTCTTTTTTTTCCTCAGGCTAGCCTTAAGGGTTCCTCAAGTAAACCTGTACCCAAAAGAACAGAAGTCAAAGCTGGTAGTAATCTTGCAGGAATTCCAAATACTGGCATCAGAAATCTAGCTTCTCAGCCATCAGCAGCTATTTCCTCCCATCTGACATTGACAAATGAGAGTAAAGGGGGAGAGGTTCTTCAGGATAAAACAGGTAGTGCCTTCTTCCTACTCTTAAATATTTGGTATAGTGTGGAAGATAGGAGGAGTATTTCATGCTTTGACCATTACAATAGAAAAATTACACTGAGGGAAGGGCATTTACTTCAAAGAAGAAATGTATGTGCATGCACATCTGTACCTTCTTCAGCTTCCCCTGCTGCATTGGACAGGCTTCGAGACTGTGGGAAATGAACGAGGTCCTACTTTAGAAACTCTTGCTTCAAGTCCAGAATTATAGACTACTTACACACATACAAGTACTAAAGGAAAAGCTCCATGATGACACTGTGGGACTCTTCTGTGTTTTGCTTTCTTGCAAATTATCCTTATGTTTATAATATACTTTGGGTCACAAAGTCTATATGGAATGCAGAGCTAATGATTTGCAATTCTGTTAATAAATTGGAACAACAGACCTCATCAAATAACTAAACCAAACACATGCACAGGCAAAACAAAACAAACCCACAAAACAAAAACCGAGGTGAGAACTGTGCTGTATTAATCCTACGTCACACGACAGGAAAGTGTTAAATGTAGTTGTAAGTATGATTAGTTGTATAACTGTACTTGCTATTTTTGCTTCTGAAATTAACAAGTATTTTTGGTAAGAATTCTAAGTGTTATTCTAAAATTCTGCCACTGTGTGGAATGTACTCTTAATTTTAGTTAATTCAGGAGTTCTTAAAATATGGTCACATCAGTAACTGTTAGTTTGATTCTTGGAGATTCCTTAAGCTGTTCTGAAGCAACTGCACTTTTCCCACACTTTTTAAATAAGAAGAAATACATTTAGCAACACTAATTAGGCAATAATCCACTGCAGTCCACAGGGACATGTATTAATGACCTCCCTTGGGCATGCAATGAATTGTGAGGTGAAGTAAAATGATTCCTATGTATTCAAGAAGAGTTGATAATCAACATTAGTGCATAGTGTGAAAAATTTTATTTAAGGTAAAAAAATTCATAGTTTATTATCTCTTGTTGCCATTACACTTCAAAAGTGTGATGACTGTTACCCCTTAAATAGGACCATTCATAACAGGTTCACGTTTGAAGAAAATAAAGGTGTATCAAATAAAACATGTTTTGTAAAGCAAAATATTCAGGTTGTAAAGTGAAGGAAGTATAGTTAGGAAGATCACAGAATCATCGAGTTGCCTGGTTTGAAAAGGACCTCAAAGATCATGTAGTTTCATCCATTCATAGTTATACTTGGACCACTTGAACAAGTAATCCCATACAGACAAGTGGCTATAGGTTTATAAACTGTTTTAATTTTAATAAAGTAGTTGCTAAATAAAGCTTTTGTATTTATAGGCTGTTGATTCGTAGGAAGTTTATTATGGTGTTGACCAGTGCTAATGCATCTTGCATAGGTCTCAAGCAAAATAAAGGCACTGTTGGAGTTGAGTTCAGTGAGGGTGGAGTAACATTTTGCTTATACTCCCAATCCAGTTTTTAAAGCATAGTAAACTGTGAAAAATATTTGCTTGGTTATGTTAGCAGTTCAGTTCACTGCTGTGTGAATTCCTTGTTTAAAAACTGCAGTTTGAATGATTACTTTGGTGTTCCTTTTTTGCTTTTAAGATATGTTTCTGTTCTGCAGACAGCTGTCCATGCTGCATGTCTGAAAGATAACTTTTCTTCTCTCCTGGACTGGGGCAGGAATGGGTCTTGGATGTGGAGTGGGGGCGGTCTAGGGAAAATTCCTTTTATCTGCAGCTGTAATTACACTCTGATTATCTGATATTAGAAGTAAGCAGATAATATCCTGCCATTAGGTAAGCTTTAATGTAGATACTTCATGGAGTTCCCCTTAATGGCCTACTGAAGCAGATTTCCTTTCTTGAAGAATCAGTTCAAATGTTGATATTCTGAATGTGATCACTTTTCTCAGCAGAAGCTGCATTTGCTAGCTATTTCACCTGTTACATTGTGAATGGACATGATTAATGAAGCAAGTTTAGCTGAAATGAATGTATTATCCAGTTCCACAGCTTTTTAAAAAGAGATAAATCAGCTCAATCTTTGTTACTAAATATCTCTTAGTCATATTTACTGACTCCAGGCTTCGGGCTTCTTAACGGAGGAAGAACGTGGAGCTCTTGGAGCAGGTCCAGAGGAGGGCTCTAAGATGATCAGAGGGCTGGAGCATCTCTCCTATCAGGAAAGGTTGAGAGAATTGGGCTTGTTTAGCTTGGAGAAGAGAAGGCTCCAGGGGGACCTCATTGTGGCCTTCCAGTACTTGAAAGGAATGTATAAACAGGAGGGGAAACGGTTTACAAGGGTGGATAGGGATAGGACAGGGGGGAGTGGTTTTAAATTGAGACAGGGGAGGTTTAGGTTAGATACTAGGAGGAAGTTTTTCACTCAGAGAGTGGTGTCACACTGGCACAGGTTGCCCAAGGAGGCTGTGGATGCCCCATCCCTGGAGGCATTCAAGGCCAGGCTGGATGTGGCTCTGGGCAGCCTGCTCTGCTGGTTGGCGACTCTGCACATAGCAGGGGGTTGAAACCAGATGATCTTTGTGGTGCTTTTCAACCCAGGCCATTCTATGATTCTACGATATTCACCTGTGATGACAGCTCGTATGAGGAAGTTCAAGTCGTCCTTCTAATCCGAATGTGTAGAATGTTCTGAACTACTTGCTGGACTTAGCAGGCATGAGGCTTGCTGTGAGTTTATTTAGGGATAACGTATGTTGTTTTTGAAACTGTCAGTCACTAACTGAGTGTTACCGTCCTTTTAAGGCCTTCCCCATAGCTGCAGCCTGGATGTGATTCCATCGAAAGAAACAGATAATGGGAAAAGTGCAGATTTAAATAATTTCGATGACTTGGGTCGAAGTAGTTTAGGAGATGTGTTTTCTCCTGTCAGAGATGGTAAGTTGCTAATACTGAAATCTGTTTAAAAAAAAAATAAAAAATTGATCTGCATAGCATTACATTTTGACCTGTGTATACTCACTGGGTCTCTTAATTTATCTTTAATTATTAACTGAATACAATTATCTGAAAACTTCATAAATATTCATTTCATTAAAGAACTGTGTATGTTCTGCTGTTTTGTAGATATTATTGCATCTAAAGCAAATGAAGATCCTCCAGGAAAAGGAGACGATAAAGATATTTTCAGTATGTTTTTCTTTGTGGTCACTGGAAGCCTATGCTCATTCTTCTATGCTAACTTCATCATAACCACAGAAAGATGTCAAATGATGCAAGCAGGCACTGAAGCAGATGAACTTGATGAGCTTTTCTGGAAATTGTCTAATTTGCTGAGGAGTTAAGACTCAACTTGTGATAACAGGAAATCAAGAATATGGTCTTAAAGTGGTTTTGCTGTCCTTATAGGAAATTGGTAGTGGTGTATAGAGGCTTCTTTTATTTTGTTTGTTTCAAGTGGATAGTGACAGCATAAGGAGAATTTGGGGATTCGTTTCCTTGGTGGGCTGTGTTTTTGGGTGAACTCTTTCGTTTTTGTGGATATGTGGGCTTATTTTTGTTATCATTTCTTTGTGTGACTGTGTTTTGCTTTTGTTTTCTTCTTTTTTTCTCTTTTAAAATTTGTGTGTTTTACCCTTCCCTTCTCATTTTAGGTCTGGATTTTCAGTCCTACCTTTCAGGTTTGGATTTTCTCCCACAGCTCACCACAGGCTTTCCAGTAAAAAGAAACCCAGTGGGCAGTAGCACACAAGGGATACGGTCTAGCCCATTGCATGCACTAGTGGGATCTCCAATTAAAGAAGAAGAAGAACATCCAGAGACTGACATTAAAAAAATGAATCTTGGAAAACAAGAAACTAAAGAATCCTTAAAGCAGGTATACTGTGCCAATTCTTGTTATGAGTGCTTTTTAGCATCTGACAGAAGTATTTCCACTTGAAGGAAAGATTCTTAAGCATCCCAACTAATCTTTTTCAGTTCTTCTTGCACTGACACAACATGTAAAATGTTCAGTTTGAAGTATGTTGGCTTTCAGCAATGCAAAATAGTTGTATATTCCTATTAAACTCAGATTACAAAAGTTCTTGTGAGACAAAACTGGGCTAACTTGTAGAATATCTTTGATTTTTCTAATAACAATAACACATTCAAAAATATCATTAATAGATTGCATCAGTATGTTTCTTTATTGTTTATTAGGTCAAGTCCGGCAGCTTCTCTCCCTGTTCTCTCTGCCAAAATTCTTTTTTGAGATACCTTTGACATGCTAATGCCAAGACCATGGCTTCTTCTGTTTTCTTTTTCAGAGGTCTGGGTTTACTAGGAGTGATATTTAAACTTTGGCTCAAGATATTTGATGTGAAAATTTAAAGTGCTGGTCTTTTTGCACTCCTTTCTCTGTGTTTGCAGTTGAAGCAATTTTGAGACATTTTAACAATCAATTTTTAAAGTGTGTTACTAGAAGGAAAAAAAAAACATTTATTTATCAGTAGGTTCTTAGAACCAAAAGTGTTTGAAAGCTGTGTGTTCTTGGAAACTTGCTTTTCAAGTGATGTTTAACTTAGTTTTCAAACGCAGTTCGATAATTGTAATAAGTAGGGTTGTGTTTCTGATTTTGATATTCAGCTTTCAAAGTTGAGCTCAGTCAATGCAGAATCTGGAGCTTTAAGTCCTCCTCCACCAGCATCCACTACTATCAAGAGTCTTGAAACAAATGAGCGACTGGTGAAGAATATTCAGGCCCACCCTGCATATGATCTGGCAGTAAATGGTACTACCTCAACAAGTAAGTTGATTGGTTTTCTTTGTGGGGTTTTTTTTTCTTCAGTCCAGTTGTAAATGTGGTTCATTGCGAACTGATGCAAAACCTTAAAATGGACTTAACATTAAAACAGAACGCTCAGTCTGGATTCCTCTGTAAATCCAGATAGCTCTCTTAGGACATCTCTATCTGTGCATGAAAAAACTTGTTCAAAATTTGTATCCTTATGCATTTCTTGTTAATTGTAAAGGTCCAAAGATAACTTCACCTGTCACTACTGGAGTTGCCAACTCACTGTCAGAGAAAATAGTAGAAACCATTGGGAGTAGCAGACTAAATGCACCTCTGACATCAATCCAAATAAACTTCATTCAGAATATGATACAAGAAACACTGGATGACTTCAGGTACTGATATGTATGCAGAACACTTTGTTTTCAGTGACATGTAAGATATTTTAACTTTTGCTGTAGCATATTTCTTTTCTCACATTGGGAGATGACACCATGAATAGCCTTAATCTTGAAAATCTAGGTATGAGACTTTATTTTGAACAGCGTGTTTAATTAGATTGATGTCTCTGAATACTTTTTGTGTGTGTGACTCTGCTAACATATTTCCAGAGTGACTGAATAATTCTCAAACAGTAAATTTATCTGCATAATGAGGTGCATAATGCAGCCCTGTGCCGACTTCTTTCCCTTCCTTGTAGTCCTAGCAGGAGAAATTTTTTCTCTTAAAGTTGATACTGTGAAGAGCACGGTTGATTTGTTGGACGGTTGATTTGTGTTGGCTTTGATTGATTGTTGTTTGCTTTGTATGTGGAAGGTAAATCACTTTGTATATTTCTGTTGGCAAAGCTTTGCATAAAAAGGATTTTTGTGCTGTAAATCATAGATTCATAGAATATCCTGAGTTGGAAGGGTTAGGTAAGGATTATAGAGTCACTTTCCTTTCGTAGGAAACAAAGAGAGGGAGGAAAACAATTGCTGGGCAGGGGAGGCGTTGCTGTCTTGATGACAAAAAGCAACACAAAACCATCTTAAGAGGTCCACATGCTATGGATGTCTGTATCTGCTGGTGGCAGAATACATTGATTGTTATTAAATAGCTTCGAATAAGAATATCATGTTGTAAAACTCTGCTGGGGATTTTTGGCTATAATTGCACGTCTGATTTGAAAACTTTCTCATGATTTAAAATGCATTTTATGGATTGAGTTTCCTTTCTCTTTAAAGTTTGTTTTTTGGCATCTCACTATTGGAAAGTAAGTAGTTAGATTTCTACTTCCAGTGTCTGAGATCTGGAGTTAGGGAGATTGTGTTTCTCACAATTTCTTTGAATTGAAAAAAACACTCATCTCTTGAGCTTTGTGTTTTTGGGAAACAGCCAACATTTCTGGTCTCTAAGATGGCATCTGTGCTTAACATACATGAGAAAAATGTTTTGCCTCTAGTAGGAGTTCTGCAGCACAACAACATGTGGAAGCTGAAAATGAAGATCATAGATCCTTTTGTGTATGCTGTATGTTTTAGGAAGGGACAATGATCCATGTGTGACAACTTAGGAAGTACCTTAGTTTGTCATATCGGTGATACCAATACCACAGTACTTAGCACAGGGCATTGGCACTGCCAGTCTTCAGGAGAAGCATATGAACTTGCCTGCTTTTTTTTTTGTGAAGGGTTGTGGGGGAGATGCACTGAAGTTATATCTTTTTAGTAGCAGATGAATATCTCACCATGTTGCTTGTGATCTAGGAAATGAAAATCAGCTTTGCATGGTAAAAATGAGGATTATAAGTTAACAGCTTGCAAGTGAAAAAGCCATCTTGATATCACCTTGTACGTATTTCTGTTTCTAAATGGAAAAGTTCCTAAACAGAGTTAAAATCTTCCAGAAAATAACTGGTAGGAGAGTCTGTTGTGTGGTTTAAATGTTTTTAGGCTGATATTTCATAATGTCGCAAAGGTGAAGTAGAGCTCCGGTTACTCAGCACTGGAGATAATTGCTGCTTCCTAAATAAAATTAAGCATTATCCTTCTGTAATTCTTTCCCCAGAGAAGCATGCCATCGAGATATTGTGAATTTGCAGGTGGAGATGATCAAACAATTCCATATGCAGTTGGTATGTATAAAGAATCAGAATTACCAAGGTTGGAAAAGACCCACAGGATCACCCAGTCCAGCCATCCACCCGTCACCAATAGTTCTCACTAAACCATGTCCCTCATCACAAGGTCCAAACATTCCTTAAACACCTCCAGGGTCGGTGACTCCACCACCTCCCTGGTGACCTCCACCACCTCCCACCACCACTGCCTGACCACCCTTCAGAAAAGCAGTATTTCCTACCGTCCAGCCTAAATCTCCCCTAGTGCAGCTTGAAGCCATTCCCTCTGGTCCTATCACCAGTTACATGAGAGAAGAGGCCGACCCCCCAGCTCACTACAACCTCCCTTCAGGCAGTTATAGAGAGCAGTAAGGTCTCCCCTGAGCCTCCTCTTCTCCAGGCTGAACATTCCCAGCTCCTTCTGCCGCTCCTCATATGGCCTGTGCTCCAGACCCCTCACCAGCTTTGTGGCCCTCCTTTGAACCCACTCCAGGGCCTCAATGTTTTTCATGCAGTGAGGGGCCCAAAACTGGACACAGTACTTGAGGAGCAGCCTCACCAGAGCTGAGTACAGGGGGACAATCACTGCCCTGCTCCTGCTGGTAACGTCATTTCTGATGCAAGCCACGATGTCATTGGCCTTCTTGGCCCAATGAGGGTCATTTCTAGTTTTCATTTCTAGTAATACCAAAGTGTGGCAGCTATTCTGTTAAAACTGGAAATCAATTTTTGCTTATTAAGAACATGAAAGTGAAGATGGGAGAAAATGTTAGGAAATGCAATCTGTTAAACTATTTTGTGTTTAATAAGTAAACATATGTATAAAATAGGTATCATCAATTCCATATTTCAGGAGTTATGATGAAAGAGAATCAAATTTAGCTGTCTTTCGTAAGGGACCAAGAGCAGGGCTAAGTAGGAGGTAGATGGAGTTTATATGCACTGCTTTACTTACAGTTACCACATACATGCTACACTGTGTTCTGTGTCCTTTAACTTCTCCTTTCTATGAAACTGAGTTCTTTAGATCAGCAGTGAAAAGACCTCCTCTCAATGCCAAACATTTTAATGGGACCTGCATTAGCAGAATCTCATCCTGAAGAAATGCAAAATAGACTTTGATAAAATATTCACTAAAGTATTAATATTCAAAATACTGTATGTTTAAAAAAAAAAAAATTACTTTCCGTACCAAAAATTTAAAAACAGTATTATTTAGGTTATTTAATTTTCCAAAGGGATATGAAAATGGATGGGGAAAAAAAAATTGTATGGTTGCTTATTGGGGCTTTTTTCTTTTCTCTAGAATGAAATGCACGCCTTACTTGAAAGATATTCTGTAAATGAAAGCTTGGTAGCTGAAATTGAGAGACTACGAGAGGAAAACAAAAGACTGAGGACTCACTTCTGAAAGATTCCCACCGCTAACTTTGTTAGCATGAACTCGCTGTGTGTGGTGCGTTGCTTGTGACAGGTCGTCCATCATCACTGAAGCACTGTGGGAAGACCTGCTATTATCTTGAACGTGAATCTTTTCTAAATGGTGTCAGATACTGTATGAAATGATAAGATTTTTAACAGATAAATACCGCATAAAGAAAGTTTGCCTAGGCATGCTTACAATCTTGAAATACATCCTTCGAATAGAGAAGCTGAAAGGATAACTACTTTATCAGAGTTCTAGTGATACGTGAAGTGCCTTTTTATAAGCAAAACCAAAATAGGACAGATGCTTTTTGTATAAGAATTTTTTGATATACCGACTTTTCTATCTGTTCCTGTATTTTATAGCTGTCAGAAACAATCACTGTAGCTTGCCTTTCAGCTATTTTTCTTGGAGAAGGAGAGAGAAGGCTCATCTTCCACGTGACACGGAGCCTGCAGTATTTAGTTAACCTTATTCAGCTGGCGACTCTTCGGTCCTAAGTAAAAACTAAGTTTCAGCATATTCCCAAATTCAGTGCTCATCACCTTGCTTGTTGTGTGTGTAACTCTGAAACCTGTCTGCCATGAACTTTGTTGTTGCAAACACTACTTCAACTGCATAGTGTTGTTTTTTAGTTGCACGACTTCAGCTGTGAATCTAGAAACCTGTTTTTACCAACACGTTTGGATATTGTCATAGTTTGCCCAGTTTGAATGCAGCCTTAGACTTCAAAAAATAATTATATTCAGCCATATAACGTAACACTGTGTGATTGCTGTCCTTCAGTCTGATTTAAGCACTTTTGCTCCCCCCCCCCTCCAGTTCTTTTTAATGCACAGAGGCCCATGCTTAATATTGAGCAGTTGCGTTACAGTTTTGACTGTGGTTTAGCATTATTGCAGCCTTTTTCTTTGAGGTCAGCTGCAAACCAAACTTAACTAATGTCTTGGGTGTATGAGTCACATAACAAATGGCATTGAGGAGAAATTATTACGTCAGTGTTGTAATGTTATCATAGTTGTGTGTAAGTGCACTGAAGCGAAGCTCCGTATCGAATCCTGCCTGCTGAAGTTCATGAGAAATTTACCTTGGCCTGTTTTTTATAAGCCAAGAGACTAAATTCAATTAAAACATCAATTTAATTTCATTTAATAATGGAATTAAATTTTTTAGTGTTCAGTTATAAATTCCTCTGAAAAGTCTCTTCTATAGAAGTGCTTTTTGCTATTTAAATTGTTCTGAAGGCTTCTTGATTTTCTCACTAATATTTTGTTCTTTTCATGAAATCACTAAGTCTCAAGCAAGGGAAGTCTGCAAATGTGGTGAGTTAATTAGTTAAAACATCAAGTGCTTGAAGTCATGGTGGCACTCTTCCACTAAATGAGAAAGCCATAATATATAATGTAACTTATTTTTAAATGTTGTAAAACTAAGAAAAAAAAACAAAACAAAACAAGACTATATCTTTTCACTATCTTAACTTCTTTTTAAAAGTTAATGTCAGTTAATGACAAATAAAACCTCGTATCAAAATGAGGGTGTTCAGGTCATCTTCAGTATTGCAGACAAGACTTGGCATGTCTGCAGTCTTAATGCTATTGCCTTTCATAAACTTTTAAATGTATTTCTATGCCATAACTTCATAGTGAAAGGATGTGGAGTAGAATAAACTTTTGTGTTTGTAATTTAATAAAATATAGAGAACATAAAAAATAATTTATAGGTGATGTAACTTCAGTCGACCCATTAACCACAGTTTTTGAAGACAGTAGGAGTTGAAGGTTTCAAAAATGTTACAGTTTTTCAACATGTTTTGCAGCATTAACAAGTAACCTTGCGTAGTTGCGTCTCTTAATTTGTTCCCCAAGTGCTCTTGCTGGTATACCCAGATGACAGCAGGGAATTAGGTAAGTATCCAGGGTATTTGGCTTGTAGATACTTTGTTTTTGTGACTGAGAACTGGGTAATATTTTTCTTAGTTCCCAAACAGACAAATATAACAGCAGTGTTTGAAAGGATACATTTTGGCCTTTCTCAATATTTTAGGACTTCTTTTCCATATCTCAGGATTAGGGTAGCACAAGTGGCCACACATGCTGCGAGGAGATATATTATGCTACCACTATAGGGGAATGTTTTGCCTTGTACACAGATCTGATTTATACATTAAAATAAAGCTTGTTTTAACTTTTTCAAACAAAATATTGTGGCAACCTATTTTTTAAAGGTGACAATTTAATATTGTAATCTTGCTACCTCGTTGCAGCCAAAAACTTGTCCCAAGGAATGTGTAAATGACTGCTTCCTCTCTGTCTTCACAAAAGTGTTTGTATTACCTCATGCTTTTGGAGTAAAGAACAGATGCACTCTTCCTCCTTCCAGCTTGGAGGTTACTAGAATCATGACAGAAAGATCATGTTCACAGCTAAAAATAATGTTCAAGCAGATGTTCAGGGTGGAAGGATAACCTTGTCACCAAAGCTGCTGGTGAGCTGGAGCTCTTAGATCCTTCATCATCATAATACTTAACGTATGGATTTTTTTTTTTAAATCTCATTCTCTGTCGTGCACATATGAGTCTTTCAGTAATTGGAGTTGTATTTGCAGTTTCAAGATATTTAGGCTTTGAAAATATATGATGACAAATTGCATTTTTAGTGAGAATAAGTCAACATCCCAAAGTGCCAGTTAATTCCAGGCAGCAGCCCACGATTGCCTGACATATGAACTGTGCTGTTCACACACACATAACAATGATGAACATGCAAGTTTGTCATTGCCCCTTCTGTAGGACCAAGATGTGTGAAAAGGGAAGAAAATGCTTTATGTGCCCTGTCACCAACCTGTAGATTTCCTTGCTCGTCGGTACCATGGATAGTAAAACTTAAGAAGAAAAATGGTCAAGGATTATGTGGTTATAAAGACAACAGCTCTGATAGAACTAGATGTGTAAGACTGGCAGATGCACTGCTCTTCACTTGCCCCAGCAGTGTACTCATGCCTTTGTGGTCATTACTGGTGAGTATCAGGATCTGCACCTTCTGGTCTGACTCAGTATGGCAGTTCTCATATTACATCTTGCAGTGCAGCTGGGGGGTGATGATTAATAAATTATCTAATAACAAACTATGGGAAGAAACTTAAGCATCTTGTGCTAGGCATTAGCAAAGATGAGATATTAGGCTGGAAAGGCAAAAAAACTAACAGGTGCAAGTTGCAGCACTGGTGGCTGTGCTTTGCGCTCTCTTTCTCTCGAATTCATCTTTCTGCTCTCATTCTAGCTAAAAATACAGAGGCTGGTGTAACCGAAAATTACTATGGTGCCCGTCCCATTTCTTATGCTACAAAGTGTTCTGTATAGAATTACTGGGAGACAAAGCTTTTTTCAGTCTATTATTTTGCAAGCATGATCATTCTGATTTTTTTTTTTTTTTTTTTTTTTTTTCCCGCCCAGCCCTATTTGTACTTTGAGTAATGGTTGTGGAAAGAAATTATACAGAGAAAAGGACGCGTGAGAAGAGAACACAATTTCCTATACGAGTTATTTACATACGAGTGCCTTAACAGGTTATAAAAATGTATATTAGCTAATACAGGGCAGAAAAGTGTCAGAATTCATTTCTAAAAATTAGCACTATAAATAAACATTAGTACTCTGTGTAACTATGACACTACTTAACAGAATGACTGAATAGCCAGAGCTTTCCGGCTGGAGATGCATATAATACCTGGGGATATTTTTTATAATTATGAAGACAGGGTGAGCTGTGTTTTCTGAAATGTTTTTGTAGGGCCTGAGTCTGGCCAGCCAAAACAGAGCAAGCAAAGATGGCCATTCTTGGAATGTTTTAGCCCAAGTACATCAACTCATCGTTGCTGATTTCTGTAGATCCTATCCTACTGGTTTTAGTGGAGCAAAAACACAAGGGAAAAGAAACCAAACCCCAACATACACCGAATCCCCTGAATTTTGTAGCTTCCAAACTCAGAAGTAGTTCTGGATCTGTGCTTTTCCAATTATTGTTTCTGAACAAGTTCTGCAGTAACTGTATAACTGAATGCACGTATGTAAGATACATGTATATAAATGTGTAATGTATAACTCTTGACAAGAAAAGTCAGTAATGGTTACAAGTTAGGCCAAATTGAAATGAAATGGACCCAGCAACCTCATGCTGTGTTAGCATTAGAAGTCACAAGTGATGCCTGTACTGGGGGGTCCAGTTCATACCATTAGTCTCAGCTTGCTTCGTTAATCAAAGTTTGCTTCGTTAATCTGAGCTCAGTTTGTTAATCTGCACTCGCTTCCCACTGCACGTGGGGTGGGGCTGGCACAGAAGTGACATTGGTTTCCATGGTAACTTCGATGCTTCAGAATGGAAAAGACAAAACTGAGAAGAACAACGGGATGATGCAGGGAGCTAACAGCTCTTCAGTGACACGTGCAGATGGCCCCGTGTTACTCTGAAATGACAGAAAGCCCAAATGTGATAGACAACTGTTCTCCTACAGTGATACTAGGATTGCGATGACTTTTGTGACTGCCGAAGCCATCTTCATTTTAGTGTTTATTTTCCTCGGTTTTGGTCTTTTAAAAGGTTCCTTTCTACGCTTGTGATTGGGTAAATGGCAGCGAGGCTGGTGAGGTATAGGCATGTAAGGGCACCAGTGCCCTTAGAGCTGTGCTAATAGTTTTGGAACTATCAGAAATTCAAGTATCCATACTTCTTTCCCCAATCATGCCTTTGTAAGGTTGAAAGATACTTGCTAACATTTTATGCAGTTACCTGAAATTGTAGAAATGATGTTGAGTTGTTGCATACAGCCTCTGCCTTTACCTCAGTGTTTAAGGCAGCCCACCTGTGTTCTGGCTTGTCTGAGGAAGTGGCAGCTGTTTGGTAAACTTCATGGAACAGTTTCCTCACACTGTGTCAGGGCATTGGTAGGTTGTTGTTATTTGACTCCCAGTGATGGCCAAGGCTTTTATACTTGTGGGAATGACAACAGCCTCTTCACCACCTAACAGCTGCCTTTGCTGAAAGCTCATGCTTGGTGCAAGGAGAAGCCAAAACTGCAACTCCAGAACTTAGGCTGCACCAGTGACTTGTTCTGCCTGCAACTGGTGTGTGTTTGTACTGGTTTAGTTTCTCAGAGAAGCATAGAATTTCCTGAGTTGGAAGGGACCCATAAGGATCAGCAAGTCTAGTTCCTGGCTCCACACAGGACCACCTCAAAGTCTGACCAGATGTCTAACAATGTTGTCCTGATGCTTCTTGAACTCTGGCAACTTGGGGCTGTGTCCGCTGCCCTGGGGAGCCCATGCCAGTGCCCAACCACCATCTGATGAAGAGTATCTTCCTAATCCCAACCTGACCATCTCTTGGCATCTCCATGCTGTTCCCTCGGGCGCTGTCTCTGTCACCAGAGAGCAGAGTTCAGTGCTGCCCCTCGGCTCTCCCTTGTAAGGCAGCCAGTATCACAGTTAGTGGGCATAGTACTGAGCAGGAGCATGGAGGTTTGTCTTTCTGCACCAGGAAGTGGTGACACGATGTTGTTGGGCAGTCAGCTTCTCCTCCAGGTGGAAGTTTTGCTGAGAGCCCACCCTCAGGTCAGTGCCCTCTGTCAGGAGCCAAGCTGCAGCCACCTGGCTGTCCTTGGTCATCACAGACTGCATCTGCAACAAGGAAAGAGGAGACCTGACAGTGCCTATCAATTAACCTGCTTCACCTGCTGATCTGCTGTGAAGATAAGAACCTTGAAGTTGATCTGCAATCAAAGAGAAAACCCTAGCCACTACTGCAGCAGCTCCTCTCAACCAACATACGCTAAAATAAAAAAATAAATAAAAATCCTCTCATGCCTCCCTTACACAGCTGTTCAGCTGTTTTGTATTTTTTCTGCACTGAGGTTGTTTTTCTGGCCTTCACTCTTCCTAGGAAATTGCTGGAGAGCAACCCAAGCTCAGGACTTGGCTGGCAGCAGCTGGCTACAGCTGCAGGAGGAAGGACGGAGACATTTCTTGCCACTGTTGCTGAGTGCATGTAGGAAGGAAAACAGCTCTCGGAGGATTTACAGCCCTTGCCACACACTGAGTCACAGTGCTGAGGATTCAATCACAGGAGCCCTCCAGATCCTTGAAATGCTTCTTTCAATGAGCATCCACTCAATCACACCAAGGCTGAGCATAAATAGACCTTCCTATCCACACGCTCATCTCAGCCACCAGTTGGGTTTTCTTGACAGTGCCATAGCAGGCTGCAGGGCCACGCAACCGGCGTCTGCTACAACTTCAGAGCCAGGGAGTAAATTAACTTCCTGGGAGGGGGGGGGGGAGGCTTTAAGGGGTCAAACTCCAGAGGGCATGTCTGAGGGCACAGCACAGCTCAAGGAGAGCGTGTGGGGCTGCGTGAGGAACACAAGGTGGAAAGAGCACGGAGCTGAGATCGCCGGGGGGGACGGGGGCAGACCTCGCTCCGCAGCAGCCCTCGTGGGGGTCCGCACGAGCAGGCAGGCGTGAGCTCTGCCCTTCTGCTCCCGCCGCGGGCGATTCCCGCTAGCGGCAGCAGGGGGCAGCGCAGCCCCGCGTGGGTTCGGCCCTGAGCTCCGCCGCTCCCGCACGCAACCCTGCGGGATCCCCGCGTCCTCCTGGGCATCCTGGGGTCCTGCAGTGCCTGTGGGGATGACTGGGTGACCGCAGCGCCTGGATGCTGAGGGACGTCTAAGTCCCTCACAAGCCTGAGCGTTAGCATAAGCCCGTCGGCACAGCTGCTTTCCCTTTTTTTGACAGTCAGGTCAGGCTGTTCTTTGTGGGTTAAAGGAGTTACTGGCGTGGTAGAAAAATAACACACAGACCTGATTCCCAGATTAAAGCTAGATGACCTTAAAGCTGATTATATAGGGTGAGAAATTGTGACCTGAATTGTTCTATGCAGCCACTGCTTAAGGTATCTGTTGGAGTCTAAGCTATTTTTCCCTTGTTTATATCTTTCAAAAATAACAGTTTCTTCTTTGCCCCTGGTCACTAGGAGTGGAAAAAGAAATGAAGGGATCGGTGGACTTTGAAACCCTCCATCTCACTGTTTTCTAATATTTTATGCTTTGGTGCCTGTGAGAGCACAGCTGAGCGCATTCTCAGGACAGCATCCCACTTCCCTGGTGCTGTTGCAGTTTCAACTTTACAAGATGTTTTGTATCAAGTGGGTTTAGGGCAGGCAGGGTGAGGAAGTTTGTGCCTGGATCTGCAGTCAGTGAGTGCTGTGGTCATTCATGTCACTGGTAGGAGTGGGCTGTGTGCCTTTGGGGATGTGGCTTCTGCAGAAAGTAGTGCGCAGCTGTGATGGGAACTGTGGTCAGAAAGGGGAAAATATCCACGCATCTGCCGTGGACAAGTGAACTTTGTATGCAGTGAAGAGCCAAGATGTGGAGAAGGGTGTAGGCCGCTTAGGTAACCTGTTCAAATGATCTTCATAGGCTGCTGTCCTGTAACAGCAGTCTGGGTGGGAGAGGTTTTTGAGATGTTTCCATAGTAGTGGTGGCCACAGGTGTGGCACAAGGAGAAATTTAAGGATTGGTGCTTGTGTATGCTGCAGAAGGGTCCAGAAGAAATGTGTGAGTCTGTATTCTTCATGTGCAGAAGAATCACAGAATCAAAGAATCACTGAGGTTAGAAAAGGACACTAAGATCATCCAGTCCAACCATCAGCCCATCCCCACCATGCCCATCGACCATGTTCCTCAGTGCCACATCCACGCAGTTCTTGAACACCTCCAGGGACGGTGATCCCACCACCAACCTGGGTAGCATATGTCAGTGCAGCACCACTATTTTTGAGAAAATTTTTTTCCTTATATTCAATCTGAACCTCCCTGGCACAACTTGAGGCCGTTACTTCTCATTATTACTCCCATTGCTGTTATCTGGGAGAAGATGCCAAGTTCCACTTCACTACAACCTTCTTTTAGGTAGCTGCAAGAAGTGAAAAGATCTCTGCTGGTCCTCCTCTTCTCCAGACTGAACAATCCCAGTTCCCTCAGATGCTCCTCAAAGGGTTTGGTGGACAGATACATACACTGCTGGTCACTGGTGGATATTTCCTGTCTTGCTTTGGCTGGAGGGAGACCACAGACCCTGAGTAATCAGTGCAGCATTTGGGCCTGTGTGCGGCTGCCTTCCTGCAGTGGCTAGCTTAGGAATTGTCCTTAACACCTGGAGAAGGGGAGACTACAGCACGCAGCACTAGATGCTAGCCTTGGCTGGTGATCCTTGCTGGGCCTGCTCCCCAGCCAAAAAAGAGACATCTCTTCTGTGGGGGTAAATGGAGTGTAATGCCCTGAAGGAATGCTGCTTGTCACTGGGATGTTGCTGGTGGATGGAAATTCTGGTGGATGGTTCAGGTGCTCAGCAGGGTGGTATGTATTCATCCTCTCCTGTGCAGTCGCATCATGGTTGGTCACAGGTTTGCTGCCTCTCCTAGGCATTGCTGTTTTACAGTGTGCTTGAAGACCTTTTCCTGCCTTTTTCTGATTCTTCCCTATGTTTTACAGAACTTTCTAATCTGTCATACGTTTATTAATGGTGATGGCCATTGTCACTTAAAACAGAAAGAAGAAAGCTACATTTCATATGAAATAAAGCAAAATACATTTTACAATGCTGTTTAAAGCAGAATATGTGCGTATTTCTTTATAAGCCATTGTGGATATTCATTTTTAAAACTGTTTTTCTTCATCCTAGCTACTTTATGATGGTTTTTATTTATTTGTCTCTCACAGCATTGATGTTAAGCTCATCTCAACATCACTTCTACTTTTCAACTTTTATTTCTAGGAAATCTAGCAGAGTGCTGCAGTGTTTACTTGGAGAGAAGCAGTATATTTCCGACTAATAGGTTGAAATAAGGCAATAAAGAACCAGTGTCACAAGCGTTCATAACAGCAAGGTTCGTCACCTGGGAAAGAGGTACTGCTGCTTCACTCAGTGCTCCTGAGTTATTAGGGTTGACTCCAGGCTCTGGTGCTGTGGTTTGGATCAACATGAAATTTCTGATGTTAATTAGAAGCTGATGCCTCTGGAAGGCCTGAGAGAAGTTGCTGTGAGTAGTTACTGGATAACCAGCCCCAAAGGAAGGTTTCACTTGCCTCTGTTGGACAAAGATGGACTTATATTTCTAAAATTTTTAAGTATATCTTCTACTTAAAAATGCAGTAATGGGGAATGTTTCACATTCTGTGTAAATGAGTTTGGTTTAACTCTTAACGGTGAGCTACAGGAACACAGGGACTATGAATTTGGAATTCAGCAATTTTTTTTAAGCAGAACAGCATCTTCTCAGTTTATGGTAGTTTCACTGATACCGTACATTTTCTTTTAAAATGTAATAAAGAATGGGATAATATTTGACTTCTCTGTAGCTTTTCTTAAAGTGCATTTCTAGTGCACGCCCTCTTGTTTCCTCTCACTTTGGCGTTTTGTTGCCTTGTAATGGGGGGAACAAACTTAAAATGGTTTCAAGAGACCATTTCTTAATGTTAAGACTCTCCAGGGCTGTCAGAAATAACTAACAATTAATGCCAGTACTGTTTTAATGCTTCTTTGGAGTTGTGAGTCACACTGATGCTTGTAGCATGAATTTGCAATACAGGGAAAATAGGCAGCGTGTGCTTGGTGTTATAAAGCTCCAGGTTTGAAGAATCATAAGGGAGCTCTGAAGTGGGTGAAACCCAGGAGGAGGTAGTAAATAAAGCAAGACTGAATGCTAATGGGTGTTTGGTATAAGTGAATTAAACTGAGTAATCTGAGGAGGTGTTGGAACAGAGGAAAACAAAAACAAAGTCAGATGTATGCTTAAGACCATATGTGAAGGTTGATGGTTATTTGGTTTGAAATGTATTACGAAAGCAAGCAAGGATGAATCTGTGGTTACAACTGAAAATAAAACACCTAAAATGTGGCTGAGGCAGGGCAGAATAGCAAACACCCAACTTCTTTGAGCGTCATAAGAATTGTAAATAAACTTGAAGTTAGGATGCTACCCTGCTTCAGAGAGTAGTAGTGAAAAAGTGAAAATGACTACATTCACTGTATTTATTGATTGCTTGGCTGATGAAGAGTGGCTGGATTTTGCTCTCAGGTCATGAATGCATGATGGCAAGATCTGGTTGTTCTGAAATTAGGGGAGAGAGGTAACTATTTGGTACAAAGTGTGTGAGTTTCACACACTGGAAATGAGAGCGATAATGCAAATATTTAGGAAACTGCTTTAACTTCCAGAACGTGATTTTGGAAGTATACACTCACGTGCTGCAATGACAATGGAAAGAATGCAAATCAGCGAGGCTGATGGAATGGATGGAGCTGCACCAGTGCAGGATTTGTTCTGCAGATTTCCTGTTCGGTGCTCATTAGAACAATAGGGAAACTTACTTCCATAATATAATGAGCTGGTGGTTTTGAGAGTTCACTTCTCAAACAGTGTGCTAATTGCAGCTGAAATAGAGTGGTGCATGTGGTGCCCATTGTGATTTGGACTTACAGATGACTCGGGCCCCCAGTACAGGAAGGACGTGGAGCTCTTGGAGCAGGTCCAGAGGAGGGCCACTAAGATGATCAGAGGGCTGGAGCACCTCTACTGTGAGGAAGGGTTGAGGGAATTGGGCTTGTTTAGCTTGGAGAAGAGAAGGCTCCAGGGAGACCTCATTGTGACCTTCCAGTACTTAAAAGGAACGTATAAGCAGGAGGGGAAATGGCTGTTGACAAGGGTGGATAGGGATAGGACAAGGGGGAACGGTTTTAAACTGAGGCGGGAAGTTTAGGTTAGATATGAGGAGGAAGTTTTTCACTCAGAGGATGGTGATGCACTGGAACAGGTTGCCCAAGGAGACTGTGGATGCCCCATCCCTGGAGGCATTCAAGGCCAGGCTGGATGTGGCTCTGGGCAGCCTGGTCTGCTGGTTGGTGACCCTGCACAAAGCAGGGGGGTTGAAACCAGATGATTGTTGTGGTCCTTTTCAACCCAGGCCATTCTATGATTCTATGAAATTAAACTTCCTCTGTATGTTTCAACTATGCTTCTGTGAGGGCTGAGTGAACAAACACCGCATTTTGGAGCACAGAGTCAAGAGATTGTGCTTAAGTGTAAGTTTGCTGGACATCTCAGGCTTGCAGTGGATCTTTCCTCATAGTAAGGTTTTTGGAGCACTAAGATTGGGTTGCAAAGGTGTAGATATATCCTGGTCTCATTTTGCAACTAACTAGAAACCATTTAGCTGTTTCAAAATGAAAAAAAAGATATGTAATTAAAAAGAGGCATGCAGCATGTAAACAGATGCCCAAACTTATTTTATGAACCAAGCTATGTTTCGTGTAGTTTTGCTGCACGTTCCGTTGCCAAGATGCTATGTTTTTGTATTGACACTACTTAACAACATCGTTGAAGATGAGCTGGAAAGAATCTGGCCTTTTTATAGCTTTTTGAAGGACAGTCAGCACTTGAGCAGTTTAGAATTTAAATTGAAAATTTTAACTGGATGTTCCTAAGAACATCATCAGGGACACAAAATTGATTAAGACCTCCCCTCCTCCTTGTTTAGGTCTGTGAGTTGACTTGATTAGACGAACTGCTCAATTCTTCACTTTTCAGATTCATTCAGATTGTCTCCAGAGTGAGGAGGATGATATTGCGCTGGATTTCATTTGGTTCACGTCAGTGATTTCGCAAGTATGAGAGCAGGAAATATGCTCTGCTTACGAATTAGAGCTTAGGTTTTGGTGACGTTGTGCACTGCAGGAGCAATAGCTCTAGCAATTTCTGCAATGAACGAAAACCTAACGCGTGACTGCGTGCACTCTGAAACCTGCCAAGACGTCTCATTCCCGCTGCTGCAAGTCTCCTGCCTCAGGACTCAAGCCATCGCAGGGCTGACTCTATCATATGAGACATCAAGAGTATAAAACTGGTGGGTAATTAGACATTTTACTGATGAATATTGACTCAATTACGTAACTTAGTGGTAATGTCTGCAAATGGGAGTGAAGTGCAGAGGGAAAGAGGCATTGTAGGCCTGTATCCATGAAACACGAATTAATTCTAACAGCGAAGAGAACACGAGAGACTTCTGTAGTATTTTTCTGAGTGTTGTGTGTGCTTCATATTAATTGCTTGATGCTGTTCTGCCAAACTGCATGAAATTAGATAAAAGAAAACTGCTAGAATGGAACAAACAGGAAATGAAGTAAGAAGTGGGGTAAGATGCCTCTAGAGATAATAGCAAGGGATTTGCAGTAATATTGGAGAAGATATTGGACGTGAAAGTCCCACCTGCGTGCTCTGGAAGCTTTGTTTTTCTCACACTTCTATGAAACTGCATCTTGGAGAAGAGTAAAGATGGGAAAGGCAGTGTGCATGAGTAGCAGAGGCTGAGATCAGGAGCTTTCAGAGTGGGATACGGTGCTATGCTGTGCCTCTTTCTCCTCTCTCTCCTTGCCCCTCACTGCAGTGGCTTTGGGTTGAATGCAACATAACCAACCACAACAAATAGCATCCCATAAGTTGTGAATACCTGTTGTGGTGTAACCTGGCAGCAGCTCAGCACCATGTGGCCGTGTGCTCGCTCCAGGTGAGATAAGGGAGAGAACTGGAAGCAAAACAAAACTGTGGGTTGAGATCAAAGCTGTTTGGTAAGACAGAGGAGGAACACGGAAAGAAATATGCAATACAAAACAATGTACATATGGCCATAACACAATTACTCATCAGCTGACGCTCAGCAACAACACAACTGCCCACCAACCAATGCTCTGCTAACAGCACAAGGTCTCACCACTGCCAACAGACACCCAGCAGCCCCCGAGCAATGCCTGCCCCCTGTCAAACTTTCCACAGCCTTACAGTATTCTTTATGGTGTCAAGCAGTGTGGAACAATCCCAGGCCTGATTCCTGACTCCCCCAGCCTGTACCATTAAGGTGGTGGCTCTGCCCTGCTGAGTGCACAGCCCTGACCTTGGCCCCGCTCCCACCACTCAGCAACAACCAAACATCAGTGTGATACTCATGCTGCTTTAGCTGAAACCAGAACAAGGTATGAGTCACAAAGCTTCTTTTCCTATAGCATCATTTACTCTTCAGCTCTCAACCCAATTTGATATCCATCATCCCCCTGTTCCCTGCCAGTCTATGTCCTGGTACTTCAGTACCTTTCCTTTTCCTCTGGTTCCCCAGCATTACTCACAGTTCCCACGCATCCCTGAGATTACTCAGCAGCACATCTAGCCCTTCCTCCTTTGTGCTTGGAGCCTGGTGCCATAGCTGGTTGAAATTCTGCCCTGGGTTCCCTCCTCTGTGAGGTGCAGATCATCACTGCAGCTGTAAACTGTTCGCTTCAGTGCTAACTCACCTCCAGCATTAGTATGAGCTACTATACTACCCTCACACAGCCTAACCAGATAAAAAAGAAGAAATCCATCCCACATAAATTGATTTTTAGCATAAGCAGGAATCATCTTGCATTGGCCCATCCAAGGCGTTGGCCTTGCTGTATCACAGTTTGGTTAGGGTAGTATGTTCAGCATGTTACCGTAACCTGAAGCAGAACCAGTCTGCTTGGTATCAGGATGTACTAAGTTGGCTTTCTGAACACAATTGGACTTTAAGTCTTAAGTTTATGTCTTAATCAGTGTCTTTTTTTGTTCTGTTTTGTTTTAAATACAAAGCAGTTAGCATTTCTGCTGACTGAAGCTCCCACTCACATATTTCTTTCTAAATTTATAAAGAATGCCCTATCCATGAAGCTTTCTGAATTCAGAATCGTCCCTGATATTTCTACTGCAGTAAATACATTTTGCTTCATTCTTTTGGGGTATTTAACATGGGACTCAAGGCATCTAAAGCATGTGGCTTATTGAATTGTAAGCTCAGAATGCTCTTTTTCAATTTGTCCTGCCAGTTCCTTCCCATTAAAATGGAGTGAAATCTTGAACATTGGATACAAATTTCTTGTGTGAGCTGCCTTTTTTTGTTTGTTTGTTTGTTGTATCATCAAAATATTTAGAATTCTTTTTAAGAAAAAATGTGGAACAAATGTATTGTTTTGTCTCTTGCATAGATCTCTTCAGCTCTACAGCACTATGGGCTTTGTAGAGTAGAATTTGGCAAGAGTCTGCATTTTTAAAGGATTTTTTTTTTATGCTTCTATTTAATTCTTGCCAAGTTTGGAAGTCTTTGATAATTATGTACCAGTAATGAAATTCTGAAAGCTTACCTGTCATCTCTGTGCAATTAGACAGTTGATGTCCCATCATTGCTGAGCAAGCAAGTTGCATCGCAGGGCTGTGGGGAGCACAGACAGACCTTTCCTGAGCAGTTTCCTCTGGTTGCAGGGTGAGATTGATGGCATCCTGAAACAGAAATGGAGGCTTCTCCTTCAGGTATCCTTTTAGTTCTGCAACATTCATCCCTCTCTGGTTTCTACAAGCAGCTATACAAGCATGACAGAGGGATCCCCAGGAGAGACTACATTCTGCCTGTGGAGCAGGGGCTGAGTGCCATGCTTTGCACTTTGATTTCTACTTGTCCGCATACCACAAATGCTGCTACTGCATTTGCACTTGGAGTTCTTTCACACAGAGATGTGTCTGTTGGCACTGAAGTGGAGAGAGAGTGTTTATAGTTTCTGTCTGGTAAATGTTCACATGTACCTTGTCTGAGCTCTGATTATATGTATTTTTTTACTCCGTTCTTGCAGTATGGGGGAAAACATGTTATTATTAGTAGATGTGCACCTGAGACACTATTTAATTGGGGTCAAAGTTATCCAAAACAAGAACATTTAAGGTACAGATTAGTCTTGAGGGATTTTTTTTTATTCCTTCAAAGGGTTTTGATTAAAAATTTATTTTATGGATTTTGTAGTGTGGGTTTTGCTAGTTCCATACAGAAGAAGGCAGTGAATACAAATTGCATGATCTAAAAGCTCAGCCAGTTGAAAATCCAGTGGAGATGCCACGTGAGACAGTGTTCTTATTGACTGCAAGTGTGGTTCCCGCTGACCCCAAATCTTTATTCACTGCTGCATCACTTCTAAGTAACTTCTAAGTATCTTATTAAAGCCTCAAAACTTTGTCAAAATTTTTGTTAGGTGGTGCTCAAGGCCAGGTTGGATGGGGCAGCCTGATCTGATGGGTGGCAGTCCCACCCATGGCAGGGGGTTGGAACTAGAGGATATGTAAGATCTAGTCCCTTCCAACTCAAACCATTCTATTATTCTATGAGTTACAAGTGTTCTCACGTTTAAATAATGATTTTTTTTTTCACTTTGACTTAGACGAATTTTGGTGGTTTTGCATGAAAAAGCAAAGCTTTTACATCCTGAGCATGTCTTATAGTGGAGTTGTTGCAGGTGTGCTTCTGCAGCATACCTGAAATACCTCTGAGCTCACTAGCTCTCAGGCTGCTAGCATCATTGCACCACAGTGTAAAGGTCAGCGCAAGGTAATCAGTATGGTGCTCAGATAGTTTCTTGGGTGAAATTAGCTGCTTGTGCTGTGTGCTGTTCTTGCTTAGCTTCCAGGATTTTAAGCGGTTGAAGAATCCCTATTTTAGGTTTTTCCTTTCAGATAGCCCCCATGGTCATGTGAGTGCCCTAGTGTTTCTCTGCACTTGTCTAAGTTCATTTCTCCCCCAAGCAGGCTGACACTCATCATTCACTGTTCATAGCTAAGCCAGTCTATGTGCCCAATGATGTTGCTGGAATCATCCTGTTGCTGTCTGTGATGTACAGTGCCCGGTTCTCACCAGCTTGCCTCCATCAAATGGTTTGAGGATGGTCAGACAAGGATCCCACCCTGATGAAGAAAAGAGCTGGCTGATCCTTTGCTAGGGCCTGTGGTCATGGCCAGGCAGAGGAACTGCTGTGTGAGTGCAGTCAGTAACTGAGGCAAGAGAAGGCTGCAGTGTCCTTGAAAGGGACTTTGTGGAGTTTGTTCCACAAAGAAAGTCTCTGAAGAATCAAGTTTGAAAGAAGAGATTTGCTCTTGGAGGTTTTCAGTGGGCAAGGGAGGCCTAGAGTATAGAACTTTTCTATTTATATTTTCTTCCTTACTCTGAGATTTCTAGGGTTTTTTGTTTGTTTGTTTGTTTTCTGATAGGACCTATCCCTCTTGAGCTGGAAGACTTTAGTCTTCCAAAGAAAACTTGTTCTTCAGAAGGCTCATTTTAATGCAAACCACTTCAAAGTTTAGGCCAGCCTCAGAGCCCTTCTGCAAAACAGTTCTGAAAGAACCATCAGCTGCATTTGCCTCTTTTCATGCCTACATTTTCCTGGTCTTGTGGCCATGTCAAGTTGATAGTGTGGCAATACCCAAAACACTGCAGCACTACTTACAGGCACGAAAACCTTATCTTGTGTATGTTGTCATCCACTGTGATGCTCAACTTCATGATTCTGAAGACCACTCTGAAGGAACACGTTAATCAGTAGCTTTCTACATGATAATTTCCACTTACTCTTGCTTTCCCCATAGCTGATTTATACTTTTTATACCTTTGCTGACTTTTCTCACTTTTTCCAGAGTAGTGTATGTAGCGCTTCAGCAAATGATTGATTAAAATCTAGATTGATTATATTTAAAGCATTTCTCAAGGGAATAAAATAGATGAAAGATTTTGAACTAGAGTGACATGATCTGTCTTCTGTAAATCATTTGATTTCCTTTTGTTTTTCTATTTTTTCCTCAAGATTTTTCTGAAACTTCTGTGTGTTATCTCTGGATGACTGATGTGTCTGCACTACCAAAATGTCTTTCTTCTCTCTGTCTTTCTTCTCAAGTGTAGGCACCATTTTGGTTTGCTTTAGTCATAGTCCTCATTTGATGGATTTATTTAATATCCACACCATCAGACTTTCAATTTCATGTTCTTTCGATGTTCTGTGATTAAGATTATTCTGCCACCCAGACTTGACAGCAATAAGCATTTTGGATTTTACTTCTATCTCAGTAATTTCTGTCTCTGAGAACTCATTCTTATTAGCTATCGTGTCAGGTCCACTGTTCGATATCAGTTTGCTTTTTGAAAATGAGAGGAAATACTGATTTGTTTTGGGAGCTATGACTACATTTCATGTCAATCCTAACCTACTGTGGTTAAAAACTTATTTTACTGTTTCCCATTCTCTTGAAGTACAGGAACAGCTGGGGCTGGAAACTGCTCTTACAAGACTTTCTTCCTTTGGATTGAGTAGATTTAGCACTGCTTCTTTCAATAAATTAAACTTCAGATACTTCAAGGAGGCTCTTCACTTTTAAAATGAATATGTAAGATTAAGGGAAATGCATGTGGGATAGCGGACTCATAATGTGGATTTTCTTGTAAATAACAAGCCAATTAGAGCATTGTGCATATACCTCTGTAAACAGTACATGGCTACGTATTTCTCTTAGCACTGGTTCTTTTGTGACCTAAGCAGGTGGAGGCCCAAGATTTCAGAAATTCTCCAGAGCAGCTCCTCATGGAGTAGATCACAAAATAAAACCAGAATTTTAAAGTGCTTCTGTGGAAGAAAGTGAATACATTGACCTATCTTTCTGGAGTTTTTTCTTAGAATACCAGCAATTAGAGGCTTTGAAGACTTTTAATATCAGGCTTTTTTATTTTTTATTTTTTCTGTGGAAACTATGCAAAGACTAATCTGGTTTTGGAATGGGCATGGAAGAAGCATGTTAGCTGGCTTTAATTGCTTCGTGCCAAGCAGTTAGCTATACAGTGAGAGTTAAATTAATCTAAACTGCATCTCTCTAATTCTTTGTGCACAGCTTATGGACCTATTGTTACTTTCTGCAGGCAAATCAAAACCACAAATCAGCAGAGAGATGTTTTTCATTTCCATGATGTGTTTCTGTGCACATGCAGAAATTAAGAAAGGATACCTTGCTTAAAAGGATACAGAAACAACTGCAAGTGAGATGCTGCCATTTCTACTTTTACTGAAGCATCTGTGTCTGCTGCTGTGTGTACGATGTATTCGCTGTGAACCATCTACACAATAAAAAATAGCATGCTGGAAGCTGCATTGTTTTGTGCCTTGAGGAAGAGAGTGAGGACTTTAATGTGCTAGCCTGACATAAGTCATCTCTCCTGCTTGGTTTGGTATTTACAGCATTGTTCAGGGTCTGCCAGCTGGTCCTCCTTCTCCTCCAGAGAGGGCAGGGGAGGATGATAATTGGAGGTGAGCAGCTGCTGCTGACTGTGGGAGAAGGTTGGGAAAATAGTGATAGGATGGGAGTGAATGGTTTTAAACTAAGAGAGAGAGATTTCAGTCAGATGTTAGGAGGATATTTTTCACTCAGAGGCTAATGAGGCACTGACACAGACTGCCCAAAGAGGTTGTTGATGCCACATCCTTGGATGCATTCGAAGCCAGGTTGGATGGAGCTCTGGGCAGCCTGATCTGGTGGGTGGCAGTCCTACCCACAGCAGGATGGTTGGAAATCAATGATCTTTAAGGTCCTTTCTAACCCAAGCCATTCTATGACTCTACAATTCAATGATTCTATGAGCCACAGGAGGAAGGTGACTGCATCTTGTATCCTGGCATACGACAACGATGCCAATGACACAATTATCAGCATATAATTTGCCCAGACTACAGAACAGGATGGCAGGGCTGGCCCTGTGAGCTGCGCACTTCTGGTAGGGTTTGGTTGCTCCAGAGCTCTGTGAGTCAGACTAAACTGTACTGTTCACGGAATCACAGAATCATAGGGATTGGAATAGACCTCAGAAGATAACCTAATCCACTCCCCCTACTAAAGCAGGTTCCCTAAAGTAGATTGCAGAGCAGATCATCCAGGCAAGTCTTGAATATCTCCAGAGAAGGAGACTCCACAACCTCTCTGGGCAGCCTGCTGCAGTTCTCTGTCAGCCTTAAAGTAAAGAATTTCTTGTGTTCAGATGGAACTTCCTGTGTTCCAGTTTGTGCCTATTGCACCTTGTCCTGTTGCTGGGCACTACCAAAAGAGCCTGGTCCCATCCTCTCGACACCGGCCATTTAGATAATTATAATTGTTGTAAGATCCCCTCTCAGTCTTTTCCAGGCTTGACCAATTCTTGAGTCATCTCAGCATTACTGCTAATTTTCTGGCCTTGTTAGCCCTTGTAGTGCCTGACAGTTGGGTCTATGAAGAGCTGCTTTAGTTTCCAGGGAGTTTCTCAAGTTGAAGCACTAGAAAGGAGTCCAGATTTTCATGCCCTACTAATGTTGGGCTAGCCAGCCTTTCTAGGACTGCAGTGCTGAAGAATTCAGTGCAAATTCACCTTCATCTTTGCAAGCATTAGTACATGTTTGAGATGACCAAATTAGAGCAGGAGACACATCCCTGAGCTGACTTTATATGTGTTGTGGCTTTGCTTAGAATACTACACCTTATCCCATAATACCTTGTGAAGTGTCAGATATTTTAATCTCAGTTGTATTGCAGAAAACAGAGTGCATGCAGTAACACAATGACAAGTTGAATCAGCTGGAGCTCCATCTGCAGTATGCAGCTATTTAGTCTTTCCAAGATCTAGTCTGTGTGTGTGATTTTTTTTTAGATGACATTCAATGTATTTATGGAAGAAGTCTTTTGACAGGTAGAGGTGAGCCTATAGCAGGAACTTTAAGATAGTTTCTTTTAACTGCCTGTTTTCTTAGAATTGAGAAAAGGAATATTTTGATTCTGTACCATGTCTGTACCATGATTATATAATGCAAGTGCTGCTGCTTACATATGAGGAGCCAGCAGGACTTAATGGAATTTCTTCTTCCTTTTTTTTTTCCTCTTCTTTTTTTTTTTCTTTTCCCACTATAGTTGCAATCTACTTTTTTCTTAGATTCAGGATTTTCTGAGAAAGCAAATCTAACTTGCTCCTGCTGTTGCAGGTACACCACACCCATTGATAGTACCCACTGATCTTCTTGTTAGATTTGTGTCTGATTAGATTTGTGTCTTCTATTGCTCTAGTTTACATCTGGAGATTGTTGTGGGACAATGGGAAGTTCTGTATCTATGGTAAATGCAACCATGAAGAATAGATGATTTGTGGATGCAAAAAGAATTCAAACACGGTCTCAGCATGTAATAGACACTTGAGGCATACACCTCTAAACATGAGTTGAAAACGTTGCTGAATTTTTACATTTGTTTTCTTCTGTTCTATCAATATAATCTCAGCTTCACATAAACTGAATTTTAGATACTATGATGAGCAATTAACTGTTCCCCTGGTTGATTCCATCAAACATGGTGGAGAGGACATGATGAGAGAACACGATTGCCACTGAGTCATAGCACACATCTTCTTCATGTATGCATTGACAGAAGTGGATGTCCAGGAAGAAATCTCCCTGTACGAGCTCTCAGCTGAAAATATTTCCTTTACAGGTGACTGCAACTATCGGCTGCTGTGAGGAGAGAGCCATGTTGCAGCTACAACTGTGTTGGTTTTAGAGACTTGAAATATGGTGGTCAGCTACTAGATTTTGAAGCCTCTTTGCTGGAGCAAATAATGGGCAGTTTTGTAAGCACTACTAAGGCTCTGTTTCTGCAGTGGCTCTGGATTCGATACAACCTTTGTCAGAAATCCCGCAGTGAAGAGCAGTGTTCATTAGAACTTTGAAGTTGATTATCTAAAAGGTATTTAACAGGCTGGAAAGGATGGCCAGCAATGCATGTTCTCTTTCCCTAAAGAAGTATCAACAGCAGGACTTAGAACTTAGCGTTGTATAATTTTAACATTTTTAGGCTAAGTTAAGAAATTAGAAAATTGTATTACAACAGTACTTTGATTTCAGAAGAACTCTAAACCAACTGAGATAGTACTTCAGGAAATTACATTTTCCTTTGTGTGAAAGAATCACTTTGATAAATAAATGGTATAATTTATGAATGAGTAGCTGCTGAGTTGTGTTTGTATTATTTTGAGAATTTTATTTCTCTTCTAGTTTTGTTTACTGGAGGCCATCACAATTTATACAAGCAGTAACACGTGTATGATAATGATTAATAGGGCCACTGTTATTGGTATATCTATATGGAATCTCTTAGAGCAATTCATTGGAATGTTTGAGGTTTATTATTAAAAATGTAGAATGAGATTTTTGTCTAAATAGATAACAAACAACCCCAAGGAAATAAAATATTTTACATATATTAGTATCTTATGGATGCTTAAATGAGAACCTGCAAACAAGGTTGTTTGGTTGTTTTTTTTTTTTAATCTGATTTGCTCTTAGTTAAATCTTTGCTCTGTAATGTTTAGATTGCCAGAAACCACAGGGAATATCTTTTTCCATTGTAATTAAAATTGAACTGGGATATGTTTATGTTACATCTTTGAAAGCGTGCAAGAGAGTCTCCTTCAGCAAAGGATATGCTGTGGGCATATGCAGTTCATGTTGATGCAAGAATACGTTTTTTAATGAAGAAGGCTTAACAACCAAAGTTTGACAACAGCAGATGTAACCAGATGACAATTTCTGAGGCAAAAGCACTATTATAAGATTTATATAATTGATTACAGTATAAGCACAAGAAAATAAAGGTAAGGAATTGCAAAATCTCATCAACCAAACGTTCTGAAATGGTTGCAGTGGAAAGAGGCAGTGTGGAGCAGAGTGGATCATTATTCAGACATCTGTGATCTCTCCAGCACAAACTCTGGTCTGTGCTGCCATTGAGGTCAGCACTGCTTGGTCTTTTACAGTCTCACTGCTGCAAATGTGCTTGAGAGATTTATGGTTACATTGCAAAGGTGACCAGGTTGTAAGTTCATTAAGTGCAAGTTCATCCCCTGCTAACCCCTAACAGCTGAAACCAAGCAGATTTCTTTGAGGCACTAATTTGAGAGAACTGATTCTGCTCTGCTGCTCCTTTACATGCCCAAAGCTCTGCGCTGCTGTTGTGCTAACAATTTTCCTTTCTTGCCCTGTTCTGATTCCTCATGGGTGATGCCCATACCAGTTAACTTCTTCCTGAGATTTTAGAGTCTGAGTAAACTGTTCAGCCTGATTTCTTTCCAGAACTCTGGTGTTTTTCCAGTGGAATACTATTCGGCATTGTGATGCGTGTCCATGGCAGGAGCTTGGTGCTGGTGGGCTGCATAGGCGGCCTTCTCTCAGAGGCCCCCAGTCGGACCCAGCATAGAGAAAACTGAAGCTGGAGAATAAGAAGGAGAAAGAGATGCTTCGCAGTGCCTGAGTGCATTTTCCCTGCAGCTGGTGGAGGAGCCCATGCTGTAGCCAGAGTTCTTCCTGAAGAGCTGGGGCCCATGGGAGAGCCTGCACTGGATCAGGGGAGAAATGTGAGGAATGAAGAGCTGTGGACAGGAACTTTCCATGCTTTGGAAAGGAGGAGGGAAGGTGTTACTTTACTGATTGTTTCTCCCAGCCATAAATTGAGAGAGTTAATTTTCCCCATCTTAACTGCAATTGGTGGCTTTGTTGGTTTGTGTCAAAGGCCCTCTAGTCGTTAAAGCTGTCTGTTTTAACATTGCACTGACATCAGTGAGCATGATTTGGACTTTGATTTTCAGAGCTATTTCTCATGATTTTGATATAAAACAGGATGAGACGTTGGGGATGTTTGCAACACAAAACAGATGGCTGTTGCTTTGGAGGAGGCTAGTCAGAGAATTGCAACTCAGTCTAATTAAGCAGTAGACAGGTTGAGTTTCTCATCTCTTCTGAGCAGTCTGCATCAAAATTTAAAACCTTAGTCCTGGAAATAGTTAATTATAAACATCATTTTGACCATGCACATGGAGTTTTCTCCAGTGAGCAGTCACTTGTGCTGAAGTGCTTCCACTTGTTTTGCATCTATAATCTGTAAAGATTAAATATATTGTAAGGTATCTGAAGCTCAGGCATGTCAAAGCTGTATCCTGAGAGACATATCATGCCCACAAACTTCAGCAGCCCAAGCCTCCTTTCATGCTGGTATCTGGGCTGTGCACTACAGAGGGCAGAGGTGGCTTTTGGATTCCTCCATTCAGTGCAGAATGTGTAGATTTTTCAGAAGTGTTTTAGGTTGTAGAGATTTTCAGAGACACAGAACAGGTTAGTTAGACAACCAGGCATTTCAAATACTAAAAATGCTTTTAATATCCAAAAAGCGCCTTTGCATCTTGTCAGCTCAGTTGGAAGTTTGATATGAGATTAAACCTAGAGAACTTTCAGCATTTTTAGGACATTTGACTTTGACAAAGATTTCGAAACATTCTTTAAAATGTTTGTTGAATCAGAAGGGTCGCTTCAGTTTTGGGCAGGGGAAGGTGGTTTATTCATAGCAGGAAGCAGTTACAGTATAGAAGAGGGATGAAAAGACAAACTTGTCTTTTCTGTTCTCCTTTGCCTTTCAGAAGCGTAGGAGTATCTATTAAAATACATCAGGTTTTATCTTCCTTATTTTGATACCTACAAATTTGAAGTACTAGCACTTAAACCTTTTGCCCTTAGTTTCAGTTCTAGAAATACTTGTTTGAAGGACTATGTACTTGTACCTCTTTCTCCTTCATGTTTCTGAGAAGGACAGTATGACAGTAACACTTAACATTTTCCATCCATGTGAGGAAGCCTCAGCATTTCTATATCTTGTATTATGGATCATAATGAATAAAGTGAAGGTTGAAGTTTGCTGAATTATAGAACATAGCTTGCTTGAGTTTGTTGATCTGATTTGTAGTGGATGAAAAAAGGGATGTTTTTCATTGTTGCGTACTTTCCTAGAAAAGTCATTTTGAAATAGCTGGTGTGCCATTACTCTGAAAATTATGGAGAAAACTGGGGGTTTTCTGTCCTCTTACAGTATGCATGACATGAAAATGAACCATTAAGATTAGCCTGCAGTGATATATATATTCTAATTTACATAAACATTTTGTTTTGAATAGGAGCAGTTCAAATTGTGTCTAAGAACAGAAGAGCCTTTAATATGTGGTTTCTATTCACACGTGCTAAGTAACAGGTTGTTACTTAACTCTATAATTCATATTTCATTTACGTAACACGGGCAAATGCTCTGCAGTACTTTGTACAGTTTAACAAAAGAAAATTTAAGATAACTCTAAAGGACTAGTGTCTGCCTTTGGAATAAGTAGATGAGAAATGCTGCATAGAAGCATCTCTTCAAAACACCCAACCTTCTTTCTTAAGCAAGGATATATTTGTTAAAATTATGCATCTCTTCACCTTTTGTCTTCATAAGTGTCTGTTTCTTGCTGGTTAGGCTTTGTAAATGTAAGATATAGGAAATTGAACAGATGTTTGGAGAACTACTTACCTATCTCATGGAAGAAATGCGTAAATTGGTATTTTCGTTGTTATAATGAAACTATCATTACATTTGCTTGTGAGGTTTGAATTGGGTTCTTAACAGAAGCATGTTCAACAGGCAAAAAAAAAATTAAATGGCATAAAACATCATGTGATGTTCGGATAATGAAAAATGTATCACTTACCAGTGTTTGCATTATTCAGAGTTATACACATACAAGTGTCTGCTCTAATCCCTTGCCAGCATGTTGTCTTGGTAACCAGTTACCTGCACACCTGCTCAGCTTCTGCAAGTGAGAGAAAATAGATGGTTATTGGCCACAAATATATTGAAATGGAATATAAAAATCTAGCATGATATTAATATTTAATAAGGCGGTGCCTTCTAACTTTAGTATTTAGTCTCTAGCAGCAAGTTTTATATTTGAACAAAAAGAGATTTGACATCATTCGTGATACATCTTTCTGCAAAGCAGGAAGAAGTCAAATTGAAATTCCCGTGTGAAGATCCCATAACACAAGGGAAGAATGTTGGCAGTGAGTGTATTAAACTAGAAGTGTAGTGACAGCCCATAAAGTAGTAGTATGCCAGTGACAGCCCATTGAGTGAATGTTTTGGAGCAATTAATAACTCTTGTGGAATTTGTCCGTTTTCAGAGAGGTTCTGTTTTGTTACTGAACTATACTGAAGGTCAGTTCCATAATGGTACTGACCTGAGAACCAGAAATTGGAGTACCAGGGCTCTTGGTGAAAGGAAAAATCCTGGGAAGTCTGGTCTAGAAAATGTCTTCTGCTCTGACTGAACTTCACTGACAGATCTTTAACTTAATTTGAAATAATTTATCCTGGTGTAAATGTTAGGCTCACCTGAATCCCATGAGGTGGTAAAGAAAGCATAAAGTCTTACATGGGCTTTTGTTCTTTAATCTTCAACTTTATGAATAACTGCTAGAAAAACATGATTTTTGATGAAGCAGCATATCGTATAATCCTTGAGGTCTCTTCCAACTGAAGCTATTGTATGATTCTATGATAAATAGATCTAGAAAAATCTAAAGAAAGGAAGAAAGCAAACAGAATCCCTGAACAGTTGAGAATAGCTACTTCAACTTTTTTTTCAGCATGGAAGCACCTGGTGCACAACAGCCAAAAGTAAGCCAGAGGACCTGTGGGACTGTGGTACGAATGATGCTGTCAGCACACTGAGCATAGCCTTCTAAGAAACGTTTTCCTAGTGCACAAGTAGAGTGAGTCTGCCCGTACTGCCCGCTGTGGCCATTAACATTTGTTGTCAAGTGTATGCAGATACATATGTACGTACATGAAGTAAATGTCATTAAAGTGCTGAAAAAAGGCAACTACTTGAAGTTTGTGAGGATGCTTACTTAGATTACATACCACTTCTGGCTGTGGTAGTGCCTGATATTCCAACATTCCCTAACTCAGGGACGCTGTAGACATCAATGTATAGGGTCATATACACAGTTCTGGAGCTATAGAGGAAGCCTGCAAAAGATTTTGATGCATGGGATGCATCAATTTATAATCTCTCCTCGTGGGCCAAAAATAGGATGTGCTCATGCCCTTTATTCTTTCAGTTTTGTTCTAAAATCTTCGTCATTATGAAATGGAAAATTATATGGCTTTAGAAAACCTTTTTTTTTTTTTAATTTTGTTTTGTTTTGTTTTTTAAGGCAAATCGAGTCTGTATGTATGTTAAGGTGCAAGTGGCTTAAGAATGCTGTTTATATCATTTGATTTTGTAATGCAGGGTCTTGCATAAACTTCTGATACAAAATGTTGAACCATGTGATCTGAAATCTGGAATTCAGTTTCCAAAAAAGGCAGGATATTTATTTTCTAAATATTTAAGCATCTTGCATTTAAAGCTGTTTTTAGTACTATTGTTTCTGTTCATTTTTCAGTAGTCTTGACAGCACGCTAGATACTACTGCTTATGCAGATGAAAAAGTTCAATTGCACTAATGTACAGATCCTATCGTTTTTGCCATATGTCTTGTGTAAATGAATCACCAAAAAAAGAGATTCAGAGTTTTTCTTTACTCCTGTGCTTGTTCAGAAGTTTTTACAAAGTATGTGATGTAAGATGAGCTTTTGCAGAGATTTTGTGAGGGTGTATGAATAACTTACATACATAAAGAAAGCTGAGTCCTGTAGATTTCACATCTCAAAGACTAGCTATTAATACAAGTCTTTAAGGGTGAATCTAATGTTATTGTATTGGCTGTTCTGAAGGCTGCAGCTCATAAATGTTTATATAAACTTTTTTTTTTTCCATTCTCTTAATTTTCTTATACTGTAGAAATGTCCTTGCTATATGCTATATGTATGTGCTGCTTTTGTATATGCTGCTTTTGCTGCTACCTTGCTAGGTTTGGACAGTTGAATGGAGAGTTTTGATTGTGTTGTGCTTTATGGGTTTTGTGGTAACAAGCACAAAGATGCTCAGGACAATCAGATTGAAGAGTTTTTTCTTTGCTTTTATAGGAATATGAACTTAAGATAACAATATTTTAAAGTGTAATTTCAAACCCTAGTGTTCAGAAGTATGAGAATGTATTGCCCTTGCTGTTAGACTAATTATACTAGCTCAGCCATGTGGGAAAGTAAAGTTCAACAATGAACCAAATATTACATGTATATTACTCATTCTGCTCTGTCATCTTACGTCCCTTATTTGGTTGGGGATGCTGAAATAACGGAGTAAGCATGTCAAATGCTCAATAAAATATCTATGAATCTTGGCAAATTTAATTCTGTTTCTTATGATTTTAGGATGATTAAAGCCATAGAGTCTAAAATTAGAAGATTTATTTTGGATTGCTTAAAGTACAAAATGGGAGGATTGGTTGGTAAACCAGGTGGGGCACTGCCACCTGGGGACCTGGGCAGGTGGGAGTGGGCTGCAGGTGACAGGAGCTCAAGCAGTGCAGCACAGAGCCAGCCCGGGCACCAGAGGAGGCTGGAGGCAGCTCTGTTGATGATGAACCTGGGTCCCCATGGACAAGGTGAACATGAGCTGGCAGTGTGCCTTCTGAAAAAGGCTGACAGCCTACTGGGCTGGGCTGTAGGAGGCAGTGCACGGTCAATGGGGCAAGGGACATGGGTCCTGTCCTCTGCTCAGCTCTAGTAAGGCGCAGGTGGAGTGCTGAAACTCTCCAGTGCAACGGAGATTTAGACATATAGGAGTGAGTCCTGGGAAGGGATTAGGTAATAGCCTTGGAAACAAATTCTTGTGCTGAAATGAATTCCTTACATGCACATCCATGGTACACAAAAAGCCCAGTGGTGTGGCATGTGGTTACTTTGGGAACAGGTTTGTTTCTAACTCTCTCAGACTTGGAAAATTCTGGTTGTCGTAATTAGAAAACATTATAAAGTGTCTTACATGAGCACTCTGCCTGCCTGATGGATGATGTAGGGAGGCAGGGCTTGGCACGGTTTCACAGCCAGCCAGCCAGCCAGCTCAAGAATGGGAGGTCTGAGGAGCTTTTTTGAGACTATTTTCTTTTTTTCTTTTTGCCCATATCTTTAATTCAAAGCTTGTAAAAATGTTCACCAATTATAAATGACAGATGCCAAGAGTCAGATCAAAAGATAAAGAAGAATAAAGTGAAGTTTTTAAGAGCTGTATTTTCAGAAGCAGACTCGGTGTAGAAATTTTATCTCAAGCCTGTAATCAGCAGCACCTGTGAGGGAGAAGGGATATTAGCATTATTATTTTCATGTGCAAGCCTAGTTCTGAGTAAACCCTTTCTTGCAGATGTGATTCTGGGCACAACCAGGAAATCTCACTGTGAATTGTTAGTACCATTTTATTACACAGGACTGTTATTGACCTTACAGTATGAAAATGAGTAATTTGCTGATGGTACAATAGAATAAAGAGCCTTCACATTTAAATAAAACAAAGAGAAACAAAAAATCAACAACAAAACCCAAGTTATAACAGAAGTCTGTAAAGAAATTTTTAAACATGTTCCTGAAGGATTTAAGTAAGGCTAAACTTGTGCCCTTATGTTTGTTTATTACGTGTAATAATATTTATATTAATCAAAAGTCTAAAGATGAAATTTGATGGCTGTGCATGGAAAACTGCGATGCAGGAAGAGGAGGAACAATCTGTATACAATAATTTTGGTCAGCCTTTGCAGACAACTATGCAATTGAAAAGGTCAGATTCATCTGAGCTACCTTCACACCTTTTTTACACTGGACAAATTCAAGCATAGCAAATGCTGACAGCAATATATTTAATCACATATTTAGTTTTCTTTCCGTTACCAAAATATTGCAGAGATTGGTTGTAACTAAATCAAACCAGCTTTGCAGTGGTGGCTGCATATCAATAGATTCCTGCATTGGGTCTGTATGCTGAAACATATTTCCTAGGTGTGTAGCCATAGCCTCTCCGTTCTGACCGAATGCTTTTCTGGTTTTGAGACCTTCCACCCCTAGATCCACATAAGAGAGGGTGAAGCTGGTTCAGATCACAGAATCACAGAATGGGGACAACACAGGTTGGCAGACACCACTGGGTCCAACCCCTGCTAAAGCAGGAACACCCAGAGCAGGCTGCCTAGGTCCATGTCCAGGTCGCTTTTGAAGACCTCCATGGTGGAGACTCCACAGTTTCTCTGGAGAACCTGTGCCACTTCTCAATCACCTGCTCAGCAAGGAAGTTCTTCTTTATGTTCAGTAGGAATCTCCTGTGTTTGAGTTTGCACTCATTGCCTCTCTGTCACTGAGCACCACTGAGCACCACTGGCTCTGTCTCTGCACCCTCCTCTGAGGTATTAATTGACATTGATTATGGCCTCAAGTTTTGATGGGGAGAATTCAGGTTAGATGTTAGGAAATACTTCTCTGAGAAGTGGTCAGGCTCTGGAATGGGCGGCCCAGGGGAGGTGGTGGAGTTGCCATCCCTGGAGGTGTTCAAGAAACATTTAGATGTTGTACTGAGGGACAAGGTTCAGTGGGAAATATTGCTAGGTGGATGGTTGGACTCGATCATCTTAGAGGTCGCTTCCAACCTTGGTAATTGTATGACTGATAAAATTTCCCCTGAGCCTCCTGTTCTCCAGGCTGAAAAGTCCAAGCTCTCTCAGTCTCTCCTCACATTAGAGGTGCCTCGGTAATCATCTTGGTTGTCCTCCACTGGACTCTTTCCAGTATATCCATGTTTCTTTTGTATGTGGAGTGCAGAACTGGACCTAGTATTCCAGGTGCATCCTCACAAACACTGAGCAGAAGGGAAGAATTGTCCCTCTTGACCTGCTGGCGATGTTAGTGACGTCTTAACCAAAATATTTCAACGTATTCACATCTGGCTAGTGACTTAAATTTGATGTTACTGCCTGAAGAATGTTTATTCTCTTTGAGGAGAAGTGCCTTGGAACAAATTGTTTTGTTTTCCAAGATGAGATCATGATGGATGGAAAAAAAAATAATGCAGTTATTTTTCCAGTAATTATACTGATCAGCTTTCTATCTGTTCTTTGTTCATCACTGTGTTAAATTTGTTAGGATTAAAAATGAAATATGCTGTTAAAAGAAGAAAGATGATAGGTTGGTGTGAAGCTATGAGCAAAATATGAGTGAATTGTTGAAGGTGAATCAGTCATATTGCTGTTAATTGATAGTTGGACTAGATTATCTTAGTGATTTTTTCCAACCTTAATAATTCTATGATTCTAAAAGACCTCTGAGTTGATTTTAAGACCAAATTAGGCTTCAATTTTGGTCGTACATCTTGAGAGCAGAGAGCACAGATAAAGGCTTTCTGGGTTGATCTACTTATTTTACTGTAGTTGCTTTTTTTCTCTGTGCTTCTCCCTTCTCTATGTCCATTTGGAAAACCATTGGTATAAGGCCACATGATGAAACCAGGAATGGCATTTTCAAGTTAAATTTCAGTGTTTCAAAATGTTCATAGTTTGTCAAACCCCTGCATTTAATGGTACAAGGATATACTCAATTATAAATGTTAGTTATATTGATCTAATTTAGTATTTTATAGGATATGCAGACTTTATTAGCAGACCTTGAGAAAGCATGAAATAAAATAACCTACTTTTAGATTAGCATGTAGTTAAAATCTAATTAAGGCAGTACCCATTATACAGGGTTATAATTTACAATTTAAAACAATTGCCTTGTAAATCAACTAAATATGCATTAGAACAAACAAAAAACCTTAGCAATTCTTGACCTTTTAAAATCAGAGTAATCAATCCAGGCTTGTTCTCTGCTTTAATGCATACTGGCACCTAAAGTTTAAATGCCAAATGGTGTTTCTTTTCTCTCATGTGGGTTTAAGGACATTTGTTGTAGAAGTTAAGCAGAATGACAGCTTGTTTTGTCTGATGGGTAGAGTTCTTGACTGTGCTGGTTTTTCTTTCTTCTAAAAGAAGTTGTTAATAGAAATTCACTGGCCTGCAGGGCAGAGTTAATTTGTCACAAATATTAGGCTGATGTAAAAGGAATGGAATGCAGAAGAACAATAGGAAGGGATTTTTTGGATGTGGGCTTTTTTGACTTGATGTTAAACATTTACCAATAAAGAAGTTCTCTCTAGACATAGTGAAATTTCTTTGCATATAATTAATTTTGCTTTGCATACTTTTACAAAGGGTACTCACTGCTGTATGTTAGAACAGAAAGTAAATTTAGAGATGTCATCTTTATGTTTTCGTAACATGTAATTAATTATTTCAATGATGTTGACTTTTTCCATATGAACTAATGTTTCAGAAGAGTTGCTATTAATCAAGTATATATTCTGAAAGGAAATAGCTTTATGTTTTCTTCTTGCTGTTGTTCTCCAGTTAGATAATGTCATTTTCTTTTTCAGGGTTTAAGTTACACGGATTTCACTCTTAGGATGGAGTACTACAATCCTATTATTTTCAAAACCAGAAAATGGTCATAACAAAAATAATATATATTAAAAAAGGGGGATGTAAATACCACAGTACAATATAAAAACTGCTAAGCAAGACTAAGGCCTATAGTAGTTTCTAAGGAAAGCTTATACAGGTCTGACATGCAACAAACAAGTTGTTTCCAGCCTTGATCTTCTGAGTTGGTATCTAGTCTTTCAGATCCCGCACCATTCTTTGTTGGCTAAGTGAAGGAACTTTAATTATTTTCTAAGTTGCTGAAGTAATTTCAGTTGTTAGGGCACTGTTGACACACTGATTTATACACATTAAGATTCCATATAGAATTTTGCCATTTTGTAAAGATGAAATCCTTGTTTCTGTCATGTTGATGAGACAGGCATTTTTTAACCTGGCTCTGCTAAAAATAAAAATTATTTTGTTATTGCTGTTAGGGGAGTTATCATCTTTAATCTCACGCTTCTGTCATTTAAGCACTTTAAAAAAAATTATATATATATGTATATATATTAGCACAAAGGTTTATTTGTAATGTGTGGTCAGAAAGTAAGATTGGTTTAAAATGGCAGCAAGCTTTGTTCACAGATTGTCTCACATACAAAGCCAGACCTTAGGTGTTTACCAAGGAGATGGCCTTGTGTTTCTGCCACCTTCATTCTAACCTGTGTTCAATGATAGGATGTAGAAATGCAGTAATAGTTTGTAGGACTGTGTGTGAGGTAGAAACATTATCAGAAGGGAGGTGTAGGCTCCTTGGACAAAGGCATACGCTGGTTATTTTGAAAATGAGCCTGAACTGATTGCCTGTATTTACATTTAATAGACTTCCCATCCTACCTGAAATGAAGATGAAATGGAAGAGGAGATCTGTCATGAAATCCTAGGAACTACTCACGTAGGTCAAAGAGTAGTGGAAGTTTGTTGTTAGATAGTGATTTGTGTTGCTTATAAAACCAAAGAAAGAAGCAAGCTTAGTCTTTCAAATACAAATTACAATTATTGTAAAACAGAAGTGTCTGTTTTGAGGGAGGTGAGTTGTTAAGAAGAAATGGTGTCACCTTCATAATATCATCACATGAGAACATGGTAAGTACCCAGCTTCAGCTTAAATTGACAAAATGGCTCTGTGAATGCTTTCAGCTGAAACTCTCTTATACCTCTTGGGATCTCAGTCTCAAGAGGAACAGAAAGACAGGTGGACAGTAAAATTTTCATCAGAATGCTATTGGCAGAAAGCTAATTGTGTGGCTTCATACTGATGCATATACATAAAGTTCTGCTGCATTATGCACTTTAATTAGAAAAGAGAAGTGAAAATATTTCACGAACATGTACCTCAATGGCTCAAATGCTTAGATAATATTCCTAGCACCAGAGTCACCATTACAGGTTTTGATGAGACCTGAAATACTCCTCTAACTTGCTTTTATCTTTTTCCTATAATACTCAGTGTTCCTGGTGGTAATTCTGTAAGACAGAACCACAAGATGACCTGCCTTCTCACTGCTTGACATAAATCTCTGCTGATACAAAATGAGTTAAGTTGCAGTGAACTTAAATGCTAATGCTGAAGGCATCAGGCAACCTGCTGTTTAGTATCAGGAAGTTTTAACTTTGGCTTACTCCCACATCTTCCTTGTCCCAGTATAAATTAAACTGGCACCTCACCATCAGTAATGGCAAAAATCTGTTCCAATTTGCAAACAAGGAAGCTCTATGCTCAAAAAGTCACCGATAACAAGCGTTGTACCAAGTCAGTGTGTGTGATAGTGCAGGCTTTACTCAGACAATGAATCATTCCTGTCCTGGTTGAGGACGTATATAAAATTTATTGAATATTTTTGACAGTATGTAGGCCTTTAAGAAAATTAGTCCGAATATTTCTTGGGTTCATAGCACCAGAGTGTATTCTCTATATGATATTGAATAGTATATTAAGTAATTATTTTTATATTATGCATTAATTTTTTTGTTAATTACTTTTCCTCTGAAAATAATGACCTTCCATTGATTGATAGGTTATCTATGTTTCCATCCTTTCTCCATTCTATGAATTTTTATGTAATGAGCTGAAGAAAATGATAATCAGTATTTAATTTAAGCCTTTCAGAGTTTTAAACGGTCTAGATTATTCTCGTAGTTTCAGACAAGCAGCTGAAGAACATTTTGATGTCTTTACTTTTCTAAGTCTGATCCTGTTGAATAAATTGATGACTAAGTAATTTAGGAGATGTGCTTTTGACATGTTGCAGGTGCAACTCATTCATAGTGAGCTGCCTTAAGTTCATTTTGCCTGGGGAATGAGGGACTCTGATCTGTATCTGTTTCCACAGTAACTGAGAGAAAATGCTGAAATTGGGTACTGGCTGTGGTGAGGGAAACTCCTGATGGAGAAGATGAGGCAAAACGAATTTTCAATGGGTATATTTAGCTGCTCCTGATTTGAAGCTGTAATCCTTTAACTACACAGGAGAGTGGTGCTCTGACTCTGGAAAACATACCTGCACGTGCGCTGTCAACACTTCTTGCTTTATCGTTAAGATATTACATTGTTAACAAGACTAGTATCATTGTATAAGTTCTCCAACCCCTCTTTCCCATAGTCCACTTCTCTGTTAATTGTTCCTTCCAATACTTGAAGGAAGATATAAACAGGAGGGGGAACGGCTGTTTATGAGAGCGTATAGGACAAAGGGGAACGTTTTTAAACTGAGACAGGGAAGATTTAGGTTAGATATTAGGAGGAAGTTTTTCACACAGAGGGTGGTGACACACTGGAACAGGTTGCCCAAGGAGGCTGTGGATGCCTCATCCCTGGAGGCATTCAAGGCCAGGCTGGATGTGGCTCTGGGCAGCCTGGTCTGCTGGTTGGCGACCCTGCACAGAGCAGAGGGTTGAAACTGGGTGATCTTTGAGGTCCTTTTCAACCCAGACCATTCTATGATTTTAAAACCCACTGTTTAGAGTTTATAGAGTTACTTTGAATTGTGGATTGGACAGAGCTCATCACACAGTGATCGTTTGCTCAAAGACAGTGCACTTTGTTCTGCTTAGAGTTTGAACTATGGTCCATCTCTTCCTAAAAGAGATTCTTTAAATGCATTGAGAAACCTGTGTTGCTCTTCTCAGTTCATTTGAAAGAGCTGATTATAAACAGGCTAAATTGGTTGAAGGCTGATGTTTTTATGTTTCTGCCAGTTGTCTAATAGGCAGCTAATAGTCAGAATCTCTAAGTCTGTTCCTGCTTTCCTACTTTTCTTGGGTTTTATGTTAATCAGGTGTAGTGACTGAATTGTTTTTTTTTTTACTTTTTTTTTTTTTTTTTTAAACATTATTTTGATGTTACTGGCAGATTATAGTTTTGGGAAGGTGGCCCTGCATAATGCATAGCTGTAATTTTAACTGAGGTTTTTGATATGCTGGTAGATGGATCCTATCAAAAACCGCAACTTGAGAGGGCATTTCTTACTTGTGTTTTCTGAAATTTTAATAGCAACTATCCTGAAATATTATGGAAAGGATAGGATAAACTGTTTCTCATTCAAAATCTCAGCAAAGCACTTTGCGTTGTGATTGAAATAAAATAAATATTTAAAAAGTTATCCTTATTTATAATTCCAATTCTGTATTACATGTATGTGCTATGTTTTTTGGCATCGTAGTTCAAACATCAAAGTGGTTTAAGAAATTAATTTGTACTAACGTGTTTCTGGCCTTTGTGGCCCTGCTTTGAATTTGTGGGATAATGTAGTTCAGTTCGATGTTTTGTTGCTGTGAGTTTTGGAAACACTTGCAAGAAACTGTGAGTACGTGATAAGGATTAACAAAAATATAATGTGCAGAAAAAGATCTATACAATTTTCTTTATGTAGATTTAAGTGTTTTGTTAATCTGGCTAATAGACTGAATGTCTGGAGAGGAATTATCTAGTTTCATTGCTATTTTGATGTCTTCTGCAAAATGGAAGGGACTGCAAACTTTTGTTGGTAAGGAGTATTTTTACATCCTTTTGCTAATGTAATTACAGTTTTTAGTATATTGAAATGGATAGCTCTATGATGCACATTAATATTCAAACTGTGGTATTTTCCTTCTATTTATAACCTTTCTTTGGTCACTGAATCCTTGATCTGAATATATTATTTATTTTTGAGATGTTTGTAAAGAACATCTCCAGAGATTGTTAACATTTGTCAGTTCTTGGAATGACAGCTCCAGTCACTATAGAAGACAAGTAATTTTCCTCTTGAAGAAAAGGGATGCTAATCCCCACCTACAGTAACATGTTTTGGGAAACATAATGCACTAAGACAATGTACCAATTACTTGGCTGAAAATTGCTTCTCCTCTGCAAGATAGACAATCATAACATTTTTGGACTTTTTTTTTTCTAAATACTAGTTTCGTAACATAGTTCCTTCTTTTGCAAAATAAAACTTCATGGCTCAAGGAAGAGATGTTCTATCAGCTACTTGAGTAGCACTGTACTCTGGTGAAGTTCAGCTTTCCATGCAGGTTATGACCATTGCTCAGGATCAGTAACTAGAAAACAAATTTCCTCTGCCTTAAGGGAGTTTACAGATAATGCACCACTATGGCACACACATGCACACCTATATTTTTCTTACCCAGATGTAAGGGGCATGATGGGCAGCTTGTTTTTTTTATTGGTGAGAAGCTGTTTTTTTTCTGTTTAGTTTCTTAGCTGGCTTTCATAAGCCATTTAATGACTTCTATGTACTAGAAATGTAGGGTTAGTAAGTGAAAAGTTTACATGTATGTGCATGCACACTTGTACCTATCAGTGTAGTGATTTGCATATGCTAAATATGCTAAGCCAAAAGAGTGAGGGAAAATTGCAATTATATTAATGAAGTTTCCTAATTGTGTATAATGAAATTTTTAATTTACTGCAACCTACTGAAACTATCATTGACCTAATAAAGATTATACCCTTTTACTTGTACTGTTTCCTGTTTAAATCAGCAGGAGTATATTAAAACAAACAGTTTAATTGTTGAGAAATTAGATAATTTGAGACATAGAAGGAAAACAATAACATTGTAATATAAAAATTCACTCTATTTAATAAGCAGTTAGAGAAGAGTATCTTTTTAAAATGTTTTGTGCCACAGGCTTATGACATTAGCAAATGAGTCATATCAACTCACTTTCCTTGGAAACATTTCTAACATTTCAGCTGGAAGCCATTTGCAGTCATGTCTGCTAAAAATAAAGAGCTCTGCTGGTTTCACCAACAGCCTTGTGGGCCTCTTAAGGGGCAGGAAGGTGCTCTGCAGATGAGCTTTAAGGGTAAAGGGGAGAAAAGGCTTAATTACAGTTCACTCCTAAGACTTGTTCTGTGACTATGCTGTTGTGTAGCTCCTTCCCAGAGCGGTAGGAAGAGCTGTACATGGCCCCTTCTATAATGAGTTTCCTCAAATCCCAACACCAACACTTTGTGTTCTGGAGCTCAGACCCTGCTGTGGAACATGTTCCTCCTACACCTATGGCTGTGACCTTTTTAACTTGTCTCCCTATTTCTTCATGAGATCCCACAGCCTGTAGTGATGTGCCTTCATTAGCAGCATGGCATGGAGGTAGGGATGTGGCAAAAGGAACCACAGAGGTGGAAGGAGATGTGGAAAGTTTGGCTAAAGGTTGAGTCCTTTGCAGAGCTGCTGAACAACAGACTCCTGGTGGGACATAATTGAGGCAATTAGGGAAAAAGTCATGCTAATGTAAAGGCTGGAACATCTGTTTAATGGTTTAGAAGAAGTTTAAAGTTTGACTTCGCTAATGGCACTGAAAATTTTATCATTAGTGTTCGCTAAAGAATGACTCACTCTCTGATGTCTATTGACTTTTTAAAAAGTTATGCTCCAGCTGGAGCTCTGCAACTGTTGCATTTGAAGTCGGGAGACTTCTGGAAGATTCCAGCAGGACAAAACCTATTTTGAGGGCAGTTAGTTATGCATATTCTTGGCTTCTGACTACCCCAGTTCTATTTCCTATTAGCGATGTGTGCCTGTGTTAGTACTGTGTGCTAACGCATACCCCCTGTGTGCGAACTGAAACATCTCAAATGCTAAATAAAAGTGTTATTTAAATTCTCTTGTGCTTGGTTTAAATAGGGGGAAATACACAGCTGGCATAAAAACTTTCTGTACGAGAGGATTTTTTTATTAACTGTAAGCCCGACAATACAATTAACTGTTAACAATTTGAATATTTTTTCTGGAAGTACTCATTTTTTTCCCCTCTCCTTGCAATTTTCATCATCCCTCTTTTACTTTTAAGCTAGCTGTATCTTTGGAAAAGTAATAAAAGATTATTCCCTTTATAACTTGGTTTGTATACTTCTGGCTGTCACATTAACCCAGTTTTACTATTAGATTTTAATAAAAGTCTACATGGCGTGAAGAAAGAGGCTTATTGATAGTAGGAAATGTTATGTAGAATTTACTTTCTAATTTCTAATGTTAAGGTATTTTGGCATATAGAACTTTGCAAAACATTTTTTATTAAAAAAAAAAAAAAAAAATGACATCACCCCCAGTACAGTAAAAAAAAAAAGAAAAAAAGAAAGGAAATAAGTCTAGAACCATGTCACCCTTCCCCTTGCTCTTCAGGGTATGGAGGAGAGTATCAGCAATGAAGTTACATTTCTTACTGTGAATAGCACCTCATTTTTCATTATGAGTTGTGGTGGCGTTTTGTGTATTTAGAATAATTAGAATTAGCAGTGGATTTGGGTGTTTTCAGAGTTTGCCTGGAATGTTTATGAGAGGCGTGCTTGTATAATTAATTACTACTAAGGGCATGGAGCTCCATTCTGTGTCCCATGGGCCAGAGGCAATTTCATGTCTTCTAATCAATGGTGGCAAATTTCTGATTGTTTCATGATTAAAATAACATGCACATTTTTGGTGGGTGAGAGGTAATCTTTAGAACAAACGTGGCTGAGATGGTACTACTTTAATCAAACAGCCATTTCACACATGCTCTGCTTTTGCCAGAGAGAATCTGGCTGTTAGTAATTACCAAAAGTTATTGCTGTTGCTTTGTGTGGCATCCATCATGTAAGTAGACATGCCTTTTTCTGAATTAAGATATTATACCTCTAATACATATGAGGGGAACTCTCCTACCGTTCCCAAAGAATTGTTAAGTCAGTATCTTCACGTGCGAACTTAATTTAGCATCTGCTGTTGGAGAAGGAGATGAAGGAAGGGGAACACGAGATGGAATTTTGTTTTCAGTTGAATTTCCTGTGCAACTGCGCGTCATTTAACAAACCTTTTAAACTCTGCCACTAGTGGATGCTCAAAGCAAATGTTGCTCCTAAAGATCTATATTTTTAGAATGCCTGTTAATCTGATGGCCCTAAATCCTAGTGAAGCCAGTGGTTTTTGTGAGTCACAGCACCTCTGGAAATAGAGCTGAAGAGAACACCTAAACTTACATCATGAGCAGAGTTCTGGACTAGTGACACCATAGAATCCAACACTATGATGTCAGAGACTGCAGGAATTGCAGAAGCTTCTTCCTTACTCACCAGGCTGGATTTTTTGCATGCTTTCTTCAAGGACTATCATCTCTACCAATGGAACAAGTTTATAAAAGTGAACTTGAACATGTACTAAATGTACACAGCAGCGTATACATCAGAACGATGGTTATTGATATCATTCTTAGAAATTTCATTCATATACTAACAACATGAGATGGGAATCTGCATGTACTTGTGCATATGCATACTCTCAGTGTCTGTAGTCAGTGTAGTTTTTGTGGATACTTCTAGCATTTGTATATTTTTTTCCTATTAGAAGTAACTTTTGTCACTGAATATACAATGGGTTTAGATCTTAGAAGAGTTGGCTGCTACTATATTTTTATTCTGCAAAGTCAAAATTAACTACAGCTATAATATGCTCTACAAGTTTCTAAAAGTCAACTGTAGTTTTTCTTTTTTTTTCCCTAGCAGATTTAAAGTAATTTGAGCAAGGCTCTTTGGAATCTAGCCGCATAGAAATATCAATGTTAAAAACCCAAAGCATTCTTCCATCTTTAACAGCAAGAGTGGAAGACAGATGGTTTGGTTTTTCCAGAATAATTTATGTAACATCATGGGATTTAAAATCATAATAGTGTTGATTATATTCTTGTTTTAGAGAGATTTACTTTAGAATTTTGTTTGAAACTTAGGGGATTGCAGTGTATTTTGCAAAATACTACCATTGGTGGTGTGTACTTTCAGTGAATGATATTTCTGTCCATTAATGTTTGAAAGGCACCAAGGTACTTTGCTTGTCTGGGTGCCTTAAAGGAAAAGAGGTGTTCTTGTATGTGGGGCAGGTAAGTTGGGGTGAAATCATCACTAGGTATGTGGTGCCTGTGTCCTTTCTTGGAGATGATAATCGCCCTTAGTTGACCAGAACCAGGTTGTGCTGTGAGGGAGCTGCTTTTAATAGCTAAATTCGCGCTTGCATTGCCAAGCTACCTTTTGTTTTTGGAGTAGCTGTCCTTAAAATCTAGTCTGATAGGAGAGCAAGAATGACACTGATTATAGATTACTTTGAGTTAGTGGTGGTTATGTTGTAAATGTATCTTTTATCTCTTCTAGGAGACTTGATCTGAGAGGCAATGAAGTGTTGTAAAAATGGCATAATGATGTTAGAGAAGTATATATCATGGGTAACCTCAGGATATTGTTGAGAAGATGTAGTTCGTGATTGATAGGCTCCTGGGAGAGAGGAGAGGAAAAAGCAGCAGTCTGCAGCCCATCTTACATTTCTAAATACTGTACAAGACATAAAAGAAATAAAGAGGAAGAACTGAAATCCTTAATAGCCAAAGTTATAGGGCATAACAAATTTAGTGAGGTGATCCAGAGTCTTAAATATTTTATTGCTTTTATTAATAGGAATGACATGGGTTTATAGAGCTCTAGTACAAGCTTGCTCTGAGGTCTAGACTGCAGTAGAAGACAAGTATGGAAGTCTATGAGTAATTATTAAAAGGATGAAAAAGATGGTTTAATGGTGATCCTCCTTCCAATTGTGTGCTTTACTTTAAAAGCACAATTACTATCAATAACAGAGCTGTAGAAATGTGTCGTAGAAAAATGAAAATATTATATTATTGTACTGGTTCATCCTGATAAACATCAACCTTAAGAATTTAGAGAAATGGGTGAAACAGTCATGTTCAAGAAAACATTGAGGGAGGGTAGATATTCACAAAGATGAAAAAAAGAACACTTGGCCATTGTTTTGCATGTTGCACTGATCAGTGAGCAAAAGAAATGTGTGGTAGATGAAACAGCCACAAGCTGAATCAACTAGTAGTTATGAAACTTTGTGGAGAAATTTTGTGAAGTGTCTGCTGTTGAATAGGAAACTGAATGTTTCTGGAGGGTTTAGCTTGAGTCTGCTCAGAATGCTTGTTTGCAGGTGGCAACAAGAAGTAAGCAGCAAAAGTAACTTTGGAGGACAAGATTAGAATGAATACATCAGCGAAATGGTCTGTAAAAAGTTTGATGAAAGTGACTATTGCATGCACTGCACTTTGGAATAATTAACTGCACAAACACAAGATGGAGGAAAACCTGCTTAGAACTGAAAACAAGTTTGTGACAGCTGTACTGGATGACACATTAAATGTAAACAAATACTGTTCTGTGGTTTTAAAAAGAAAAAGTATCAACAACATTACATTATGTGTAAAGACTTTTGACTGAACTGCTGTATGAAGCCTGGGGCACTGGAATCCCAGAAAGGTGAGATAAACAGCAGAATCAGGAAATAAGGATATTAGTACTAAAAAAAAATAATTACATAGTGTAAGAGATTCAGATAAGTGATTTATCTATCTCTTGGCTTTGTTTTGTGTATTTTAGCCAGATGAAAGGGGAAGTGACAGAGAACCAGTTAAATTTGTAATAAGGTGTTGCAGAGGGGAGAAGGAATGATTGAAAGGCCAATTCCAAGTAGGAGACTGGGGGAAGTGGTGTGTTAAAGTGTAGTGAGAGAGATTGGTGCCACAGGTTAGGAAAGGACTTTTGTGATGGCAAGAGAGCAAAGTAACATCACCTGAAGCCTGGTAAGTCTGTGGGATTGTTGCTGCAGGAAGTAGCAGAAGTTATGCAGATGTGTGTGGCAGGAGAGATTGCTCCTAACTGCGGACAGGGGTGGAATAAAGGATCTTTTGAGAGCACCTTAATGTGCTTAAAATGGGGGGACAGGGAGGAGCAAAATAGGCAAAAATAAGTCACCAAATATAGAGCTATATTCCTCAGGAATATCCAGCGTTCCCTTTTAATAAGGGATTGCTGTTGGGATTTCTCACTCTACTGTTAATATCTTGATTATTTTCTTCTTTCCAGAACAGAAAAACACCCTAAATCATGAAGATTTCTTAACAGAAAGTAAATGTCAAAAATGTCATTCATCTGAAAGATGTAATTGCTGAGCCATTTATTTCATCTTTCCCTGCAGTATCTCATAGAGCATTGTAGTCTAGTCTTCCAGAAAAAGGTATAAAACGACAAAGTGTTTAGGTGTTAGTTTTTTTTTTTTTTAGGAAGCAGTGTTTTATCCCATACATGATAGGGATTTTTCTTGTTTTTAGTATTTTATGTTGATTTACTGTCAGGGCAGCAAAACATCTCACTGGTTTCTTTTTCTGCTATCTGTTGAAATATTACTGATTTTATTACTAGTTTCAAACTGTTGGGATGTATATCAATATGCCTAAAAAAAAAAAAAAAAACACAAAAAAACATAAAAATTTGGGGTATTTCTGTCTTCCTTTGTCTTTTTTGCAAAAGGCTGTGCATTAGGGGAAGAAGGTTGTAAATTTTACATTGTGGCAAGCAGCAGTGACTTGAACATTTTTCTGTGAAATGCATTCTTTTATCTAATTTTTTGCCTGCCTGCTTAAGGAAATGAGGCATAAGCAATTACCTCATCTCTATCTGAGCTCTAATAGCTGTGGATCTGTTGCCTAATTCCAAGCAAGATTTTCAAGTTATTGAGATCTTACATGCTGTGTGAAAACTGGTGGCATCGAGTAGAGATCCATGTGTAAAGAGGGAAGAGAGAGTTCATCTTGTATCACCTTCATTTTCAGAATGTATTGTTAGAAGGAGTCAAATGTATCACTGGAGAGAAAAAAAGAATGACATAAGAGTACTATGATATATAGTTGAATGGCTCTAGGGATGCTGTGATGATACAGGCAACTGTCAGGAATATGAAGAGAAACTGAAGATTGCAAGGGATGTGGAACACCAGGCTTATAGAATCACGAGAATCATTAAGGATAGATAAGATCACTAAGATCATCTGTCCAACTAATCATTCAGCTGCTAAAAGAACTGGGTTTAAGAACTTTTACTTGTTCTTTTCTTTCTTTGAATTTGTTTCTTATGTTGGCTGAAATTCAGTCACAGATGATCAGACATCAACTGGACATTAATCCAAAAAAGCTTGAAGTCATGATTATGAGCCTCTCAATATGTTTTGGTTGTATTAAACAGATTATCTTATGAAAGTACAGAAAACTTTGTGCACTGCATTCCAGTTCACTTCTGAAATTTTAATAGGATGCTATGGCACTTCTGCGGTTGCAGCTCTTATCTCTTTTAATCCTCCCTTTTAGAAATGTTAATAATCACCCAGTCACTCTTCCATAGCAAGTACTGAAGAACGCATGGGAAAATAAATAATATTAAGGCATGTATTTGCATTCACATCACTTAGAGTATTGTCTGTTCTTACAAACCCACAGAAAACAATAAGGTTGGAGATAAGACACAGCACATCATTATCTGCATCTAGCACGTGGCATTAGGCAGATTGCACATCTGATCTCACTGGCTAGCAACACTTTTTATTATAGGAATTTATATTCCTATTCTAGGTGAAGATAACTAGTCTTACAAAAATTACTTGGAGGAGTGAAGAGATCTTGGGTTAAAGAAGAGATCTAAGATATGTCTTAAATATCAACTGAGATATCCTATAAAAAGTATTCCACATCTGAAAGAGCACCTGAGATAGTTTATAATCAGTATATGAAGTGTTTAAATGTCATTTCATATATAACTTAACAGAACTTCATCATAACTTCACAGAACTTCACTTTTCTCCTACGTCAGCATAGTTCTGCCTGTTTACCAGATGGAGCAGCAGATATGGAGACATTAGCTGCTATAGCCATGATTATGGCTTATTACATGCTCTGTAGCTCAGCTGCATCTTAAGATTGTTTTGTTTTTGTTGTTTTTTTTTTTTGTGATTGTCATTAGTAGTCTCAGATTTTGAAGTATTATAGTATCAGCTTGATGTAAGGAATAGAAACGATAATTATTTCCTGTGATACCACATCGAGAAATAATGTGATCACATGTAGCTGACTGATAGTTAATGCAAATTGCAGGCAACAGGTAATGCAAAAAGCTTTGGTAGAAGACAGTTTCACGAGACTTTGGCGAAGTTACTGTTCATGTTTAGTTCTTTCAACAGATCTGTGACAGCTGCTGTGGTGGTGGTTGCAATTTCAATCAGAACCTTGTATTTAAGACCAGGAGTGAAACTTAATGAACTATTTGATTAGTCGATATCAAATGTTAAACTAGAAAAACTTATCAGAGACTTGCTTCTGTCTGATTTAAAAATAAACAGAAAGCCCTTAGATGGAAAGGGAACTTAAAGTCAACAACTAAATAAATCATTTAAAAGAGTATTCTTGGCGTCATCAATACACTGCACTTGGAATATATTATGTGAGCAATAACAATTTCATATATAGTCCCTGAGGAACCATGGTTGTTAAGGAGACTTCAGCTGCATTTCCAGTTGTATGCAAAACTAGCAGGCAAAAGCATTTTGGATAGATTATAAGAAGTGCAAAGAAAAATAATAACACACATCTTAGAGAGAACTGGACTTAGGATAGTCATGTAAAACTGGATAACATATTACAGAATAGATCAGTCCTGTCAGTAGGGAAATATAGGCAAATCTGACAGAATAGAACATGTGACAAATTGATACTAGAGCCATGAACAAACTCCTGTCTGTAGGCATCCAGCCAGGATTGTAACTTGAATGGACCGTGATGTCTCACTTTGATTGAAATTATAGCAAGCCTAAAGGCTATCTGAATTTTGTGAAAAAATTAAGTACTCTTCAGCATTGACTCATTCTACTACATTTCAGAATATTGGCCTGACCTTTAAGCTTCAGTTGATCTGTAATTCAGCATAGGAATACTTGATTCAGCTTTATATGGCGTGACCATTTTGACCCCAGGTCACAGATAAAAACACTAAACTTTTAAAATTGAAATGTTGTGGTATGTTTTAAAAATATGTTGATTGCATTCTCCAGCTTGTCAGATTATGCTAGACTGCAGAAGCAAAGTCTTGAAAGTTAATGCTCTTTTGCCTTCTTTCTCCAGACTGCTGTTTACAAGTGCTGAAAATAGTTCATGCTTTCAGTATGTGAAAAGCAAGTCCCTTTCAATATATGCTAGGAGATGGACCTAGGAAAATATCTTACTTAAAGTCCAATTAATGTATTACAATTTTTCAAACACTCCACCTTTTAATGCAGTGAAAAAATTCCAAAGCATCTGAATTTTGCAAGCAAATGTCAAGCAATTTATAGGGAGACTGACTTGAGAGATAAATCTCCATGAGCTTTGGTCCTTTTGAAACTTTTTTCCTTGGTTTCCCTTTTTTTTTTTTTTTTTTTTTTTTTTTAGGAGTGCTGCCTCTTATTAAAATAGATAGCATTTTCCTTGGCATGTAACTCTTGCTTTTGTCAGGAAACTTTCATATATTTGCCCAATTGTCACCTTCAAAAAAAGTCTAAGTTAACAAAACAAGATTTCCTGTCTGGAATAATAGGTACCACAGTTTAATGTCAGCCTCTGTCCTGTCTGTGAATGCCACCAAGTTATCAAATCAGTACTCATGCAACTGAAGTACTGCACAGGTGCTGTCAACACAAGGGAGACTCAGTACAGAATCTCAGGATTGTCACTTCTAGAAATAAGTTTGTGAACTGGTAAGAGAAGATTGTGGGTTTGATTTAGCATTTACAAATTCTGAATGTATTCCAGTGGGGCAGCATTGTGTAGGAAGTGTTACTACAGTGAAAGGATAATGGTGGTCTTTGCTGGAAGCCAGAAGACAAAAGTTAAGAAGGGGCATTTCACACTTGCCCTATTTCTTACAGTCTTTCTCTGAGCATCAGCTGTTTTCTATTGATTTACTGGTATAGGAGGCCTCTTGCTCTGACCTACCGCAGAACATTTCCTGAATGGCTTTTGGGAGACCCATTGCCTGTGTTAGGCCTGTTGTCTTGATCTGAGTGCTGTGTCTTGAGTAGAACTCTGATAGATCAGAGGAATATGGTTGCTGCAGCTCGTATTGGCCAGACTGTAACTTATTATGAGGTCGAGCCTCTGGACCTTCTTATCTTGGTCTCTGGGAGCAAAGTCTCTAAGCTGGATGCAGAACTCTGTAGCACTCAGGCCTGTACCACTGTTGGGACAATGTCAGCTTGACTTCTAGGCATCACTACTTAAGTAGTACAGTGTGACATTTGTTCTGGAGCTAGTCAGTGTTTGAGTTTGCTCTTGTGTGTAGGTGGCTGATGGAATGCTTTGGTCAGAGCGCTGCACACTTCCAGGATTAGACCAGGTCAGTGTGGCTTCAGGTCCATGTGCCTCCTTGTTCAGTCCAGCAACACTGTTGCTAATTACCTGGATGGGTCATAGCATTCTGTCTTACCTGTTCTGCGACAGCCACAGCCTGCTCAAATGTTGTCAAATGAAACTAGTGTTATCAATCCATTTACTAAGGGTGAAGCTGTGAGTCAGAGGCGCTCTCTCAAGCTCAAGTAGAGTTGCATTTGCATGCAAACTGCTGGTTGTACTTGGGCTGCAGAAACTGTGCTTGCAGGAGCAATGTAGGGGCACACCTGGTAGCTGTGCCTCTTGAAATTCACACCCACTCTAGATCACCTGTTCACGAGTAATCAGGGGGCCTCCTCAGTAGCTTCTCACATTGGAAACTGGAGGGTGCAGGGAGTATTTGAATAAACTGAATTCCAAATTTGAGAAAGGCAAGCATGTCTTCTTTAATGCTGTCTCAAATAAGGTTCAGGTTTAGTCAAAATCAGGGGGACTTCACCCGGTTCCAAATTCCTACCTAAAATCTCCTAAAAACTCTAGGAGACACCCACCATCTGCTTGGCTTGACAGCTTGAGTTCTAGACAGAAATCTCTTCTGAGGTAAGGAGTCTCTTACTACATCAAGCTCTTTCTGGATTAGATTTGATTGCATTTTTTTTTTCCCAACTTGTATTTGCTTTATGTTAGTTCTCAGCTTGACTTTCATAGGGATAGAACAAGCAGAAAGTAGGGAATCTATAACTAAGTGGTTATTTACTTGTGAATCTTGTTGTGCTTGTCAGTTATTGTGCAAAATAACTGAATGTAAGGTATAGGTATTAGGGTGGACTTTTTCATTAACCATCCATTGGACCTCCCTAGATAATTTCTCTCCTTCCTGACTTTGTGAGGAAGAAAAATAAGTGAGTTTTCAGTGATGTCAGTAGAAATAATTCAGGATCCAGATTAAGAGCAATTGAAACTCTTTCTGGTTTAAATCTTTGCCTATTTCTTCTAGATTTTTTTTCTGCTTTGTATTCTGTGGCAAAATAAACCTACAAGCTTCCCCTCCCTCATCTATCCCTAACACTTCATGAACACCCCTCACCTTGGATTAGGTTGTAACACAGAGATAAGCTATGAACTGGAGTTTCCAATTTTTTTTGGAGATGGTACTCTATTTCTTCTCCCAGTTTAAATGTTTTTGTGACACTCTTTCAAAATGTTTATTAGTCAATGATTATTTTCACTCTGCAAAAAAATTGATAAAGTTGGTAGTAATATTCATGTTGTATGTAAGAGCATATACAAAATGTATAATCAAACAAAATGAACTTAAATTTTAATTAGATTTCAAAGATTTCTGTCTTTTTTCTAATAGTGCTTCTTGTTAATGAGATAGATGAGTCTGCTTGGAGTCACAAATCTGTTTAGTAGCAGTAGGAAGTTTCAGACATAAAAGTAGCTCGTTCTCAAGACTCAGCAGGTTACTGTACTTGCTTTTAATGACAGTTCTTTTTTGAAAATTCTGCTTCATTTGAATACAATGAGGCAAAAAAGCATTTCTGAAACATATGAAGAAAGGTTGATGTGCATCCTTATCTCATTTTGTAGTTAAAATGCCTATAGTTGTTGTTTTACTGTGTTTTCAATAATTCATCTTAAAAACAGCCATGAATTTTGTACACTTTTTAGATGTGTGGGTTTTTTTTTGTTGATCTTCAACAACATGAATATAAATTAATCTCCTCCTAATGTGTGCATCATCCTCAGGGAAGAATTTTTACATATAATCTAAAGTGTGAACAGTTGTTGGGAAAGCTTTGATTAAACTGCATGGCTGCCAGTGTCATTCAAAACTGTCCTTTCAGGTCATTAGTTGAAATGCAGATTCATGTTTTTCATGGTACCCTTTATGACTCTAAGAGTGAGGGGCAGTGAGTGGCCTATGTTGTGGGCTGTTGCTCTCTAGCTGGCGCTTCCCTTTTCCATAAAAGAGGGAGAAGGGCTTTCCCCTCAGTTCACCAGGAAATGGAGAATGAAGCTCAAAGTGCAGAGGAACCAGTGACGGAGTAGTAATACTTGAAGGACAGCATTGTAAGTGACACTTTCATTCTCCCTGCTGGCCTATCTCGAGTGCCTGTACAGAAACAGTGCATGGGAAGTAGAAAGTTGAATACAGCAGGCAGTGTACTCTTCTGCAATGAAAGCTAACTGTATACAGGATTGAATTAACAAGGACATTCCCTCAGCAGTTTGAGGAAAGTCATTATTACTTTCTTATTGACACTTTAAACCATGTCTGGAGTAGGGTGTCCAGGTTTGAATTCTCAATTGTAAGAAGAATACTAAGGGTATTCTGATGGAGAGGAAAAAAAAGGAAAAAAATATGGTGATCAACCCTGGAAGAAACTGTTAGGTTAGGGTTCCTCCACTCTGAAGATGCTAAAAAATTAACAGGGCTCTCAGCCTTGTTGAACTAGCATCATAATTGGTCCTGTTTTGAAAGAGGAGTTGTAAATTTCTGAAGTCCTTTTCAACCCAAAATATTGTATGATTCTAGTAATTTTCCATTCATCTATTAAGTCTTTTCTAAGAACTAATTGTTTGAAGCTTTGCCTTGGGGCTGTTTGTTTTGTTCCTCTTTGCTTCTTTTGGGAGATCGGTTCATGTAGATAGGCAGCATCAAGTCAAATGAGATTTGAAGGTTTGGTACTGTAACCATGAGTGTCCTATTGTAGGTGTTTGAAGCAAAGTGACTATATGCATGCCCTGTATTTCTGTTTCTTCAGGTCAGCCTCTTACCCTTCTGTGGTTTGTTTCTAGAGGAGAATGAGCCTACATAATACAGTTTCGCTGGAGTGCTCTATGCTGATTTTTTTCTTGTTGTTCTTAGTACCTTGTCAACACCTATAAATTTAGCATATTTAAGGAAAGGCAAAAACAAGTTGTGACAGTGAAGGCATGGGTAAAATTTAGGACTGACGTTTTTGCAGACACACAATTCCTTTTGAAAACTGAAATCTGTTAAAAAAAAAAAAATTGAGAACATAATATTTGTTAATCAGCATTGTGTTGTCACTCTCCATATTTATTATGAAACACATTTTTATAACCATGAAATAAACGAGTAAATGAATAAATAAAAGAAAACTTGGCTGTAGATGAGTAATCAAAGCAATTCAACCAGCTGATCCATACCAGATGCCATCATAATACATTTTTTTTAAACCACAAGGCTTTTTGAAATTTACTTTTCAGATGCTCTTGGTGAATATATCTGCTCTTACTGTTTGTGTTTCTTTTGCCAAGGATCTGAGTCAATACTATAAAAGATGTAAAAGGAACAGAAGATTTCCATTCCTCTTGTGCTGGCATGTTGGCATGTACTGGAAGTGGGCACAGTCAGGGCTAGTGTTGAATCAGAGTTGAAGGACAGCACTGTCTATCAGTTTCTTTCTCATTACTGCATTGCTTTAAAACTTCTGCTTTTCTGACATTGGATAAAAGAATATGAAAGCAAAGATGACACCCTTTTTCAGCAAGCTTTCTTCTCCAGAATAAAGGTTTGTAGGCAGAGTCTGCATTTTGAAATCCACTCGTTTTTTAGTCTATTCTTTTCATTTAAATTATATTTGTAGTACAAGTAATTCCACACTCCTTAGTATTGTTCATGTACTATCATCAAGATTTACTAAACAAGTTGTGCTTTTAGATGATAGATTTTTGTAAATCCTGTTAGTTGATACAGTGGGGGCAATAACAGTCTCAGTATTTTTCCTGTGAGTGCAGTGATTCCTGCTCCATCTCACAGCACTTCAGGCATATACAGTGCTCTCAGGCAAAAATGACAGGTCTTGTGCCAATGCGTGCTACTCAGTGAGCATGCTTTGTATGTTTTAACTCCAGTGATCACAGATGCTTTTCTGTAAAGGAGGAAGCTTGCTGACTACAAGCTGCACTGATAATGTTCCCGAGGGCTTCGAGGTCTTTGTGCATGGCTGAGAATTCAGGTGACTGGTTCAGATGAAGGTGAGAACAAATGAGAACTATATAAAGCCAGTGGCATTTAAGTGATGCTGAGTTTGTTTCATTTTTATCTACATCAACTGGTGAAATTACCTCTTTTCCTTTTTTCCCCCCTTTTTTCTCTTTTTTTTTCCTCTCCTCTCCTCTCCTCTCCTCTCCTCTCCTCTC